>NC_091130.1:767500-1093571 GCF_040183065.1 Periplaneta americana | reverse complement strand
TATATGAGGCTACAACTGTCTAAACATATACCTAAAAATATTATTACAGTTATAATTGATAAAATAACGTCGGTATTACTACATAATTACCATTTATACTATTTAATTCTTTACATTAATGGTTTCATTAAAAGTTATTTCACTAAACACTGTCAAGTGATGAAAACTACATTCAAATGAATAAATTAAAGAAATAAATACAACAAACGCAAGATAATTTTAGGAAAAAAAAATGTATTTCGTAAGAAATTCGTGTCTGTCAAAGGAACTAACACAAAGACGTCCCCAGCATGTTATGGGGAAAAACTGAGTGAAGCACAAGTCTACATTTCGGAAACAGTGTTGCCAAACATCTATTACTTAAAGTGATTTATTAAAGCATTCAAATACTCCTGACAGGGATTTGTTGGAACTGGTAACTCTAATGTAGCCGAAAGTCTTTTATGAAAATAAATCTGTATTTCTAAATGTGTTTAAAAGATAATAGAGGGCATTTCACCTGGGCAACGGCATCTCGAAGTCAGGAATAGTGAGCAGCTCGGGCCTGGGTGATGGCAGGTTGTCATGCCAACGACTGTACGGTGCTGCCCTCTTCTTGCTGGGCAACCTGTACGGCTTCATGTAGATCTGGCCGTATACTTTAGTGTGACGGGGTCGTTTCTTCAGTGTCAGGAACACGTCTGTGGGGGACTCCTCGAACAGTGCCATCACCTTCTTCGTCTGCCAACCAACCTGCAATGACAGGATTAGGCAGTCCTTGTTGAGCCTCCTACCATAATTTCAGTTGCAATATGTGATGTAAATGTTGCAGCGTAACACAAAGTGAAGCACTTATCTATCTACATATCCTCCGTGTATAGAAAGGAGAAGCATTACCCCATGTAAGAGCAGCAGTAAAGAAATAAAATTCCGTGCTTCTAGTTCCAAGCCTACAAATGACTTCACAATGTTTTTGTACATTTCTGTTGCTAGTTTTGGGTCAGTTGAGATTTCAGTGAATCTAGTTCATTCATTGGAGTATTCCAATTCATTATGAGGGGAAATCATATTGATCACTCCATGAAGTAGGATTCTGTTGGCTTTTCGAGGGCTGGACCTAGATTTGCTTTGGTTCAGAAAGCTTTTCTATTATAGTAGAGAGCTGTTAGAACTGAATGTACAACTCAACATAGAGAGTATTGTAAACCATTTTTTATTAAAACAGTTACTTTACCTTGCCTTCTATTTATGTTATGGCTTGTCATTCATACTTTCTTACTTACAAATGGCTTTTAAGGAACCTGCAGGTTCATTACCGCCCTCACATAAGCCCGCCATCGGTCCCTATCCTGAGCAAGATTAATCCAGTCTCTATCATCATATCCCACCTCCCTCAAATCCATTTTAATATTATCCTCCCATCTACGTCTCGGCCTCCCCAAAGGTCTTTTTCCTTCAGGCCTCCCAACTAACACTCTATATGCATTTCTGGATTCGCTTGTCTTTCATAGTCTGGAAAAATATTGATCGTAAAGGTAAAGGTATCCCTGTAACATGCCATGAAGGCACTTGGGGGGCATGGAGGTAGAGCCCCATGCTTTCCATGACCTCGGTACTAGAATGAGGTGGTGTGGTCGGCACCATGCTCTGACCACCTTTTACCCCCGGGGAAAGACCCGGTACTCAACTTTATAGGAGGCTGAGTGAACCTCGGGGCCGTTCTGAAAGTTTGGCAACGAGAAAAAATCCTATCACCACCTGGGATCGAACCCCGGACCTTCCAGTCCGTAGCCAGCTGCTCTACCAACTGAGCTACCCGGCCGCCGAAAAATATTGATACTTTTAAAAATTCTCAAATCAAGATGATCATTTTACTCGTGGCAATTCTAATATATATTTGGATAAATTTAAATATTCTCTTTCGTAGAACAGCTTCAAATATATCTCTATAAACCTAATCAGCAGTTTTCTTATTAGTATTAAGAATTTATCTATTCCCATATACAAAGGGAAGGTAAAATCTAAACTTACCTTTTATAATATTATGTATGTGGTGTTTAGTACGAAGTGGAAATTTATCTTTTGAATACGTGAAAAAATTCAAATACCTTGGAGCACCAGTAACAAATATAAATGACACGTGACAAGAAATTAAACGCACAATAAGCAGTGGAAATGTATGCTCTTATTTGGTTGAAAAGCTTTTGTCATCCAGTCTGCTTTCAGAAACTGAAAGTTAGAATTTATAAAACGGTTACATTATTGGCTCTTCTGTACAGTTGTGAAACTTGGACTCTCATATTGAGAGAGGAACAGAAGTTAAGAAAAATATTTGGGGTTAAGAAGGATGAAGTTACAGGAGAATGGAGAGTTACACAACACAGAACTGCACGCATTGTATTCTTCACCTGACACCACCATCTGGTTTCGTCTTGTGCAATCATTACTGTTAATGAGGTAACTCACCACTGTCTGGTAGTTGACCTGCACGACCTCATCTCCTTCTTCAATCTTGCCACATTGATGAGCCGGTGAGCTGAACTTTATCTCTCCAATCTGATGCACCCCATGGAAAGATGGCAGGATGAAGAAACCCTGTAAAACAACGATGAGTCATTACAAAACTACTCGTATTATATGTAATTACGATTCAACATTTTCAGATTTAAATACCAAACTGCTGTTTCAGTGTTCATAATGTTAAGTTTATTTTTTAATATGAAAGTAGATCAATTACTATACTTTGTCTTATATCGGCTCTTGGCAGACAAGTATGTTGACAGAAATTTTTGTCCATAATATTATAAAGTAAGCCAAACCTAAGTTCCTTTAATAAAAAACGAAATAAGAATTAATCAATCATAAAAACAAAATAATGACTACACCAGTGAAGACAGTATCACAGAACGAAACAGAAAATATTCAAAGGCACACCAAATCATCTCTAGCTCTCTTCTTGAGCGTGGCCAGGTCCAGGGATGCGGGCTGCAGTATCAGAGGATCCACGATGTCCTGGATGATGCTGTCGGCCAGACGAGCCAGCTCTTTGCAGCTGGAGCGGATCTCCTCCACGGGTCGCTCCGCGAAGCGGTCCCGCTGTGCGCAGGTGGCTATGGCAAGGCTGAGACGCAGCAGCTCGGTCTTGCGGTCCTGGTAGTCGAGCTGCCCGCTGAACGGCGACCTGTCCAGCCAGCACACCAGGGGCTTCACGGCCGTGATCACGTTGGCGACATCGGCCAGTGTCTGCGTGCTGACAGGACGGGAGTCAGTCTGCTGACTCAGCTCATTGTGCAGGCTGTGCGCGCGGCAGGAGAGGCGCAGGGCCAGCAGCTGGAGGTTCTCTCGGTCCAGCTCATAGTGCTGCAACAACACGCATGATATGCTATAGCATGTGAAAACGTTAAGAAAATGCATTTATTAATGTTAAGTAACTATTAAATTAATACAAAATACCAAAATGCCAATTTTGCGTGTCCTATTATTACTATTATTATTATTATTATTACTACTTACAAATGACTTTTAGAAAACCTGGAGGTTCATTGCCGCCCTCACATAAGCCTGCCATCGGTCCCAATCCCAAGCAAGATTAATCCAGTCTCTACCATCATATCCCACCTCCCTCAAATCCATTTTAACATTATCCTCCCATCTACGACTCGGAATCCCGAAAGGTCTTTTTCCCTTCGGTCTCCCAACAAACGCTCTATATCATCATCATTGCGTAGTTCCATTCCATTTCAATATATCTGTATGTTGACAGATATACATAGACGTCGACTTTGGAAATTATTGGGCCATGCTAATGTTTAGGCCTCGAATTTTTAGGCTCGAATAGGATACGTTGCAACAATTTTATGTAAAACTCCCTAAAGGTATGCTACACGAGAAACTCTCAAGCGATGATACTGCCTAAAACTAGGTGCATTAAAGAGCGTATGTTTCAACCTAAGTTAAATGAGACTAAAAATCTGAGCGAGGTCCATGTTATAAACTGCGTTATCTACATTTATAAACTTATGATAATATCTTCCTGTCTAGAACTTGCATTATAAAATGCGCGCTGGCTTAAGTCCTCATAGGGGAAGAAATTTTCTCATGACATTTCTGCCAGTGTATGGGACCGGTGCTCACCCAGCATCGTGATACACTTGGGGATCTACAATAGGTAACAAAATGCAGTTACGAGAGTCAGCCATACCAGCTGTGGGGATCATCATGCTAACCACACGATACCTCCATTCTGGTTTGATGATCGTCCACATCTGCTTTGTTGTGTGAGCATGAGGCCAGCAGCCAGTTGGTTGGTCTGGGCCCTTAAAGGGCTGTTAGCACCACGGATTATTATTATTATTATTAATATTATTATTATTATTAATATAATTTTGTTGTGAAAATATGAAATAAATACTTAAATACATTATACAATCACTCACTACGATGATAAAACCTGGAAAGTGTCTCCTGACAGCTGCTTCACTGAGAACTCATTGACTATTTCACTAATGTTAAGTTTACACTTTCAAAATCGTCATCATATATAGAAATAATATAACTATTATCTTCTAAGCCTAGTAAAAACTGTCCATGTGCTTGTTATTGTTTGATCCCTTACCTCATAACATAAATCCTGAATGTCTGAGATATCACATGTCTCACCACCTCCTAATCTTAATGGGATTTTTCTTGGTCGTGAAAATTTAGGGGGACTTAATTGCAGTGTATGAGATTCTTCATTAGCATCTTTCCAAAGTGACAAAAATGCATCAGTATTTCTGGCTCCTTTTATAGAAGACAAAATAGTGTAGCTAGGTGATAGTTTAGTGAAACTTTTTGAATAATTGTCATAATAAGTAAAGTTAAGTTATAATAATAATAATAATAATAATAATAATAATAATAATAATAATAATATTTCACGCAGTTCTTTTACATGCCAATAAATCTACTGACATGAGCCTGTCGCATTTAAGCACACTTAAATGCCATTGACCTAGGCTGGGATCGAACCCACAACCTCGAGCACAAAAGGCCAGCGCTATATGACTACGCTACCCAGGCCGACTGAAAGTTGGATTTTTGGATTGAAAGATTGTAAGAACGAGAAGGGGTGGCCCAGAGGTACTTCTCTATTGTGTTGTTCACTGCTAGGAAGGAGCTGTTGTTATTCATCTTGGAATGTAAACAGTATAGGATGTTAAGAAAAACAATAAACAGTTACGAAAAAGATTCAAAATTTTAAAAAACTTAAAAATAGGCACTAATGTCAAAATAGGCATTTTTAGGCACTATAAAATCTCTTTATTTATACCTATTTTTCCATGAAAAATGAAAATATTAAATCTCAAGCCTGTATGTATCAAGGAAAAAAATAGGTTTTTGCCTAAATTCCGCTCTCTATTCATAACATACTGAGAGGGTTTAATACAACTTGAAAACTGTAATAACAAGAAGAAAGTAATTACACATCAACACAGCTTGAGGGGCTCAATCTGGCACAGCCATAACAGAATGTACAAAGGTCTGTGTTATGAACATCAAATTATTCTTTCTTTTCAGTAAGTAAAAGAAAATGGTCGTGTATTGTTTTGCTAAGTCTGTAACAAAAGATAACATGTCCATATGGGTAACAAGAAAGTCAGTGGAGGAAAAAAAAACATCTGGTTCCTCTTTGAACTGAGAGCACAGCACACACTGTGTGTTGTTATTACACACTTACAAAATTTCTCAAATGTTCCACAGCTTCCAATATCAATTCCTGATGCCCAAGTTTGTGCACACCTAGATGGTCAAGGTCATCTGGCCGAAGATTCAAAAGCTGCTGCCCACTGACTTCATTGTTCAGGAACGAATGCACATATGGCAACACTGCATTATCCAGTCCTGAAACAAGAACCCAACAACAACAACATTATGTTTCCTACGTCAGACCACACCTCAAATGTTACACCTCATTGTTAAGGCTCTACAACTTACTGGGACTAAAACACACGAGGTGCATGTTCAGTACACACTGAGGTCAGCAATTAATGTATTTAATTACATTATAATGGCTAACCACACGTTATCCCCGTACTGGTTGGATATAGTAGGCTAGTAGGCCTTGGCTGTCATGTAGAGGATTATTATTATTACTTAAACTCTATACAACTGCACTGCTTGAGAGTAATACGGTACCTGTGGTTTATCGTTATTTCTACAGAAAATGTGCTTAACATATTATATTGTCAGACTCGAAAGCAGCTATTCTATCAATAGTCTCTAAACACACACCTTCATCTCAAACAGCAGAAATAACTAAAATGCTCTCTCAATTAATATCACTCAATAAAAGAATTGTATTCCAATGGATACCATCCCATTGTGGAATCCTGGGAAACGAGAATGCGGATGCTTTAGCAAAGAAGGGCAGCACTGCTACTTACAGACCTGTTACTAAATCTGCGTATTACTCTGTGAAAAGATTTATTAAATCTACATACTTAGACTTCAACAAACAAAATTTCATAACACAATCACAAGGGAAAAAATGGAACTCTCTGCATCAAAATCCACAGTTAATTCCCGATTTACCACGAAAATCGTCTGTAGCTACATTTAGATTGGCAACAGGCCATGATTGTTTGGCCAAACACCTGCATAGAATTGGAATATATCAGTCCCCTAACTGCCCATTGTGCAACTCAAACCAAGAAATGGATTCGGAACACCTCAAAATCTGTGCTTCAGTGGCTGGGCATGATAATATCTTTGAAAAATATTGGAGTGCAAGAGGTCAAATGACTTTATTGTCAAACGCCTGGCATTAGAAAACAACAACAACATATTAATTCCTCGTGTTTCTGCATGTCAATCAGGAGACAAAACCATCCACTCATAACTCCGCGACCCAAAGTAATCCAACCTGACATATCTGGCCTACACAAATGAGGGACAATCAATACGTTCAACTTCTAATGGATATTTGATTCTGTACCATTAAAGTAGTCCCCGCCCGGAGATCCAATTGGGGGACTATTGGGAATCGAACTCGGGCCACCTGGTTTCGCGGCCAGACGCGCTGACCGCTACTCCACAGGTATGGACCGTCAAGCTGATCTGATAACAGAACCAGGGAACTAAACAGTAACATTTAATCTATACGAAGCTCCAACCTATTCATGAGACAAGTGGTTCACAGAGCAGGGACTAACTGTAATTCCATTTCCATATTGATTTTTTTGTTTCTTTGTGATTTCATTAATACTGATATTCATGTTGTTTACATGCTTCCTCATGCAATTTTTGTGCTTTTTCCTTGTCATTATAAAGTTAATCAACAGTGCTGTTTTGGTTCGATTTCAAGGTTACTTTGTACCGGTACTGCTATAAAGTTTGCATGAAAACAATGATTCTACTATAAGCATTTAAATTTGATTATACATAGGCTGAACATAATCAATTTATTAACTAGCCTATATTGCATAAAATTAATATAAAATATAACTACTAGGTCTACTATAGATACACTTTATTTAAGTTTATATTGAAGAATTAATTCTTTTACTAAGTCCCGCATTATTGGCTTATTACTGAAATTTCTTTGACCTTGTTTATTCAACTACGCTTCTAATTTTTACACTCGTCTTTTTTTTTTTTAGTCGGTTATTTTACGACGCTTTATCAACATCTTAGATTATTTAGCGTCTGAATGAGATGAAGGTGGTAATGCTGGTGAAATGAATCTGGGGTCCAGCACCGAAAGTTACTCAACATTTGCTCATATTGCGTTGAGGGAAAACCCCGGAAAAAACCTCAACCAAGTAACTTGTCCCGACCGGGAATCAAACCCAGGCCACCTGGTTTCGCGGCCAGACGCGCTAACCGTTACTCCATAGGTGTGGACTACATTCGTCTTAAATTTCCATAATGCGTTGACATTTTTGGATGGCAAAAGGTCTAAAGGATTTTCCAGAGAGAAGACAGAACTGGTATGCAATAAAATCAAGATATTCCAGTGAAATGCTACAGCAGGCACTAGATGATATATAAACGGTGGAAAACTTGGCCAACGAGAAGCTGCACATTGTATTCCACCCCGAGACAAACTACTGAATAAAATGAAGAATAAACACAGAAATAATTTTGGGAGACCAAATGTTTTCACCAAGAATGTTGGCGCTCTGTGCTATGACGACTTTTTAATAGTCCCATATAAAGGATCATTGTTCTGTCAATGGCATTGAACTGCATGGTTACATCTCCAGATGTAAGGTCAAAAAGGGAATGCACTGGATGTCCCTGACCAATTTGAAGTAATAAGTTGGTAAATAAAAGGGGCATGTATGAACTAATTATCTGAAGAATTTGATTAGCGAATTAAAAATACTTTATATCAAACATATATGTGTTTATATTTTCTTTTGTATATCTTAATGTTATAGTAAATGTTCGGTGTTTTCAATAAACTTTTTTTTTTGTGACTTACGAAATGAAATTTTATGTATTTTCTCATTGTATGGTTAAAAGTTGCCTTGAATTTGAAGGGGAATATAGAGAACTGAATTTAACAGGAAAACACATATGTGGTACAAAGTTTCCTCAATTAGCCGTGTCACTTTGTACCACAATTAAATGTAAAATTTCACCTAGGCTATTTAGGTAACCTAGCTACCTCACCCACAGGAGGAAAAGATGTGTGATAGAATATGGATGGGATGGTAAGGACAGAACAGCCGTTTTCTTGAAAATACTCAAGTTTATTATTAAGTAATAAATTGTAGAAATATCGATAAAAAAAAAATACCCTCGAATACGAGGATCATTGAGGACGATTAAACATGTAAGGCAAAATTGTGTAATTATTACATATAAACCTGCCTACTATGTTCTTCCAATTGCTTTGATTTAAATTTAAATACGATATTATCTTGCAATTATGTGCAAGTTTTGATATATTGTTGCGATTTAGTAACTTGCCGCCCCTGACATACAATCAACTGTCACAGGTCATTCTTATTCCAGATTAGGGTGTGACAGGAAATTGAATTATATAACGAAATACTTCCTTTTAATATCTATATCACTTATCTTGCAAGACGCAGTATTAAATTATAAAGTTTATGGCAGAACAAT
Source organism: Periplaneta americana (assembly GCF_040183065.1). NCBI lineage: Eukaryota > Metazoa > Arthropoda > Insecta > Blattodea > Blattidae > Periplaneta > Periplaneta americana. Next base: position 1,084,478 of record NC_091130.1, on the reverse strand, counting down.
AAGTATAAATAGCATTGCATTGTACCTTTCAACCATTCAGTTACTTGTTCGGGTTTCCATTCAGCGACATTCACGTACGCCATTTTCTCTTGCCGATACCAATGAATGAAATTCACCGCCTCTAAGATTCTAATCGTAAAAAAATAAAAATAAAACCTTGACTGTGAGCCACTTAGATTGCTAGCAATAGTGCAGCAGCGCAATGTAAAGTTAAATCTATTTATCTTTGAGTGTTAATATACTTAACCTCTGTTTACTAAAATATATGTCTATGCTTTACATTTCACTATGTTATTACATGTAAAATAGAATAAAGCGAAGTTATTATTTTGAAATAACTATATTTCCAAAAGAGAACATGGATATTTTGTTGATAACAACAGCTGTTAGCTTTATTGGAGCCTTTATGCCAATTATACTTAAACTGGTAAGCATATTATATATTATAGAAACAGGAACTTCAATTCCCCCGCAATCACTCACATTGTTTTCTGTGGCTTTGGTGTGCTTGGCTTTTGAAGCTAGATTCGAACGGAAGGATAATGGGTCTGACATTCACTGTGTCGTTTTTGCCGGAAAATTGGTTTCCTTCTCTACTCCTCTCTTCTCACTGTTAGTAACAAGCAATCCTATTGTCAGTGACAAGACTATTGGACGCAAATTTGTAAAAGTAACACAGAAGTGTAAGCCTAGTTAGGATTTTTTGAAAAGCTAGGTTAGTGACAGTTAATGATAAGGTTAGGTAAGGTTTGATGAGATAAATTAATGACAACTATCCCCATTGCCAGTGGTAAGATTAGGTAAAATTTGACGAGATAAATTAGTGACAAGTAGACCCACTGTCAGTGATAAGGTTACCGGTAGGTAGGGTTTGATAGAGATAAAAAAAAAAAGTGATGGGCTTCGTACAGAAATGACGAAAGTGAATGTCAGACCTATTATCCCTCTGTTTTGGTTAAGTTTAAATTTGTTTGTCTCAGACAGTGGCCCGTAGCTTTTTGGTAGTTTGGTTTGTACACAGAAAATACTGAGAAAGAGAGAATAAAAGTAGATGAATTAAAGGGAAAAATTACAATAAAAAGTTGTACCCCACCCATAAACTCTTTCGCCCCACACTGAAGGATTTGATTAACTGGATATGTAAAGAAAAAAATGGGTATGTTTTACACACCCCTCGTTATAGAAAAAAAAAAAAAATATATATATATATATATTTTTTTTTTTGCTTAAAGTATAGAACTGAAAACAGAAAATCATGAATTGAGCAAGTTGCAATATTCTTCTCCTAACAATAAAATACCATGTATTGTGGGTCCCTATCACCACGGCATGGCGCATCCTCAGGTTGCGGATAGAGGAGACGGCCTCCAGATATGGAGGGTAGCTGCGAATATATTGAATAAGCAGTCGTGGACAGCCGATAAGGGGTGGTCCTCCAGCTTGGGATTGGGCAAAGGGCTAACAACCCATCACCGTAAAAAAACAGCTTGTTACGAAACCTTACAATAAGCCTCGGAATACGACTGATTCTCTGGGCGACCACAGCAAAGGAATCTAGAGACTGGATTATTCTTACACAGGATAGGGACCGATGGCGGGCTTATGTGAGGGCGGCAATGAACCTCCGGATTCCTTAAAAGCTATTTGCTAGTAACAGTAAAATATGTTCATTGCTATAATATCAAAGCATCTGTTTCACAAATGCAGGCACATTATTTGAAGAATACCAATTGTACAAATTAATGCTAGGAAGATTCAGAGTGAACTTTTTCCAATCTGAAGTGATTTATTACTAATGAAGTTATTATATTTCCAGATGTTGGCACTCCTGTGTACAGAATCGAAACAGGAGTCAGTACTTCAAAGTGAAGCTGCAGTCATCCGGAGAGAAATGTCTAACATTTCAATGGTAGATGAATTTGCAAAACATGCCAGACTTCAGCGTAAACTGAATAAAGTGCAAGATGAACTACGATCTAGAGGTAACCATCTTTCAGAAATGCTTATTTGATACATTTTACTTTGATGCAGTAACCTAAAGTCATGCATTTATTTTTATTTTTATAGCAAATGCAAGAATGTCTTCAAACGTCAGGTTGAAAATGATCATTACCTACCTGGCTCAAGTGCTCGTGGTATGTATGCACTCTGCACACTAAAGGTAAGCGTTCGCTATATCGTATCGCACTCCTCGTACGAATCGCACGCAACGGATATTTTAAGTGCAACGGCTCCACCTCATCGGATTCCCTATCAGCTGTTTAAAACATGACGTCGTACGATATTGACATTGCTGAAAGCAAAGGAGTTGAGGTTAGGTCTATTAATTACGTCTGTTAGCGAATAAGAATTTGTAATTGCTTCATGCGTCTTAATTGAAGAGGAAGAAACGAAAGAAATATTGGTTACATAATATATTTGCAAGAAACGACTTGATTACTGTAATGGGAACGCCTCAAATTATATAATTCTTCGCAATTTTCTACACGCGAAATAAGTTTTCCGTCTGCCATTTTGGCGCGACACTCAACATGGCACAACATAATAGTAACAGTTGACCAATTAAAATTGATTTATTAAAGAAGGCCATGATCGCACGCATCGGAAAAGTTGCCCATCCGAGAAACGTGGACGGATTTGCTGACAGGCGATGCATCCGATACGATGTAGTGAACGCGGTTACATAACAATTACAGCAAAGATAGTCTTTTTCCGATCCGTGCGATACGATGTAGTGAACGCTTACCTTAATAGGTCCTTATGAGTTCTATTCACGTGACTGAGTCTTGTTTGGAAGAGGGCACTGCAAATTTTTAAGGGTGTCGAAGGTTCACAGTAATATAACATTTGGGTGTCTGAAAAGGAAACTTTAGGTAATTATATAGTTTATGTTGCTCACAAGAAATGCTTCGTACAGCGGGAGCTAGGGATTTTGTTAATCTGAACTCCAGAGGAAGTTACGCACTGCTGCAAGGTTGGTTAATATCTGTCACAAGCTGCAGCTGCAATGAGTGGGACAAAGAGTAAAGATACAGACTCGAGAATCCGAGAGCACTCTTTGGGACAATCACCTCCAAAACCATGGATGTGGGAGATGTATTACATACCCTGCAATTTCTTCCAAGGTGACTCTGACTTATGAATTATAATATTGTAACAAATCAAGTTTCCCGATCAAAATACCCCTCATTTCTCATGAAAAACAATAACTGAAAAGACTACAGTGTACTATAGTGGACTTTATGTTGTCAGCAAACAGCTGGATACATTAAGAAGATTTATTTATTTTACCCACTAATGGAGCAGAGAGGAGAGAGAGGAGTTGAGAGTTTTAAAAATTCACTGAATTATTTTGAACTAGCCAACATAAAGACATAAAATTTAAAACGAACGTTACTTTCTAGAATTTTGGTTAAACATTAGCTGTAGTACATTGTTTCAAAATAAAATATAAATGTAACAATGTAGAAATCAATTTTGATACTAGTACTAGCATATTTTCGCTTCGTTGTGCATGTTTTGTCATATGAATGCATACATGTTTTAATCCGGGCTGTAGTGACATATAAGCAATATGAAATTCAACAAGGTTTTATACAGTAAGGAGAGGGAAGTTATAGGTCTGTGATGAAGAGGCAAAAAACGAATACTTAGGCCTAGCTAAGGACATTAATAAGGAAAATGATGTGGTTTGAAATTTCTTAACCATTAAGGTGGCTAGAATTTAGATTACTTAAATTTGTAAATGGGAAACTGATTTGAAGGTTTAATTAATTCCTAATCATGGATAACAGTGTGTTAAATTTATGAATTTTGTTTTAATAATTATGAGTAGTCAGTTTATTGTGTGAACTATTATTATTTTTACATTTTGTATTTTATTATTTACTGTGTTTATTAATTATACTGGATCGTACATTTAGGGAAAAAGGAACTGATCACTCTATCCCATTATCTCCTGGCCTAGTTGCCTCATAACTGGTGCCTTATTGGTATCATTTGTAAGGTTCAGACCTGTCTTCGGACAGTTGACTAAACAACAAACGTTTATTTGTAATACAGCAATTTATTTTACTTTTTCTTGAGAAAACAAAGATCTTCCTTCCATATTATTTAAACTTTTACTTGAGCCCTTTGCTCCAAACATAACTGAACTGAACTTCCCATTATTTTCCAGCATTACACGAAACACTGTGCAGCAAAGTTCAAAGTTGTATGAAAGGTGCTTTATCATAATCAATCAGCCAGTCTTCCAGAGATGGATAGAAAGGCTGGATGACAGACATCATTTATGGACATTTTTTGCACCTAATGATGCTTCTGTAACAGTTGCTAAGCTGCAGAGAACTAGGGAACCCAGCAAGTTGACACTACAGGATAGTAATGTGTTGGTTAGAACTTTCAGCCTACATATCTGAGAAGATTATGCAAATAAAACGAGATATTTTTAATTGTGCATATTGTCATACATACTCAATATCGTAATGAAGTCACTAGTTATGATGAGCAATGTAAACCAGATATAGTTACCAAATGTCCAATGTTTTGAAACTACTTTAGGAACTGCCACACATGTTTGGTATTAAGTCAGGTCTTGCTGCGTCCATTAAATTTTCTACTCTCTCAGGCTTAATTCTACCTATGTCTTGTTTCTTGGGTTATCCACGGGATGATATTCCTCCTAACAGCAGAACTTTTTCATACTGTTCTCCATAACTTGTTCTTACAACTCTGCAGGGCTTGGTGATGCTGGGCCTCGTCTGGAACTACAAGCACGTGCCAGTCATTGTGCTGCCGGAGAAATGGCTGCACCCCATTAGCTGCCTGCTCAGCTGGCCCACGGGTGTGGCGGGTGGAGTGAGCATCACGGCGTGGATTCTCATTGCTGGCACTGTGGCCAGGTTGGCCATGGCGACGCTCACTAGTTCCATTTATGCTTAACAGAAAATGAAAGAGACAGTTCTGTGAACATGGAGGACACTGTTATTTGCATCTCGACATGTTTTATTTTTATATAATGTCAATTTTGAGTGACTGAATAATACATCAAAGAAGTGAAGATCTGCATTACATTATTGATTTTATTTCCTCAGAACTCCAAGCACACTTTCACATTGCACACAAGCTAGAGAAGGGCATACATTAATTGACTAACCAACAGATAATTCTGTGCAGTTCAGACTTCTCAAATCTTCCCAATTTTCTGCCTTCCTCTTAGTCTCCTCATATGATCCATGTATCTTAATGTCGTCTATCATCTGATATCTTCTTCTACCCCGAACTCTTCTCCCGTTCACCATTCCTTCCAATGCATCCTTCAGAAGGCAGTTTCTTCTCAGCTAGTGACCCAACCAATTCCTTTTTCTCTTTCTGATCAGTTTCAGCATCATTCTTTCTTCACCCACTCTTTCCAACACAGCTTCATTTTTTATTCTGTCTGTCCACTTCACACGCTTCATTCTTTTCCATATCCACATTTCAAAAGCTTCTATTTTTTCTCTTCATTTAGAGGATTGTTTATTTTCAGGTCATTTTCTAATAATTTAGAGGTCATTTTTAGGCTTTCCTAGTTCATCAAAATTCGCGGCCTGCTGATAATACAAAATAATGAGGATGGGTCTTTTTTGAGGTCGTCAAAATCCGTGCCGCTGATAATACAAAATAATGATGATTTACAATGATTGGACCATAGGTAATATCAACTGTGGAAGCAATATAATAAAAAAATCCATAAGAAAAACTAAGGCTCAGTATGGAAAGTACCCTGTACACTCGAAAATTATAATAGATAATAAATCTCACTTCAATTATTTAGGATATAATATGAGTTTTGATAGAGATAGAGATATTGAAAATAAATTAATATCAATTGAAGTGTGAAATAATTACTAATAGAACACTTCAAAACGAGACTAGAAAAGATCCAAAAATAAAATGTTACAAGGCAATGGCTGTTCCATTTATGTTTAGAATTGAGTCTTGGATAATAAGAGAAAGGAACAGAAGGAAAATACAGTCAGCAGAAATGAGATTTCTACATGGGGTTAAGGACTTACAAGAAGAGATCAGACAAGGAATGAAAATATACGGGAAGAACTCGATGTATACAGTTTAAATGAAAAAAAAAAATTAAACTGGAGAAGACATTTAAACTGAATGAGTAAAGAAAGCAGCTCCTTCCTAGTACATACATATAAACCTATAGATAGGAGAGAGGAGAGGTCAGGAGACGATGAACTGGCTTCACTGCCTGATGCCTGTTATGAGTATGATCAAATGAGTGCATTTGTACAAGGTCTATAGCTACCGGCATGAAATCCTATAAAGCTGTCTCTTCCTTTCTCTTAGATAAATAAATACAGTGAATACATTTTATTTGTTCGAGGTCAATTGTGATTAAATACACAATACTATACATTTCTCATTAGAAAACAACAACAACATATGGTTATGGGGACTTTTTGTCTTCTACTCACCTCCGCAGTTTGTATCTATAATTGTGAAACCTTCTGTATCAACAAGTCACAAAACAATGCAGAAATGAGAAAAACTTAACTCGGAGATTGAAATAACATCGTGTCAAAGGTTCGTAATTCGGCTCTACACTCACAGTTCTGTCAGGATGCAGGGAAATCTGTCTACTTGGAAATACATCGTATCAGTGCTCAATAATTCAGTATTGACGTCATCTGAACTACTATGTGCCGCGAAATTTATCTCTATCAGTTCAGTTTTTAGCTTTTCTTCATGTTTTGACCTTGTTATAAATAATAACTATTACGAATGTAAAAGTCAGCTGCACTTGGTTTCCGTATGGCTGGAAGCCCAAATTCCTTTTTCTTCCCCCCCCCCCCCCCCAGGAACACGTTTCTAGGTTCAGGAGTCTCTTTAGGCAGAAAGCAGATAAGAATTGTTACTAAAAAACAACTACACTTAAGTTAAGCGCAGAAGCTTATATTTGTGTCCCTTAGTAAAAACTTAAGATTGCTGAATAGCTTTTCCTCTAAGTAGTCTGTAGGTTCTGAATATGGGCTATCAAGTTGAAGTCACTAATTCTGAACAAAATATCTAATTACACACTTTTAACATTTGTATCACACCTGCATAGAACTGAAATATATCAGTCCCCTAACTGCCCATTGTGCAACTCAAACCAAGAAATGGATTCGGAACACCTCAAAATCTGTGCTTCAGTGGCTGACCATGACAATATCTCTGAAAAATATTGGAGTGCAAGAGGTCAAATGACTTTATTGTCAAACGTCTGGCATTAGAAAACAACAACAACATACATTTCTCATTATACTATGGTGAAAGATTTCTTAAAGAAATGAAGACATACTACAGTTACTGCTACATGTCCAGCTCCAGACGTGGGAAGCCAACTGCCTGCTCGATCCACTTGGCGGCTGCCAGCAGCTGGTGCTCGCGGTGGTTCTGGCTCATGAGCTGCAGGCCCAGGGGCAGGCCTCGCTGCGACAGCTTGATAGGAATCGTGATGGCAGGGCAGCCTGCAACACAAGTCAGTACATGGAGCACATCAGCAGATAGAGGAACTCTCCTTATAGATGCTCAAATGCCCATCCCTACTGACAGTAAGTAACCTGGCTTAAGGGGCATATACATGCACGATGCTTGAAGTAACGCCTGTCCCTGGTGTCTTCATCCATGCCTTCCATGATCTTCGGTCTTTTATCATTTCCCCTCTCACTCTTCAATACAGTCGAGACAGGTTTCTCTGGTCTTCCCAATTAGCCTGGCTCTCAGTACTTGTCTAGGGCGCCTATCTTCATGCATTCTCACTGTATGGCTAAACTGTCTTAACTCCCCAATCTCTAACTGGGTAGTTGTTCTGGTTTCTTCTTCAAAGTCATTTCGTTTTTAATCATATCTCTTCTCTCTTTCCCAAAATTCTTCATACTTTTCATGTGAACTGATTTCCTGATCCCGAGTTGGCCATGTTTCACTTCTATATGAGAACTTCAGTTCCAATATTGATTTATAAATTTGAATCTTTGATGGGCTTGTCCATGAGAAAGTTTCCAAAATACTTACACATATCCTAAAAATGCTTCTCTAATCAAATTCATTCAACATGAAGAATACAGACTAATATTTGTGATTGTATGTATTCATTAACAGCAAATGAATTTTCAATTTATATGTAATCTTAATGTCAGTTTTCAAAAAGGAACTATTCTGTCAGATAAAAGAAAGAATGTTTCATTCCATATTAATGTAGTTTACTGCAGTCTTTTAGTTTGTTGCTAGTCAACTGACCGAAGGCAGGTCTGAACCTCACAAGTGATATCAACAAGGCACCACTTATGAGGAATCTAGACCAGGAGATAATGGGGTAGGGTGGCCAGTTCCTTCCCCCTCCATTGCATACATCGCTGACTAGTAACATATTACATCAGTCAGACTTCAGATGTATACAAACAATTGTTCTTCCTCTGACACATCGTCAATAGATGTACATATCAGCCAGGGCCTAAATCAGACGCATCTTTTAGTTTAAGAGAACAATTTAATGCATTACAGTATATAGAGCATTAACTGTGCAGAACGTGAACATTTATTAATGATTAATAATAAGAAACAAAGCTTCATTTGAACAGTCAACATTACTATAGTCCCGACGCTGTTATGTCCGGCGTGACTCCGCCTCTTTGCTTACGTGTTCGAAAGTGAAGGCTCTATAAAGTCTAGGTAGGTAGTATCGTTAGCCATTTTTGTTCTTACGTTGCCGAGCTACCATACGAGGAATCTATTTGCCACACCGTTAAACATTATCATGTCGTAGCTCCTATGATAATAAATCAAACGCACTGTAATTCAGCAAATAATTGAGCGGCAAATAACGTCTTCGTGTGCTTTCTGTGAACGCCAACGAAAGAGCTAAAATGGCGGGCGATTATATTAAGTATTTATCGAGCCTTAAGAAATGAATCAGCGAATCACAAGACACACACGTTTAAATGTAGCCGACCTGCAATGCGATTGGCTGCCGGAAATAAGAGCGATGGGACTATAACAATGGAGAGGAGGCCTTGACTTGCTCACCTACCTGCCATGTTTGCCGGCTGTGTGCAGTAGTCCTGGGACGCGCACTGCTCTCTGTTGTCCCTCGCGACGAATTCCGAGTGCCTGGGCGCGTCAGTCAGGGTCGTGGGGGTGAGCAGCACGTCCACACCCGACGCCCACACTTTTGCGAAGTCCTGCGCTATCAGCCGTCGCACTTTCAGTGCTTGTACGAAGTATGGGGCGTAGTTCCTGCAATGCAATGCAAGTTACTTTTCTTTGTGACATCTTTACTTCACAAGTTCTGATCATGCTGCATGTTACTCACAGTTTGGAGACATTCAAAATTTCCATTGCATATGATTTTGCAGGACAAACACGTTCAGTGACCATTCTTAATTTCACAATTATAAATAAAATAAAATTCAACAGTGCATGGATAATGCACAAACTGGAAAATCCATGCACAGATAATCGAGAGTTTGCTGTACAAGAATTTTTTGAGTGATGGTTCAAGAAGAATTATGAATGGGAATAACACGTGTTGTCTCCAGCAAAGTGACGAACTTAATGTTTCTACTGTCACCATAGTTTTTCAATAGTTCATATTCTGAGAAATCAAAAATACTGGGTTGGTGTGTAAGTCACTATAGTACTATTAAAAGAATGAAAGTACAGCAAAACACTACGCATGATCCTCACCTCTGCAACAAGAAGTAGTTGCCAGCCAGGATGCGCCCTCGCACAGTTTCGTTGAAGCCCTGGCTGCGCGAAGCTGCGTACAATTCGTCAGTGGAGCGGTCCTCTGCTGTGCGCAGACCAAACTCGATGCCGTCATACCGCGCCATGTTGCTGGCAACCTCGCACTGGTTCAGCACAGAGTAGCACGCTATGGAGGCGGGCGTGTGCGGCATCGACACCTGAAGCAGGACAGCAGCTATAACCACTAGCCTAAAACTCCACCACAGTATGTCAATTCTTAGGCACTGCACTCATTCACAAGAAAAATGTGTAAGTGGTCGAATATCTAGCAGCAGTGGCAGTAAAACTTCTTCCCGATGATTTAACGCACCAGAGATGTGCGTGTTGTAACCCGGTATCTGGTCTTTTGGTAGAAATTAAGTTTCAATGATTTTTCTTACACACAGGTAATTCTGCGCCACTTTTGAGACAATTTGCTTGTTTTGTTCTAGGAACGATTTGTGCTGTGATTATTGGTAGAAAATGTGTACAGGATTTTTCAATAGTTACGCATAACTGCAATTAAATTGAATGAGTGGATTTTGGACAAAAAGCTCAGACACGTCAAGTGTTGGATTTAGAAAAGAATATTTTTAAATGAGAGAATTGAGATTCTAATAATAGGATTTTGTGACACAAAAGACATATGCCCATTTTTTAACTAAAATCATCCATTTTTCTCAGACAACCGTAAACAGAACAGAAGCGAAATTCAGACAATATTGTGACAGAGCTGGTATACGATCTCACGACCGGCAGAAGGAGGACAAGGTCGGCCGTAGTTCAGTGCGGCAAATGAAGTGCGCGCGCAACTGCTTCCTGGGGCATGTGCTGTGGCGTAGAGAGGAGAGGAGAGAGAGCGACCGTGGCAGAGAGGGAAGAAATCGAGAGAATTCGGGAGGTGCCATCTTCTGGACATCCGTGGAAATTTCTAGCATCGTACTTTCTCGAAACTATGGTTTGGTTATAAAAGAAGACACACAAGTGAACTTGAGTTGTTGTTGTAGTCGTTCGACAGCAAGCCAGCCAGTCTTGTGTAACAGTGAAGCCAGTTTCGAGACTGGAGTTCGACTTGAGTGTGTCTGTAACTGTGGAGCCGGAAGTCCTGAGTTTGAGTGCAGTGGACCGCATTTGGGGGACCTGAGTTCGAAGTTCAGCGGATTGTCTCTGAAGGTCTGGGGTTCGAGATACTGTGAACTCGAGTGACTGAGCTAGAAGAACTAGCCAAGGCAAACGAACTGTGAACTGAGAACTGACAGTTCTGTTTTGTAAACAGTGCTTTGTGAACATTAGTTAAGATTAACAGTTCATTGTTGTTCTCAATAATCCAAGTAAATTGTCATTGTTGTCTGTGGAGTGCAATAACGAATACTGTGTTACTGTGTGGAGTGGAAATCCCATTGTTGACGGAAGTGTTTACATTCAATTATAGAAAGTAATTATTGTTGTGTTGAAATAAAAAGAAAAAAGAAAACATAATTTTTTGCTAAGAACAATAATTTTCTTTTGATTTTGTCAATAAAACTGCTTTTATAAGACAGGCACCGTACTAACAAAATATATCAACAATAAAATTGAGGGGTCCACTGTAAGAGGGAGCTATGAGATTTCATGTGTTCTGAGCAGCTTTCACCATCTGTTGTAACTACAGTATATAAATGTGGCACTGCACCAGTCAAAGCTAGAGTTCTCTCACTGATTCTGGAATACGGCCTTTCCATAAATCTTATTGTGCTTAGCTCCCTTTCAGAGTCTCAGACAACAGAGGGCACCCAAAAACAGCCCTTTTCAGGGCTGCATAACTTTCCCAAAATGTATTCAAGAAACATACAATTCTGAGCATTCATATTGCAAAGATATAATAACTTTCTAAATCTTCATTGCGATGTACATATGTTTTCGTACAACTCAACGTGAAGAATAGTTTTAATTGTATTATTATGCTCACTCAGTCTACATTATGCTTCTGTGACTGTACATCACTGCCATGTGTTAAGTTAGGAGAAAAATGCAGAGCCTGTACCTGAACAACACGGGCACCCGCCTGCTCCAGGATGTCAGTCACTTCGCCCCACGCCTCAACCACCTCGGCTGACATCCCAGGGCAGTGGTATTCCTTGGGGATGCCAACCTTCAACTTGCTCATGTCAATGTCTTCACTCAGATCTACGGGGGGGAAGTCCTCGGAGATGGTCGTGGAATCCAGGGAATCGTGACCAGCCAACACGTCTGCAACAAGCAGATCAATTAGCTGTATTTACTACTGCCATAGTGCAGGCAGGCAGCCATGAACTCGGTAATTCCAGTTGGATGGATCCATTCTACCTAGCGCTATAAGGAACAAACAGAATTGGCGAGATCCATCCTCTCTCAAGCTTGACTGTAAGTAAATGTGACAAACACCTAATCACTGCCAATAAGTGAAAATTTTAACAAGAACTGTTAGCTAAATAAGACAAGAAAGTGTAGATATTTTGAAAGAGAAAGAGAAGATACAAAATTATAGACAGAAATGGAAATATCATGTACTCAGAATGCCGCCTACAAGTATACATAAAATAATACACTACTGACCTTGAGGAAAAAGATCTTGGGGCCTTCTCTTGAGACCATAACAGGCCTCTAGTTCTGATTGTGTTCTTCTTCTTTTTCCTGTCATGTAATAGTATGAAGAAGAAGACAATCAAAACTCGACTGAAATTCCTAGAAGCAATTAGGGAGAATGAAGAATGTTTTAACTGTCCACTGTTGTTAGAATGAAACAGAAATCGAGCAGAAGCTGTTAGGGAGAATGAACTGAACTGTCCATTGTTGTTAAAACATAACTGAATTTATTGGCGCAACAGGAATATCAGCAGTCGGCCTCTCTGTGGCTGGATTGTATGGAACATCAGATTATCGAGACTGCTGCATTTGCGAACGGAGTCAACACATGGGATCATGCAAGGGAGGTCGAAATAATAATAATAATAATAATAATAAATGATAATAATAATAATAATAATAATAATAATAATGATAATAAATGATAATGATATAATAATAATGACAATAATAATAATAGATAATAATAAATGATAATAATAAATGATAATAATAATGATGATAATAATAAACGTTGATAATGACAATAATAATAATAATAATAATAATAATAATAATAATAATAATAATATTTGGGGCTAAGAGGGATGAAGTTACAGGAGAATGGAGAAAGTTACACAACACAGAGCTGCACGCATTGTATACTTCACCTGACATAATTAGGACCATTAAATCCAGACGTTTGAGATGGGCAGGACATGTAGCACGTATGGGCGAATCCAGAAATGCATATAGTGTGTTAGTTGGGAGGCCAGAGGGCAAAAGACCTTTGGGGAGGCCGAGACGTAGATGGGAAGATATTAAAATCGATTTGAGGGAGGTAGGATATGATGGTAGAGACTGGATTAATCTTGCTCAGGATAGGGACCAATGGCGGGCTTATGTGAGGGCGGCAATGAACCTCTGGGTTCCTTAAAAGCCGGCAAGTAAGTAAGTACAGTAATGATAATATCATCAAAGTAATAAACAATCAAAAAGAGGGTTACTTCAGTCATTCAGAGCTTTCTCCCCAAAGGCAGGTCCTTCACTGCAAACCCAGCGATGTCACGTTTGCAGTTTTTTTGGGAAACATAAATGTGGTAGCTTTCTGCACACCACTCTCTCTCTCTTTGCATGACGAAATTTTTTAATGTGTTGAGGAGGTTCAAAATGCGCATTTTCATTCAAAACAGAACTTCATCTGATGGGTACCATACTTTCATCATAAAGAAGTTTAAAGGAGAATCAACAAGAATCGATCACTGAAAATTTGTTCGCCATTCCATTAAAGTTGATGCATACTCAAGATGGTGGCAGCGTCATCCACTGTCCTGGTGAGGATGCCCGGCACGTCCATGGAGTTGACGAGCGGTATCAGGCCGTGACGAGACAGCAGACCGTAGGTAGGCTTCAAACCAACAACCCCGCAGTAAGCAGCAGGGTTCCGTGTGGAGCCACCAGTGTCTGAACCCAAAGCCCTGGAACAGGCAAAAGAAAGCTGAATGCTCTGCAATGCACGACACGAGCAGCGGACAAGCCTGACTGACTGACTCACGCAAACACGGTGCCTGAGGCCACGGCGACTGCACTGCCCCCGGAACTGCCACCGGCAATGAACCAATCCCTGCACCCCACCGGCTGCCACACATTCTTACAAGGCCCGTGGATAGAGTCCACCGTGCCCGACCTGTAGACACAAGAATCACGCAGATAGGTCAGGAGAGAGCATTTCATTTTAAAACTAAAACATGGGAAGAAAGAAAAACAGTTGTTCCGAACCATTTCCTTCCTCAGAAATTCGATGTTGGCCTAACCAATTTTATTCTATAAGGTTATCCATCACTTGTGTATAAATGGTGACTAGTTCTGTTGCCGTTATGGGTTCGAGTCTATAATAATGTAAAGTAATTCCTGTATGTTTGTTTCTATTTTTATTACTTTCATCTGATGATGTTTTAAAGTAAAGACTATAAAATTAATATTTATTTATTTAACCTGGTAGAGATAAGGCCATCAGGCCTTCTCTTCCCCTCTACCAGGGGATTGAATGAATGAATGTTAGCCATGATGTCCCATGTTGGGCACCGGCCTCCTGTGATGGGGTTAGAACCCACTTCGACAGGGATGGCTCAAGTGTACTCGCTTGGTGAGCCAACCCAGGCGAGCCTGTCGTGTACACTACTTTTGTGATATGGTTAATAATTCTATTAGACTTTAACCAGTCTCAGCACTCTGTTCTTTGTTCATTTTTTCTTGTATTACACACATTATACTGACACCGGCACTTTGACAAACTCTGATTGCTATTTACACTATTTACCTGGCACTTTCTAAACACTGACTTAACTATTTACAAAACTTCTCTTACACTTTCACTAATACTGACTTTACTATTTACAATATCTTAACACTGCTTACGTTATCTATTTACAATGAGCTTCCCTAGTTCTTTCCACAAAACTCTGTTCTTTGCTGTCCTCGACCATTGTTTCCCCGCCTCTCTGGTCTAACCTAACCTAACCAGGGGATTACAACTACAATATTAAGAATACAATTACAATTATAATTACAAGTAATATTAAATTTACAAATACAATAAAAATCAAAGTACTAAAAGATTAACTGATTAATAAAAGCTAGGCAGTTTATTGTAAAAGTTAAGAAGAGAGAAGCATTTCTTTTATTGATTAAGTACAAATTAAACCTACTCTACGCAGTAAGAAAATGCTTAATAAGCTTGCTTTTGAACGCTACTAAATTCCGACAGTCTCTGATGTCACTGGTAGGGTATTCCACAAGCGCGAGAGCGAGATTGTGTATGATGATGAATACGATGATGTCTTATGTGTTGGTATGGCTAGTGTGCGGCTATTTTGCGTGCGTGTGAAGAGATTATGATATGACAGGTAACTGAAACGGGAGGCAAGGTAGGTAGGTGTAGAGGTGTGAAGGACTTGGAAAAGGAGAACAAGGGAATGAAAATTTCTACGTTCGTTAAGCCGTAGCCAGTTTAGAGTTTGGAAGGATCGGGTAATGTGGTCAGCGCGACGGACATCGCAGACGAAGCGAACACAAGAATTATGAACACGTAATTTTTGCGACTGGTTGACATTGAGGTCAGTCAGTAGAAAATCACAATAATCGAAGTGGGACATTACTAGTGTTTCCACTAGTATTTTCTTGAGTGTAAGTATAATGTTTAAATATTACTGTTGTATTTAAGCTAAATTACAGAAATGGAAATTTTAATTTTAATTAGAACTAATAATGCTGCATGTTAATACATTAAAAACATCTTACAATTTTTAACATAAGTACAGAGATTCGAACCCTGGTCTTTATAACGAAAAGAAGAGCTCTATTGCTAAGCCATAAAGGCTTTGTAGGGAATATATCGTTTTGTAACCTACAAATACGTCGTTGCTACGACCTGACTTCATCCTCCCCGTGTAAATCATGTGTCAACCCAAATGACAGACAAATTCGCATTACCAGGAGAGCGACCATTTTCTGTTTCAAAAGATGTACTTCAAACAATAAACTAATTTTGTAATTTCTTACCTTGGATCTGTGTGTGAGATTGCATAATTCCTAAATGATGGACTAAAAACAAATGATCCTCCCTGAGGACTTGCTATCCACCACAGTAGAACAGTTGTTACTCACCCCATTGCGAATTCATCCATATTGCATTTTCCGAGCAGCACGGCCCCTGCATCTCGCAGTTTTTGCACCATCGTCGCATTATAAGAGGGATTGAAGTCCTTCAACATGACGGAGCTACAAGTGGTCTCCACCCCAAGCGTACAGTAATTGTCTTTGACAGCGACGGGCACGCCATCCAGCAGACCTCTGCTCTCGCCTGCAAGCAGAGGACATGCCACACAATTTGGGACGCTGGGCCCGGGGGGGTCTTACCGGACTGCAACGTGACGCAGCATACCCTGCCTGTACCTGGCGGCTGCTTCCCTCGCCTGTGCCCTGGCCAGCTCCCGGGTCAGCTGGGCGAACATGTTGAGCTGCGCCAGACGCTCGGCCTGCTGCAGGCAAGCGTCGCACACGTCGGTCGGGGAGAGCGCCCCATCCCGCAGCCTCTGGCCGACCTGCAAGTTGAGGACGTGCACCTCCAAGTGTAGCCAACTAAATTTAAAAACTATAAACTGACAGAAGAAATGAAGGACATTGGCATGAACAATAGACATGACATACTATTACTGTTATTAATTTTATTCTCGTGTTTCATTCAGGACTAGGAGCCATCTGTCATACTCTTATTTCAGGTTACTGGTAACTTATCGGTAGGCTATTTTATTCGTTCAACACAATGTGAAAAACACTTATAGATTATGGCAGGGTGTTATTCCCTAAAGAAGGGGAAGGGTCTACTCTAATAAAACGAATCACATGGTCCCACATAACCTGCAATTTTGAGAAGTATTAACTCGTATATCTTTATCATCTTGTATTATACTTACATTTAATATTTAATTTATATTCACGATAATTCAATACCAATAAACACGCGAAATACACTCTTAATTGAGATTCCAAACCAACAGTGAAACACATAATTGCACAGCATTAGGTTTCACAAATAACAGATGAAATTACCTGGCGCATGGACAATGACAATATCTTCATGCTGTTCTTTATCTACTACACTATTGTTGTTAAAATATTTTGCAGAGGCCACTACTCCATAACCTCATCCACTTGATTTGATTGCTTGAGATTTTAAGCCGTAAATTCGTGGGGATTCATTTTGAACTTTTTGGAGGCAATTCGTTTTGCTTACTAATATTTTCTTAAAGAATGTAAATAAAATTCAGACCCTTATCTCAACCCAAACACCACGGAATTTCTAGTATTTACTCCTCCACGTTTAAAACAATTCCAAATCCAATAATCTGATCACAATCGAATTGATAGCCTATTCGAAAGTCGAAATAGTGATAGGTGTTGCCAACATGATTCTTGAAAATAAAAACCTGCTGTAAAACCACGGCCGACTTGATGTTACCTTCGCTTTTGAAGCGAAGCGAGCATCAAGTCGGCCGTGGTAAAACATTGCAAAAGTCACTGAATTAAATATCAATGTAAAATAAGACCAATTTTGCCACTGTGTTAAATAAAATCGTCTAAAATCTCTATATCAGCAATACATATTTAATCAATTTTACCCGCTAAACTAATATGACAGAGTATCCTTGAAGTTTCATCTCTGATTATTACCAGTGCTGCCATGGTAGTTTTTCTCTCGGTCATACGCCTCACACCTTGTTTTCTACCTTGAAATATATTTTACTCTCCTCTCTCTATCTCTCCGACTGCCATTTAATGATTTTTTTAATATCAAAGAAGAAGTAAAGAAATTGTTTTGCTTTACATTTTAATTGTACAACAAACTTGATTTAAAGAATACACCATGGAGTCTCACCGTAGATGCACACTTGTCTCGATGAATCTTGGAGTGTGTATTTGCAGCACTTCTTGTTTTTCAACCATTATTTTATATAATTATGGATTGCAGTGCTGCAGAGGTGGACAATTTTTGTTTACGAACATCAGACAAAATACATTAGGAACATCAAGCGATGATCTTACAAAAGTTTTGTATATGTGTGCCTAAGTTTTGTTAATAACAAAACTTAGGCACACATATGCCGTATGACTCCGTACAGACAAAATTTTCTTTTCCCCTTACGATTAATTAAAAAAATTGTAGGTTATCATACGATGTATGGCACCATATGGCCTCCATGACAGCACTGCTGATTATATATATATATATATATATATATATATATATAACAGATTGACAATTCCCATGTTAATTTCATTTTTTGTTATTTTAATAGGTTATTTTGCATCGCTTTATCAACATCTTAGGTTATTTAGCGTCTGAATGAGATGAAGGTGATAATGCCGGTGAAATGAGTCCGGGGTCCAGCACCGAAAATTACCCAGCATTTGCTCATATTGGGTTGACGGAAAACCCCGGGAAAAAAACCTCAACCAGGTAACTTGCCCCACCGGGAATCGAACCCGGACCACCTGCTTTCGCGGCCAGGCACGCTAACTGTTACTCCACAGGTGTGGACTCCCCACGTTAAAACCGATAACATGTGGTACAGAACCACCAGGATCGCCACCGTTAATAGGGATAGCTTATGCGAAGTTTTACCGTTAGATGGCAGAAGCGTTCCAAGTGGCACAACATGTTGTAAGGCTATATTATGTTGATTACGTTCTCCCGCTTGTTGGTTTTTAATTTATAAGTATTTTGTATAGCCTAGTATAATTTAATATAACTCAGTATTTTCTTACCTCATAATCTAATTTAATTTAATTTACAATATATAATAGCGTGAACTTGTATAATATTCAGCGATTCCCCTTAAGAGATGGGTGGGGAAATCTGCAGTATGCAGAATATAGATACGAGTAACTGTAATATTCATGAACCTAAACGAGAACTTTGAGAACGAGGTGCACGAATAAAAAAGAAAACAAATAAATAAAAAATATGAACTTTGTCGAAGGTGAATATTATCTCTTTAATAATTAGTATTGTAAGTACCGTACGCTAAAAACAGGATATGCAGCCATCAATGTGTTCTTTTTTTATAGGGAAGGGACTATCTACATTGAATTTCTCGTATTTTTTTCTCTAGTTGCAGAAAGATCAAATGCAATGTCTGCAGTTTTGAATACTATGTAGGATGATTTTGAAAATTTGAAGTAATAACATGGTTTTAATAAATTAGTTTACAGCACATTAAAACATTATTCACAAAATGGATTTCATTATGGATCGTCCTGGATAATAAACATCCCAGTTAATCGAGAGTTTACTGCAGGCATAAACTTCGGAGACTTCTAGAAGTACTGAATATAATCTAAGCTAACATAGCTTGCTGTCCAGGTTGCATATGTTTTTATTAATTTTTATTTTCTCTCTTCCAAAATGAAACTGTAGCCAGCAATTCCTTACTTGAAATAGAGTAGAGGCGCAATTTAATTGGTTAAATTTTTTAAGGTTTAAAGCATATATTCAGAATATTTCGAGACCTGAATGAAGACAAAAGGCTTTTCCTGGTTTTTACAAAATAGGAACACAACAAAAATGTGTCATTTTGAGTTGTTTTTAAGAGTATTTAATGTACTAATAAGTAAATCCATGGCGCTACAGCCCATGAAGGGCCAAGACCGAGCAGCTGGCTACTGGCCCCACGTCCACATGCCGAAGCAGAGGTGAACGATAATCCAACCAGAATGGAGGTATCGTGTGGTTAGCACGATGATCCCCCCCAGCTATTATAGCTGATTTGCGAAACCGGATTTTTGCTACCTATCGTAGCTCCCCAAGTGCATCACGATGCTGGGTGGGCATCGGTTCCATACACTGGCCGAAATTTCATGAGAAAATTTCTTCCTTCACGAGGACCCGAACCAGCGTGCATTCCATAACGCGGGTCCTAGGCAGGATGCCTTAGACCGCGACGCCATTTAATGTACTAATAGACTACGTAAATCCTCAATTTTTATGTAAGCCTACCGGAAAACAAATCACACGCAAAGCGCATCCTACAAAGCAACGAGTTAGACAAAGTACACGCGCGCTATCTGTTGGTGCTAGTTCAAGATATCCCTATTAGGAACGACCGTTAAACGGAAGTACAGTTGGTCCATGGGTCATTCCATGCAAAAAAGTATGTTTTTGAACCATGATGTCCCAAAAGTTAAAAATATTGTAGTAGGTTATTTTGTATGTTATAAATATGAATTTCAAGCAATACTATATTTACATCTTTCATAGTTTGGCAGCAATTAGAATTTAAAATATTGGTTTAACAAAGAACGCGGTTTCATTCATTGACGTTTCCTTACTATGTAAAGGAAGATGGAAAAATGATTTCAATGCAGTTCGAAAAAGGAGGGCCTTGTTTATAAATGCCCTTAAAACGAATATATATATATATATATATATATAATTTTTTAAATAGTTACCCACCGTAAAATAATTAAAAAAAATATAGAAGACAAAATGCAATTCATTTTTACAGACGAAAAAACATGTGCTTAATTCATTACGATATATTGATTCCACTGTGATGGATTAGAAATACGATTTTCTTCAATACGAATGAAATTCGCATGAATTTAATTCTTTGCATTCGAATATAAAACTATTTATTTTTTTCATTGATGTGTTTTTATGAGCACGCCTTAATATTATTCGGATTAGTCTTTAAGGTATTAAAATATGGTTGTTCAGGTTTACAATGGCGTCTGTTTAGTTTCGATGACACTTCATATAGAGTGTCTAGAATATTTTAAATGTTGGATAACATGTAACTGCCACACATTTTTCTGTCATCCGTGTGACTAAAATATCAGGCGGTCATAGTTGGCAGTTTAATTTATTTTCATAACATGATCATATTAAAAGTCCAAAAAAATTCATGACATCACTGGCATATTCTTAAAATTTTGTATGGAATAACCCCCATTCAATTCAAATGAGAATTACAACGTTACTTCTTGTGCAGTAACTAGATGGCAGCATAGTGAAATTGATAACAGTTGGTGCTGTCAAAGCCTACTAAGCTAAGCAATCTGTTACATATGTGATCAGGACTTGGAGTCATCTGTCATACACTTATTCCAAGTTACCGGTATTTTACTGTATATGTTCGACAAATGTGAAAAATACTGGTAACCCAGGATCGATGGTCGAATCCAATCCAGCATTTGCCTTTGTAACCGAGGAAACCATGATAAACCACAGTCAGATTGGTCGGCCACAGGGCTTGAACCAGGGACAACCCAAATGCGAGGCTTGTGGTGTTACCACCTCGTTCGGTTTAATCACTTTTATAAAATATCAAATAAATATCAACGACATGTCCTATAATTTAAAAAATCATAACAGAATAAATAAATAAATAAATAAATATATTAATACAATTAAACAAAAGAACATGGTTCTCCCAATTTATTGTTGATCCCTCTTCCTCTGTTGCTAACAGGTCAGTGGCGGCTCGTGAGATTTGATATTGAGAGTTCACATATCATTAATAAGTTAAGACGTTAATTTATAGCATTTGTTTTCGTGTACATGAACTCGTTCTCAGAAAAAATAAACATAAAATCAAACTGTAAGAATCAAATACTCAACTAACCCAGTAATTCGGAAGAGGATGGTGTTGCTGTTGAATGTTTGCAGTGAAAATCCATCCTTCTCTCCTTGTTTTGTTGAAAATATGTTGATCACTCTCTCTCGTTGAAATCCACACATTTCGTAACCATGGATTTTTCATTGGATAGCATTGCTAAGGCCGTTAGACGTTCTTCCTCTATCGTACTTCGAAGAAACGTTTTCACCCGAGTTTGACTATATAACGTTTTATTAGCTCTTCCTAATTTAGAGCGAAACGGGGGGCATTGTTAAGTACATACAATGTTATACAGAACTCTGTTATTTAACAAACACACTTTGAACTATATACAACTCTGATATCGGGGATAAAACGCGCCCTGTAATCAGCATTAGGGTACGTACACATTGGAGCAACAATAAACGATAAGAGAAATGATCTAGCGACGCTTTGGTATTATCAAAGAATCAAGTGTTCATATCGGAGCAACGAGGACGCGGGAAGCGAACATTTTGATTTATCAGTAGAAGATATTCTATGCATCCACTTAATGAAAGAAGATATATAGGATATATCAGCTGCTAGGTTCAAGGTTAATATAACTTAAATACGTACAAAATTGAACCCGTTTCTCATCCCAAAGATAGTATAAATTCGTTGTGTCGTGACTGGTTCTTGTGATCACATAACATATGACGAATAAATACACAACTGATCAATTTGTCAATATCTACAATAATTAATTTCATAAGCCGAAATAATAATAAATCGATTAATACTCGGATATATTGATAACCACCGGTATTATACAGATTAATATTATCTTAATCAGAGATCATATGAACGACAAGAGCGAAGAAAATGGAACTTTTCTTTTTCGTCGCTTTTATCGTGTATCTTCGCTTTTATCGTTACTCCAATATGCACACCTCAATGACAATGCATGCTTCTATTCTCTCTGATATAGCATCGCTGCTTCTTTTATCGTTTATCGTCGCTCCAACGTGTACGTACCCTTAGGCGATTCATAGCAGCCCTGTAAGTTGGGAGGATTAGCAGCTCCAAGGGAGGCAAAGAAAATCAGTTTTCCTGTTGCTGACGCTGTCGACTACTCTATGTAGATCACCAATCAGAGATTGGAAAGTAGGCCTACATCATGTGGAACAGTTCAAGGCTGCTACAAAAACTATAATCTCCAATCGAAGAAGAATACATAGGAAATATAGACCTAAACAAAACATTGAAGTAGATTACATGTAAAGGCAAGTTTTATATTTTTTATTTTACAGATTTACGTAAATGGTGGTTCTGTGGCTCTCATTGTAAAGCCACCCCTGGAAGATTAGACTGCGGGTAAGACAGTTTCTGTCACGGGAAGTAACTTAACAGTGATTTGCAAGCATGTTATGGATTATAACCCTTACTCAAAATGTATAAATATAGTGTAGTCCAAATCAATTCACTTTCTTACGTGGAATAATAATTATACATCATAGCGATCAAAAAGTGCAGCTCCATTCTTCTTTGCTGCATCACAATGGCGTTAGCATAAGATCACGGTGCATGTTTTAAGTTGGCCAACACTTCCTTCTCAGTTGACAAACTTAAGTCGCTCAACCTTTGTTACGTCTGAATGCTTCGAAGGTACAAAAGGAGCTTACAGGACATGGGATTAACTTCTCTGAATCCAGAAGAGAGATCGTTTCCACTCATTAAACTAAGGAGTTCATAAACGTGTTTTGCATAGAATTGAAGGTATCGGTGGAGAAAGGACCTATCCCTTGTTACTAAACTTCTGAGATAAACGATTATTGTTCCATCAGGAAGTTTAGCTCGTCTTCTTAAATAACAAAAATAACAAGGTTAGGCATATCCACAACAAAAACTCGTGGACGTTCACACTAGACGGTGTTTGCTATCATATTTTGAAAGAAAAAAAAACTAATTCTGACGTAAGACTGGGATAGGCTCTTCTTCCACCAAACCCTTCAATTGTGGAGATGAGTACAGATCAATTCGTTTTGAAACGAATGCGGCCCGTAGAGAGCTGAAAGCTTCTTGAGCTGTGAGTGCGGAAATGTCTTCTTATATTCTTCATATTGGTTTTATGTTGGCACAGTAATTGGTCAATTCATCTTACAAATGATACAATTAATTACTTTCATCCATTGTCGGTTAGGTTTATATTGGCACTAATTTTTCTGTGTCAAAGCATTGACTCATTGTTTTCTATCACATCAATTCTCTTATTATTTTTTTTGCTGCAATACAATATTATGTCAAGATCTGAAAATAATTCTAACAGAAATATTGTCTGAAATTCAATAAGGGATTCCAGAAAGCCAAGAGATTTTATGCTCGACCATGCCGAAATGTAGTAATTATACACCTAGTAACAGCCCTTTAATGCACCTCATTAAAGTACACCTATTCATTATAATTCAGTTGTTCAGCCAATGAGAAATCACCATTGTACCATTATAAAACCGCAAGTATCGATTATTCTAGGATATGCAATCGAAAGAGAATTAGCGAAAAGTCACGGAGGCTGGAAATCCAATAGTGTCGCAGAAGGTTATGTTCTGTTACTATAATAATTAGCGTTAATTGTAAATGATATTCAAATAAATTCAATTTGTCATCTCGTTTTTCAATTCTAAATCAATTTCCAGGTTATATCATGTTATTCTCTAGATATATCAAGGTCAATGATTTTCGTGCCTCGGAAAAAATCAATACTTTCGCGTCTGCGCACATCTCACAATTCAGGTCAGTTCCGTTCCTCACTTACATAACCATAACATGAATACTTATGAATAATTTCAAGTTAGAAATATGGTCGAGCATAAAAAGTCGTATGAAACTTGCCTATAATGGTAATTAAGACGCTCGTATGAAAATTATGAAACTCGCTGCGCTCGTTTCATAAACAAACATACTCGCGTCTTAATTACTACCATTATAGGCTCGTTGCATAATGTACTGTTATTATTGCATCAATGTGGCAGTTATAAGGATGCCGAGTTCTTGGCAATAAAATCATTAACTCCAATAAGGGAGGGAAATGTAGCAAAAAGTATAACCGTTTTTATGTCATGACAGTTATATCCCCTGAATGTTTGGAGGACCACACCTGCCTTTGGTGCTCTAGACAGGAGGATTGTTAGACAGTCCACCGACCATTTCCCCTCTTCACCTCTTATGCAGCCATGGCGGGTGAGCATGCTGAAATGGAATTTCCTCCATTTCTGATGCAACAGTTATACCGCTGTGCCTCATTTGGGGAGGTGAGGGTAGGATTTGAGTAGGAGAGGTTATAGAATGCACTTCACTTCCTTGCAACCCGGTTGTCAACAACATTTACAAAGAGCTCGCAAAACTCATATCTGTATTCTTTAGTCTAGATGTAAAATTCCATCAGGCTCCAGCAACTGCTGGTAGTCCGAATAATTTCAAGGGAAAAATTGTTCTGGGGCCGGGTATCGAACCCGGGACCTTTGGTTAAACGTACCAACGCTCTTCCAACTGAGCTACTCAGACACCGAGCGTTGGTACGTTTAACCAAAGGTCCCGGGTTCGATACCCGGCCCAGGAACAATTTTTCCCTTGAAATTATTCAAATCAACTTTACAGGGAGTTATACCTGAAATCTTGATTTGCTGGTAGTCTCTTCTGTACAAACTCCTGGAAGGTTTGCGTTCTTTCGGAAGATTTAAACAAAAAGACAGAAAGAGCATTTATTGTTTGAAAAAAAAAATGGAGACTCTGATTGTTGATAAGCTCTACTGAAAAGTAGGCATAACAGTGCCTTCGGGTATGCAGCAAGAGCTTTCGTTTGTAAGCCAGTCACGTGATCGCTCATCATAAGTTTGTAATCTCTGGTGTTAAAAATTACAGCAACAAACTTAAAACTTAAAAAACAGTCAGCCGGCACGCACCTTAATTTGAAGTAAATAAGGACCTAAGTGTCATTTTCATACTTTCAAGACAGATGAATCATAACATACATTGAAGCTATTTGGCATATAAACAATAGCGGGTCGAGTCTGAACACAGATTGTATTACAGGACAGGTACATACATTGGTATTGCAGTAAAAACACAATTTTCACATATTTGGCACTTAGATTCTTATTTACTTCAATCTTAAAATACAGAACATAATAAAACAATGTCGACACCAGCATAGCTCAGACGGTAGAGCGTTTGCCTGCCAATCGCTCGGATGTGGATTCGATTCTCGCTTGGGCTGATTACCTGGTTGGGGTTTTCCCCAACTTTAGGGCGAATGTGAGGTAATCCCATCTCACGTCATTAGTTCCATGAACGCTAAATTAGCTAGTAGCTGATATAGCGTCGTTAAATAATCGATTGAAGAAATAACGCCATCATTTGTTTTGGATAGTCATAACAACAGGAAAGATCTCGTGGGTTGTGTAATTTCCATTGCGTCACAAATAATTAGTGCGACTTTATGACACTTGGAAGAAATATCGCGCCTCTATGTCGCCTTTTGTATTCTTGAAACTTCAGCCAATGGCAGGCGTGTAAATGTTTTAAGTGCAAGTAGGCCTACTGTATATTAACAAGAGAAATATTCAATTTGAGACGCTGATAGGTCATCATATTGAAAATAAATTTCATGGATTTAAATACCGGTAACAAAGTTTTGCACCCGTGTAGTGTAACTTGGGTATAAATGGCTGTCTCAGGACTTCGATATGTGCAGCATATAACTGAACATCAAGTTAGTTTCAAGGTTATAGGCCTACAGAGGTGAAATTTGTACTTTTTTTAACTGTTTGAGCTAGATATTTGAACATTTGTACATGTATCATGCCATATATAAATAGCCTTTGTCCAAAATTATATGAATTATTTCATTTTTTTCTAAATTGAAATTATTTTATGAAGAGTCACTACAGTACTCCTCCTACAAATTAAAAAAAAAGTGCCTGAAATTTGTCCCGCCTAACTTTCAAACTCCCTGAAACATAACTTGCTATTTACGTACATTTTTTTTTCAGATTATTCTTCAGGAGCTAAGAAAAAATTGTTTTATATAGTCAAAACTCTTGAGGTTAAGGAAGTTCTGTTAAGCATAGCTTTAAGAAGACGTAAAAAATCATGCACATTATACAAAATTTGGAGGAGTAGCATTTTTAGTAAAGCAATATGTAAGAAAAATACAAATGGAGCAAATTGAGTTTAAAAGTTTAAAGGACCACCCAGAGCACGCAACCTTTTAATGAAATGTCCGGTACGGCATAGTTGCGCCCCGCGGTCAATTGGGAGGCCTAGGCATGGCATAGTTGCGCCCCGAAGAAATCAGGTAGATGGGACATGGCATAGTTGCGCCCCGAAGAAAACAGGTAGCAGATGGGACATGGCATAGTTGCGCCCCGAAGAAATCAGGTAGCAGATGGGACATGGCATAGTTGCGCCCCGAAGAAATCAGGTAGCACAATGGACATGGCATAGTTGCGCCCCGAAGAAATCAGGTAGCAGAATGGACATGGCATAGTTGCGCCCCGAAGAAATCAGGTAGCAGAATGGACATGGCATAGTTGCGCCCCGAAGAAATCAGGTAGCAGAATGGACATGGCATAGTTGCGCCCCGAAGAAATCAGGTAGCAGAATGGACATGGCATAGTTGCGCCCCGAAGAAATCAGGTAGCAGAATGGACATGGCATAGTTGCGCCCCGAAGAAAACAGGTAGCAGAATGGACATGGCATAGTTGCGCCCCGAAGAAAACAGGTAGCAGAATGGACATGGCATAGTTGCGCCCCGAAGAAATCAGGTAGCAGAATGGACATGGCATAGTTGCGCCCCGAAGAAATCAGGTAGCAGAATGGACATGGCATAGTTGCGCCCCGAAGAAATCAGGTAGCAGATGGGACATGGCATAGTTGCGCCCCGAAGAAATCAGGTAGCAGAATGGACATGGCATAGTTGCGCCCCGAAGAAACCAGGTAGCAGAATGGACATGGCATAGTTGCGCCCCGAAGAAATCAGGTAGCAGAATGGACATGGCATAGTTGCGCCCCGAAGAAATCAGGTAGCAGAATGGACATGGCATAGTTGCGCCCCGAAGAAAACAGGTAGCAGAATGGACATGGCATAGTTGCGCCCCGAAGAAAACAGGTAGCAGAATGGACATGGCATAGTTGCGCCCCGAAGAAATCAGGTAGCAGAATGGACATGGCATAGTTGCGCCCCGAAGAAATCAGGTAGCAGAATGGACATGACATAGTTGCGCCCCGAAGAAATCAGGTAGCAGAATGGACATGGCATAGTTGCGCCCCGAAGAAATCAGGTAGCAGAATGGACATGGCATAGTTGCGCCCCGAAGAAACCAGGTAGCAGAATGGACATGGCATAGTTGCGCCCCGAAGAAATCAGGTAGCAGAATGGACATGGCATAGTTGCGCCCCGAAGAAATCAGGTAGCAGATGGGACATGGCATAGTTGCGCCCCGAAGAAAACAGGTAGCAGAATGGACATGGCATAGTTGCGCCCCGAAGAAATCAGGTAGCAGATGGGACATGGCATAGTTGCGCCCCGAAGAAAACAGGTAGCAGATGGGACATGGCATAGTTGCGCCCCGAAGAAAACAGGTAGCAGAATGGACAAGGCATAGTTGCGCCCCGAAGAAATCAGGTAGCAGATGGGACATGGCATAGTTGCGCCCCGAAGAAAACAGGTAGCAGAATGGACATGGCATAGTTGCGCTCCCAAGAAATCAGGTAGCAGAATGGACATGGCATAGTTGCGCCCCGAAGAAAACAGGTAGCAGAATGGACATGGCATAGTTGCGCCCCGAAGAAATCAGGTAGCAGAATGGACATGGCATAGTTGCGCTCCCAACAAATCAGGTAGCAGAATGGACATGGCATAGTTGCGCCCCAAAGAAATCAGGTAGCAGAATGGACATGGCATAGTTGCGCTCCCAAGAAATCAGGTAGCAGAATGGACATGGCATAGTTGCGCCCCGAAGAAATCAGGTAGCAGAATGGACATGGCATAGTTGCGCCCCGAAGAAATTAGGTAGCAGAATGGACATGGCATAGTTGCGCCCCGAAGAAATCAGGTAGCAGAATGGACATGGCATAGTTGCGCCCCGAAGAAATCAGGTAGCAGAATGGACATGGCATAGTTGCGCTCCAAAGAAATCAGGTAGCAGAATGGACATGGCATAGTTGCGCTCCCAAGAAATCAGGTAGCAGAATGGACATGGCATAGTTGCGCCCCGAAGAAATCAGGTAGCAGAATGGACATGGCATAGTTGCGCCCCGAAGAAATCAGGTAGCAGAATGGACATGGCATAGTTGCGCCCCGAAGAAATCAGGTAGCAGATGGGACATGGCATAGTTGCGCCCCGAAGAAATCAGGTAGCAGAATGGACATGGCATAGTTGCGCTCCCAAGAAATCAGGTAGCAGAATGGACATGGCATAGTTGCGCTCCCAACAAATCAGGTAGCAGAATGGACATGGCATAGTTGCGCTCCAAAGAAATCAGGTAGCAGAATGGACATGGCATAGTTGCGCCCCAAAGAAATCAGGTAGCAGAATGGACATGGCATAGTTGCGCTCCCAAGAAATCAGGTAGCAGAATGGACATGGCATAGTTGCGCTCCCAACAAATCAGGTAGGAGAATGGACATGGCATAGTTGCGCCCCAAAGAAATCAGGTAGCAGAATGGACATGGCATAGTTGCGCCCCGAACAAATCAGGTAGCAGAATGGACATGGTATAGTTGCGCTCCCAAGAAATCAGGTAGGAGAATGGACATGGCATAGTTGCGCCCCAAAGAAATCAGGTAGGAGAATGGACATGGCATAGTTGCGCCCCGAAGAAATCAGGTAGGAGAATGGACATGGCATAGTTGCGCCCCGAAGAAATCAGGTAGCAGAATGGACATGGCATAGTTGCGCCCCGAAGAAATCAGGTAGCAGAATGGACATGGCATAGTTGCGCCCCGAAGAAATCAGGTAGGAGAATGGACATGGCATAGTTGCGCCCCGAAGAAATCAGGTAGGAGAATGGACATGGCATAGTTGCGGCCCGAAGAAATCAGGTAGCAGAATGGACATGGCATAGTTGCGCCCCGAAGAAATCAGGTAGCAGAATGGACATGGCATAGTTGCGCCCCGATGGATATAGTACACACAAAAGTGATTGTCATAAAATAAATAAATAACTTAAAAATATTGATGAATTTAAATACTATTATAGTCACAATCATGCCATAGTATGAAAGAAAAATTACACAACCTCGAGCGGGAATCGAACCTACGACTTCCTGTTCTCCGGTCAGGCGCTCTACCACTGAGCTATCAACTAGATCAGACACTATGGACAGTACTCTATAACAGAGTCGCCAGTATGAAAGGATAATTCCAAGCCTTTGGGTAATTTTTCTTTCATACCATGGCATGATTGTGACTATAATAGTATTTAAATTCATTAATATGTCACATCAACGGACGTGTATACGTCACCAAACATCGTAAGATGGAGATTACATTTAAAAATATTATAGTAGTATCGGTGTACAAACAAAAAATGCAGTTCATTTGTGTGTGATAGGCAAAAAAGTGTTATTTTAAATAGCAAAATTGATCATAGACAAAGTGTATCGAACAGTATTAAAAGAAAAGCTACGGAAGATATTTCTGAGAGACCCATGAAACTCATTTGAATATGTCAGTTAATAAAGTACTGCCAACTCCATGGTGTTTATGAATATTAAATCGGATAAGAAATCAATAAGGTTGGTTGATTACGAGGCTCGAGTTCCCGTAATGTCTTTTTCTCTACCTATTTCATCGGGGCGCAACTATGCCATGCCCCTTTTCTCTACCTGATAGGAACGGGGCGCAACTATGCCCACAAAACAGGGACCTTTTTTATCTGCTGCATCTTACCTGACCATGGGGCGCAACTATGCCATGCCCTTTTTCTCTACCTGATGGGAACGGGGCGCAACTATACCCACAAAACAGGGACCTTTTTTATCTGCAGCATCTTACCTGACCATGGGGAGCAATTATGCCATGCCCTTTTTCTCTACCTGATGGGAACGGGACGCAACTATGCCCACAAAACAGGGACCTTTTTTATCTGCTGCATCTTACCTGACCATGCCCTGCCCGAAATGTCGACCGAAACAGCTGACTGAAGGGGCCTATCTGGATGAAAATCTGTAGACAGGTTCTCTAAACTGTATACAATTTTTTAAATGTTAAAATGAAAAATCGAATTCTTTTTAATAAAATTAACAAACCGCCCCTCAGTGTAGGCCTATCCTTAAATTATTTGGTCTTCCTGCAATGATGAAGATCCACATTACAAATAAAGACTGCAGTTCTAGTTCTACGACCACGCAGGTTTGTTGCTGTAATTCTAGCAGAAGTGTTACTTACTCCAAAGTGAAGGCTGCATTCTTGGTGTTCTCGGCCGATGTTTCCTATGATTCGAGATTCATGGTGGTCACTTCCGAGTAATTCGGGTCCCCTGCCATACTTCGCTATTTCCTAGCACGGACGAACATCACACCCACTGCGGGGCTCGAACCCGACACCTAGAGCTCCAGGTCTGGATTTCGCATCTTGATGCTGTGTAAAGTGCAGAATTCAGTCGGTCCTGAAGGAAGGATATACTTACTCCCAGGTAAAAGTCAAAATTTAATTGTAAAATAAACGTTATTTACAGTAAATCACAAAATATAATAACTTGTGTTTATAGAGTACTTTTACATCACCAAAAATCAAAAATACATTTTCGTGAGCTATAAACTTCAAAAACGGCATCGCTTCCGTTGTCCACAGCATTTTGAACGGTAACAACTGCTGAGACCAGCACGTCGTGGAGAGTTATGTACAAACACTTACAAACAAGCCCTCCCAGGTCAAGCTGCATAACATTGACTGGCTCGCCGCTCGCCCTGTCTGTTGTCAGCACATAAAATATTACACGTCACATCAGGGGAAGAATAAGACTTCCTTACATTCCAGAATTTGAGTATTTACTCTTGCGATCAATTCCATGTATACTGTTTACCATGCAGACGAGAATCAGGCTTGAATAGCAAGGTAAGCAGCAACGAATATCAGTGCTCCTCCAGCTTAGAAAGACGACGGGGTCCCCGTTGTGTCGCAATTGACTTCCCGCTGCCGAGTCGGAAATGAACAACCGGGGTAAATTAACAATCATTCATAACTTGACTGTGTCCATGTAGACAACACAAAACAAAACTCAAAACCTGCAAGGAGTTAAATCAATAATAATAATAATAATAATAATAATAATAATAATAATAATATGACACATTAAAATAATGAAATAATAAATAGTAAGTACACAACTGCATTGCACTGCACGTGATGTATAACAAATGAAATGATAAAGCAACATCCACACAGACAAATGAAATGATAAAGCAACATCCACACAGACAAATGAAATGATAAAGCGACATAATAAAGTATACTCAGGACACAACCACATCCACATAGACAAATGAAATGATAAAGCAACATCCACACAGACAAATGAAATGATAAAGCAACATCCACACAGACAAATGAAATGATAAAGCGACATAATAAAGTATACTCAGGACACAACCACATCCACACAGACAAATGAAATGATAAAGCAACATCCACACAGACAAATGAAATGATAAAGCAACATCCACACAGACAAATGAAATGATAAAGCGACACAATAAAGTATACTCAGGACACAACCACATCCACATAGACAAATGAAATGATAAAGCAACATCCACACAGACAAATGAAATGATAAAGCAACATCCACACAGACAAATGAAATGATAAAGCAACATCCACACAGACAAATGAAATGATAAAGCGACATAATAAAGTATACTCAGGACACAACCACATCCACATAGACAAATGAAATGATAAAGCAACATCCACACAGACAAATGAAATGATAAAGCAACATCCACACAGACAAATGAAATGATAAAGCGACACAATAAAGTATACTCAGGACACAACCACATCCACATAGACAAATGAAATGATAAAGCAACATCCACACAGACAAATGAAATGATAAAGCAACATCCACACAGACAAATGAAATGATAAAGCGACACAATAAAGTATACTCAGGACACAACCACATCCACATAGACAAATGAAATGATAAAGCAACATCCACACAGACAAATGAAATGATAAAGCAACATCCACACAGACAAATGAAATGATAAAGCAACATCCACACAGACAAATGAAATGATAAAGCGACACAATAAAGTATACTCAGGACACAACCACATCCACATAGACAAATGAAATGATAAAGCAACATCCACACAGACAAATGAAATGATAAAGCAACATCCACACAGACAAATGAAATGATAAAGCAACATCCACACAGACAAATGAAATGATAAAGCGACACAATAAAGTATACTCAGGACACAACCACATCCACATAGACAAATGAAATGATAAAGCAACATCCACACAGACAAATGAAATAATAAAGCAACATCCACACAGACAAATGAAATGATAAAGCAACATCCACACAGACAAATGAAATGATAAAGCAACATCCACACAGACAAATGAAATGATGAAGCGACATAATAAAGTATACTCAGGACACAACCACATCCACATAGACAAATGAAGTGATAAAGCAACATCCACACAGACAAATGAAATGATGAAGCAACATCCACACAGACAAATGAAATGATAAAGCGACATAATAAAGTATACTCAGGACACAACCACATCCACATAGACAAATGAAATGATAAAGCAACATCCACACAGACAAATGAAATGATAAAGCAACATCCACACAGACAAATGAAATGATAAAGCGACATAATAAAGTATACTCAGGACACAACCACATCCACATAGACAAATGAAGTGATAAAGCAACATCCACACAGACAAATGAAATGATGAAGCAACATCCACACAGACAAATGAAATGATAAAGCGACATAATAAAGTATACTCAGGACACAACCACATCCACATAGACAAATGAAATGATAAAGCAACATCCACACAGACAAATGAAATGATAAAGCAACATCCACACAGACAAATGAAATGATAAAGCAACATCCACACAGACAAATGAAATGATAAAGCGACATAATAAAGTATACTCAGGACACAACCACATCCACATAGACAAATGAAATGATAAAGCAACATCCACACAGACAAATGAAATGATAAAGCAACATCCACACAGACAAATGAAATGATAAAGCAACATCCACACAGACAAATGAAATGATAAAGCGACATAATAAAGTATACTTAGGACACAACCACATCCACACAGACAATGAAGTGATAAAACAACAAAATAACGATCACTCAGTACACAACTACGTACATCCATACAGCATTGATGTATAATAAATGGAATGGAACAATAAGGCAATGAACGATTGTAGTGGAACTTCTGTGGAGTCCAATGGAACCTGAACAAGTAATTCTTAGTAATTGTTGATCATATGATAAAGAGGCACTGATTTGTACAGTCTTACCACATTGTTTTGCAACAAGGACCCTATCTCTGGAAGAAATGCACCGACTAACTTCACACAAGCGAATTTTACAGCAGACGCATATTTATGCGTGATCGTTATTCAGCCGTATTGTATTAGTTTTATTATTGCTTCTTAAAAATAAAGTGAGTTACAGGTTTTAGTATGAATGTTTATGCATTTGGTATGGAGTATTTAAGAAAATTTTATTAGGGGTTGGTCTACTGTCAGCAATGAGATCATAGTAAGTGTATTTAATGATCAATTATTTTAATACGCTAAGACATCACTTTGTTTAATTGTTTATTATGTTACATGAGGGGCTATCTCAGGATTACATAACAACACACAACACCCCAGCAACATGGCACTTTTATATTTGATCGTGATCTTTAAAAAGAGGAGAGAAGGAAGTTATTTACACTCAGTTTACAATTCAACACTATCACTAAGATTACAGTAGTCATGCTACCACGAACATCTGAAACATACATGATTGTTAGTCACAGACATCAAGGCAATATTCTAGACACACCTGCGGGGGCGTGACTGTCGGCTTAACTGACGCATTGCAGACCATTAGACTGCACCATTTGAAGTGCCGGCAACACTATCGACGTAGTTTCCCATAATAAATTCATAATAATTACTGCACAGTGCCATTTTCTAGAAGACCAGCTCCGCGGCACATGGGGTGCAAGTAACCACGTACAGTCCGGAGTTGGCGCCGACAAGACAAGAAGCTCTCTACGAACATGCACTAAGAAGCAGGGCAGATTCGCATTTATTTCGAAAGAGGCAAGAGAAATTTAATTTAGTAACGTTGGTAAGTGTGAAAAGTTCAGAAAAGTAAATAGATGTTAGCAGAATAGGCACACTTATCCTATAACCAAAGCATGCAGTCCCATATTCGTCGGAGGTCGCCAACACAGACCTGGGAACAGTCACGCCCCGCAGGAAGCGATAATGAGAAGCATGCGCACTCGAAGCAGCTAAGAGAGGAGAGGAGTGAGCAACTGTTTCGGCTCACCTTAGTAACAATGAAACAACTGCGAAATACGAGGCGCCTGCTTGTGTGTGCTGCCATCTAGAACATCAAGCCTGGACTTGGTTTGTTATTGTTGAGTTAGCCGATTACAGAATTACTTTTGCTTCGGCGTTGATTATTCTAGAAGGCTGTGGAAATTGTCAAACATCTACAAGCTCTACATAATATTAAACAGCGTACTACTCAACTTTCAACGCCACTCACAAAGAGAGAGAAAGAGAAAAGCATGCCAATAATGTTATTGATGAGTGTGTTAAGTGTTTATAAAATACCATCGCAAAGGTTGCATTAACAATTTGACTAAATTTAAACCGACGGGCGGCACGTGTTGGCTAGAACTCCCCACGTCTGCAGTCCGCCTCTCAACAGCCTTATTTATACTACATGATAAAGAATGGTTTTTAATTTCAGTCAACAACTTATCGATTAATACAGAAAATAATTTTCTGTTTTTAAGTTTCACATCATTATAATAATCCGTGGCGCTACAGCCCGTGAAGGGCCTAGACCGACCAGCCGGCTGCTGGCCTCACGCCCACATACCGAAGCAGAGGTGGACGATCATCCAACCAGAATGGAGGTATCGTGTGGTTAGCACGATGATCCCCCCAGCCGTTATAGCTGGATTTCGCTACCTATCGTAGCTCCCCAAGTGCATCACGATGCTGGGTGAGCACCGGTCCCATACACTGGCCGAAATTTCATGAGAAAATTTCTTCCCCATGAGGAATCGAACCAGCGCGCATTCCGTAATGCGAGTCCTAGACAGGATGCCTTAGACCGCGACGCCACGGCGCGGGACTTCACATCATTATATATCCACAAATATTTTCGATTTTTTTTTAAATCATCAGGTGGAGATACAAAAAATCGAAAATATTTGTGGATATATAATGATGTGAAACTTAAAAACAGAAAATTGTTTTCTGTATTAATCGATAAGTTGTTGACTGAAATTAAAAACAATTGTTTATTATATATACTTTCAACTCATCTGAAATATTAACCTCAATATGATTTTTAAATTTAAAACTCACTTATACTGTTGATCGTGATGTCCATTCTTAGGCATTTGTCTTCCCGCATCTATGGAATAATATCTCTACTGCTTCCAATGTCTATTACTTGTAATTCAATTTGTTAAAGCATTCTCTTCAGAATTATTTATGTTGTGTCACAGAATGCCATCATTTCTTGAGGTGGGAAATATGACCAAAATTGCACTCTAGTATTACCAGAGAATGCTTACAGTAAAGCTGATTGGTTCGCATAGCAGCCACGATGGTAAGTGCCACATTATGATCTACGTGCGTACGGTTTGGCAGTATGTTTAATGCGATATTCCACAGAGACACGCTTTGGAGCAGCCAAATATAACTCATATTTATTTCTACGTACTTTCCCATAGGCTAAGATGCCTAATTCTGTCATATGCGGTTGTAATAACAATAAGTCTGTGAAGAAAATCCCAGATGTTACATTCTATAACAAACCAGAATCCTTCTCAACTCGATACACTTTGGCATTTAAAATTTCCATGCAGCCCTGCCGCTAAAGAAAATTGGATCAAAGCCAGACGACGAGAAAACTGGGAGCCCGCTCGTTACAGCAGGCCTAATGTCCCTAGGTTGTGTCCCCATAATAGAAGCTATCTTTTGTTTGTTGGCCTCTAATAACAATAATGTGTCTCATAGGCGCGGACTTTGTGAACGAGGTGCTTTCTGCACTCTCAACTTACATATTGCTTAGTTGCTGTCGCTCTCATACAGAAACCCTATTTAATACTTTGTGCATTTATCTTAAATTTCTCATTTTTCGGTTCTCGCAGCATTGCTAATCTGCACATTTAATTACAGGGGTGTTATACGATTTACGTTATCCTATTTCTTGAAAAAGACTCCGAGCATAAGACATTTTCTATTTTAGACGGACGGGAGAGCCAAAGTAATCGGCCACAGTGTCGCCAGGTGGAAATTTCTTGCGGTGAGAGATATTTAA
Source organism: Periplaneta americana (assembly GCF_040183065.1). Lineage (NCBI taxonomy): Eukaryota > Metazoa > Arthropoda > Insecta > Blattodea > Blattidae > Periplaneta > Periplaneta americana. The sequence continues at coordinate 1,047,345 of NC_091130.1, read as the reverse complement.
CTTCTTTAATAATAATAATAATAATAATAATAATAATAATAATAATAATAATAATAATAATAATAATAATAATAATAATAATAATCCGTGGTGCTACAGTCCGTGAAGGGCCTAGACCGACCAGCCGGCTGCTGGCCTCACGCCCACATGCCGAAGCAGAGGTGGACGATCATCCAACCAGAACGGAGGTATCGTGTGGTTAGCACGATGATCCTCCCAGCCGTTATAGCTGGTATTCGCAACCGGATTTCGCTACATATCGTAGCTCCCCAAGTGCATCACGATGCTGGGTGAGCACCGGTCCCATACACTGGCCGAAATTTCATGAGAAAATTTCTTCCCCCATGAGGACTCAAACCAGCGCGCATTCCGTAACGCGAGTCCTAGGCGGGATGCCTTAGACCACGACGCCACGGCGCGGGACATTTAACTTCTTTACGACAAGAAAAAATATATAATGAAAAAGAAGCAATTTTGAATGCTCGCAGTATTCTGAAATTACAGAAATTCAATCTAAGATATTTTGGCGAGCACTGCAGTATGTTATAACTGCAACTTGGAAAATTCAGGTGGCCCAAATTTGGTTTCTGGTTTGTGTACTTGAAAGACGTCATAACAATTACATAAGTTAAATTAAACACTGTAATGTTTAATAAAATATTACGGGGGCAAAATGTACTTTCACTGAAAACGTGCTAATAATAAAGTTAACAAAATATCAGAATAAATACTTAACTGACTCATGACTAATTTGATTTTGATTGTCTCTAATAAGTTAAATGGTATGTCGGCAGGTATAAATGCCTTGCACATGTCTTCATAAAATGTTGAATTTGATACAGGGTCCTTCTGCACATTTCCTGGTTCCAGCCGTTTATGTTTCGTTGTACGTACGTGCCTTTGAACGTTATATTCTTTAGAATAACTCTTCTCGGGTTCTCAGCCAGGTGAGTTGGAGATTAGCTTCCAAGCTTTCGACGCTAGCTCTGCCATCTTCTTCAGGGAATGAAGTGATGTGGGACCATGTCTAGCCGGTATATATGCAATAGACGATGACAATGAAATGATAATGATACTATTGCATATATACCGGCTAGACATGGTCCCACATCACTTCATTCCCTGAAGAAGATGGCAGAGCTAGGCATCGAAAGCTTAGAAGCTAATCTCCAACTCACCTGACTGAGAACCCGAGAAGAGTTATTCTACATCAAACGCCGGGAAAGCCTCAAGTCATACATTATATTCTTTGTTTTTAGCAGACGTAACGCTGACATTGCAAAGTCTACAATACAGATTGTTATTTTGAATGCTAAATACTTCTGCACCATACTGTGAAACTAAATACTGTATTCTAATTTCCAAGACGCGTTTCTTTCCTTCTGAGCCATACTACGGAGCGCACTGCACTTCACGACAGTTTGTATTACACTTGAACTGTACCGCGGCGGTTGTGTCTCTCCGTACACACACGCCCTTACAGCGAATTGACTTCCTTTCACTGTAACAGGCTCCGATGTCACAGGCCACTCATAACACGATCTCACACCACATACGTTACTTGTAGTATATTCTTAATAGTTAGCAATTCAGCAAAGCTGCATTAACAGTGTGGTTATCTAGTGTTCCATGAGGTTACCTGATATTCACCTTAAAATTAGGGAAAATCTTGGAAAAAACGTAGCCAGGTATAATTAAATGACGCAGTGTAAACTAATTACGTCCTTGAACAGGGAAAAATTGTTTGTGACATATCAATGTTCCGCTAGCAGACAGCTTCTTGAATATTAATTGGGTCTCGCCTGATTTCATTTATTTTAAAGCCATTTAAATTAAATTCCTTCTTATGAATGTTTGTATCCATCATCTATTTTCTGGAATGTTCCCTTTTAGTAGACGGTTCTAACATTTAGCCGTTTTGCCACATAATTCCTTTAATTTTTGTAAATATAAATCAATATATTCCGCACTTCGAATGTACCATAAAATAAGGGCCCTGTGGCACAAGCAAGTTCACCTGTAATCTGTACAAATTACGGGGATTGTGTTCCACAGAAGTATGGAGTACACTTGTACTTTATGACTCCGCATAATTCATAACAAAATCGGTACAATTTTCTCTACTAGTGAAAGAAAACTAATCTGCTAGTGTAAGAATATCTATAATTTTATTATTGTTATATCATTTATAATTTACGAAATATGTGGTCGAGTACTAGTGAAAGTTGTGGGGCTAATAAAGAAAATCATAGAGTTAATAAGGAAAAAAATACATGTTCAATTTAAAACAGAATTTAAGTATAATGAACGTTTTAGGTTGGAAGAGCAGAAGACCATTGCTGGCGGGTCTTGACTTCAGAGGCAACTAAGGCATTACAAACTTCGTCTTTTTTGCATATGAAAAATTAATGTCAAGATTTGTGATAAATTATTCAGCGGTTAAAACTTGAAGGAGGACAGCAGTGTGAATGAACATCAGCGAATGTCGAACGTCATCATTTTCGACGAACAAAGCGCACGACTAACATCAGCACCACTGCAATTCATGTGAGTCAAATCTAGGATTGCCTTGAGGAAAAACTTTTTTTGCTTTATGTTCTCAAAAACACACAATCAACTAATACAAATTATTGCAACGTAATATAACGAAGTTCTGAAAAATGTCTTAGAAATATAAATTTTTTCCTTAGAAACGATACTGCAAATAAGGGATATGAACATGATACAGTATGACTCAAGTACATCCCATTATTATTATTATTATTATTATTATTATTATTATTATTATTATTATTATTATTATTATTTTACTAAGTCCCGCGCCGTGGCGTCGTGGTCTAAGGCATCCTGTCTAGACGGAGCATTACGGAATGCGCGCTGGATCCAGTCCTCATGGGGGAAGAAATGAAATTTCGGCCAGTGTGGCCACCCAGCATTGTGATGCACTTGGGGAGCTACGATAGGTAGCGAAATCCAGTTATGAAAGCCAGCTATAATGGCTGGGGGATCATCGTGCTAACCACACGATGCTTCCATTCTAGTTGGATGATCGTCCACCTCTGCTTCGGCATGTGGACGTGAGGCCACCAGCTGGCTGGTCGGTCATAGTCCTTCATGGGCTATCGTGCCTCATATTATTATTATTATTATTATTATTATTATTATTATTATTATTATCATCATCATCATTTTACCAATGGCAGCACTCACCCACACGAAGCCAGGTTACTAACAGCCGTTGCTCAGGGAACACCGTTATTATTGCTTTCGGGAAATTCTGCTCAGAACTGGGAAATCTGCATCGCCTTGGAGGGGACAACTAGGCAACACTGTTCGACCTCTATTATTGTATTTGATTAGCCAGTCATGCGTCGTATTGAAAGTTAGTGCAGCCCCACTACGCTGTGGTCACATTCTTCTTCGTTTGGCATTAATGAACGGAAAGGGCAAGAAAGCCGGTGACTTCATTATTGCCAACTGCATTGCAATCAAGTGCAACAATGAAAGTAGTATTTGAAGTTGTTCAACAATGAAGTGAATTATGTACCGAGATGCACCGTTGCTGGCTAGTGAGTGAGAAGTGTTGGGATCTGAGCTTCTCCTTTCAAGGCCGAGCTCCTGGTCTGTTTTTGTTTCAGCTTCCCCCTGAACAGCAGACAATTCTAATTTTTCTTCGGTTCACAAGATCACCGCAGACACCGCCTGTATTTGTAATATTTTAAAATATGAAACATAAAGTCAAACAATTTTTGGCAGAAGTCCTGTATTATTAGATGTTAACAGTTTCCAGTGCAGATGAAACAAGACGAGGCGATTATCGAGGAGAAAGTCGATCCAACTGAAGACAATAATAATTGATTTTGATGGGAGAATGAAAAACCGATCCAACAGAACACAACATTTGTTTTGTATGGAAACAGAAAAAACCGATCCAGCCTAAAACAAAATTTCTTTTGATGGGAGTATAAAAAACCGATCCAACAGAATACAACATTTGTTTTAGATGGGAGTATAAAAAACCGATCCAACAGAATACAACATTTGTTTTATATGGGAGTATAAAAAACCGATCTAACTGAATACAACAATTATTTTTTATGGGAGTATAAAAAGCCGATCCAACAGAATACAACATTTGTTTTATATGGGAGTATAAAAAACCGATCTAACTGAATACAACAATTATTTTTTATGGGAGTATAAAAAACCGATCCAACAGAATACAACATTTGTTTTATATGGGAGTATAAAAAACCGATCTAACTGAATACAACAATTATTTTTTATGGGAGTATAAAAAACCGATCCAACAGAATACAACATTTGTTTTATATGGGAGCATAAAAAACCGATCTAACTGAATACAACAATTATTTTTGATGGGAGTATAAAAAACCGATCCAACAGAATACAACATTTGTTTTATATGGGAGTATAAAAAACCGATCTAACTGAATACAACAATTATTTTTGATGGGAGTATAAAAAACCGATCCAACAGAATACAACATTTGTTTTATATGGGAGTATAAAAAACCGATCCAACAGAATACAACATTTGTTTTATATGGGAGTATAAAAAACCGATCTAACTGAATACAACAATTATTTTTTTATGGGAGTATAAAAAACCGATCCAACAGAATACAACATTTGTTTTATATGGGAGCATAAAAAACCGATCTAACTGAAGACAACAATTATTTTTGATGGGAGTATAAAAAACCGATCCAACAGAATACAACATTTGTTTTATATGGGAGTATAAAAAACCGATCTAACTGAATACAACAATTATTTTTGATGGGAGTATAAAAAACCGATCCAACAGAATACAACATTTGTTTTATATGGGGGTATAAAAAACCAATCCAACAGAATACAACATTTGTTTTATATGGAAATAGAGAAAATTGATCCAACTGAATACAGTGATTATATTTGATGAAAATAGAGAAAACCAATCCAAGTGAATACAACAGTAATTGATTCTGATGAGAGTAGAAAAAAATCGATGCATCAGAATACAACAGTTGTTTTTGATGGCAGTATAGAAAACCGATCAAACAGAATACAAAAATTGTTTTATATGGAAATAGTCAAAATCGATCCAACTGAACACCGTACAGTTGTTCTTGTTGGAAATTGAGAAAACCGATGCAACTGAATACAACAATTATTTTATGGGAATACAGAAAACTGATTCAATTGCATGTGAACAGAGTACAAGAGGAGCTTTCTTTCTTTTTTTTGGTGGAAATGAAGAAATCCGTTCCAACTGAATGTGCAATGGTGTTGCACGGAAATAGAGGAAAGGAATTCCGACGAAAGATGTAATAAACAATAATGGCTGAAGCAGAGTGAGTTGTTTTTCTTGCAGGAGGTCTGGTACTCATTTCTATGTGCTGCATGCTGTATACATTTCATTTCAGCATGTTATTTGCATTGTCTCATTGTTTAACTTGAAGTGACATAGAATAGCTTCACATTATACGTTCGCTATCGATCATGATGTGCTTTGTTACATGCTGGGACAAATAAAGTTACTTGGAAAGAGATGGACACGAAATCAGGTGGCAGGAAAATATTTAAAGCATCTCGTTGAACCCGAGACCTGCGCAGTTAAAGACTGGCAACACAGCGGCAGAGAACGCCTTGCATTTCAGTTGACAGACAGGCAGCGAGGCAGACACGTCATCATCCACTCACACCGCACTCACACTGTAACACGAGTCGTCCATTACAAAACGTAACAAACCGTCTCAACTTATGTTATGAAACACATTTCCAAGAAACAGTTCATTATTGCATCGTGTGTAATTATCACAGAATATCTTTAACGTAAATCAAAACACAGTAAGTCACACAAATAGGCCGATTGTATGGTGAGTACTTGGAGAAATCAAGCAGAAATGAGAGTTCTGGATCCGGGCACCGAACCCGGCACGTTGGTAACTCTATACCTTCAATTTTTTTTGTACCGCCTTCTTCAAAACTCCCTCCTCCTGGGGCGAATCACGATTCAGAAATACTTCAAGCATCTAAACCTACATATAAAAGCCATTTTTTGTTCTTTGCCCATCTTACCGCAAGGAGCGCCAGTTGACATCCCGTGACTTCTGTCAGCGCATTTCAACAAAGCTTGAACATTTTCGTAAAAGAGTGAAATAGTTTTCAATATCGAATACATGAGAATTGAGCCCCACCATAGCTGACAGGCTCCATTATTACATCACAACATCTCAGTGAGGTTTTCCTCATCAACACTTCTCTACCGTAGACATCCACTACAACTGAGCAATGATCTTTACGGCCAGCGAACAGCACTCGAGTCCCAATACAGCTACAGAAGTCAGCGAGTGTGCAAGCCAGCGCCAGCGTTTCCCGCCAAGAATAAAACTTCTCGTTTGTAAATGACAAGGACACTTAACAATGAGAGTGTTGGAGCGGCCGGGTTCGGTGCCGTGTAAACCAATGCCACAAGTGAGGTGCACACAGTATGTACAGAGTCGAGATTCCACACCCTACGAGAGACTATACAGCGATGGGAACCGAAACCAAGGCTTTGCAGGCGAGGGCCGAGTGAAGCTGCTGGCTACACGAAACAGTAGCTTCCAGGAATGGGTGTCTGGTGGATGCCAGGATCGTCTGGAATTGCTGCTCGTTACACTTATTATGTACGCTTAAATAGCCCCGAGTAATGTACAATGGAACTCATAAGATCCAAAAGATGTTTATTTCAGAACAACACTTGTAAAAAATTCCTGAGGTAAAATTTCCTTAGACGAAAGATTAAGAAAGTGAAAAAAGGCTTATGTGCAATGCGGCCACGAACAATTTGAATCAACAACACATTATGGCGATACAGCAAAATACCAGTATAACGAAATCTTGGAAATCTCTGATGTTACTTCGTTATAGTGAAATTTCGTTATATCGAAATCTAAAGAAAAAAGCACGTTTGCTTATTTACCTCTACTTATGTCGTAAATTTCGCACTTTTTTGGTGTAAGTATAGAAAATATCTTTAAATAAAATGAAAATGATGTACTTGCATTGCATTTATTGATAAGAAAAACTTTAAAGAAAAAAATACAAACATTAGTTTTGTTTGTAGAACAGTAGTGCCATGTAGAAGGAAACCAAACAACTGCATGAGGAAACTAACACAAAATTCTGCACTATAGTAGACGACGTGGCTATTATGAAAATGCGATATTATTGTAATATAAAATATGTCCCTACTTGCTACCAATTGTACCCTACGTTTAAAATATTTTTCGTTAAAAAACTAGATTTTTCGGCAAGGGACCGAGTTTTTATTTCGATATAGTCCTACTGATTTGTTCGTAAAAATGAAATGTGTTAAACTGAAGTATTTCAACGTTAAATTATAGGGAAATATCGAGTATTTCGTTATACTGGCGTGCGCTGCATACAGGGTGTGACGTGTCGTCCCGTCCCAGCAGAAGGCACCGTGGCATCCACTGTACATCCGCACCCATTACGTGGAGAGCTGAACGCTACCTCTGTGCTCTGGAAGGGGGGCTCTGGGACGGACACGTTGCATCTTAAAAACAAAAGGCTTGCGGCGAAATCGGTTACAAAACGCACATACAAAAACGTAAAAACCTGGAAAACAAACGACCTCTACGCCACCCGGTCCAGGTCCCCACAGTCCCCGCGCACTGGCTAGCCGGGCGAGGGCGACGCCGCCGCCGCAGGGTCGCGCTGCTGCAGGCTGCCGTCGCCCAGGGACAGGGCCTGCACGATGCGAGGGTCCGCCTTGCTGCCCTCGCGGAACTCCTCCAGCGTCAGGCGGTCGTCGTGGTTCTTGTCCATCTGGTCGAAGATCTTGTCCACCCGCTTCTGCGGCGTGTTGTCGTCCTCCGCCGTGGGCTGCTGGCCCTGCGCAGAGCGAGACACTCGTGAGACTTGACGACACATCTGCAATCTGCCATGCGGCTGAAAGACGTGTCAAAATGGTAACTACGCCAGGAGGTAATGGGGTAGGGTGGCCAGTTCCTTGCATACATCGCTGATTATTACCAACATATTACACTAATCGGACTTCAGATGTATACAAACAATTATTGTTCTTCCTCCGACACATATCGATGGTTGAGCCTATAATAACTAAAAACAATAATAGATAGGCCTATAAAATTGACTCCTGGTAAACATTTCTGAACTTGTATGGCACATACTCTTTTCTTGATTCCAACTATAAATTAGCTCCCTTCTAAAGAATGCAATCCTGCAGCGACTGAATATCTGGTCATTCACTTACACCGAGAGCTCTTCTTTGCTCCAACCGACAAAATTCTACGTACTTACCACCATCTGGTAGATAGCATCCACGATATTGTACATCTCGTCCCGCGTGATGAAACCGTCATTGTCCACGTCGTACAGTCGGAAGGCCCCTGCAACAGGCGAGGACGGGACCAATCAGATAGTGTGCACAAACAAATCAATCCGCAGGCTATGGGAATAGCCTAATTGTATTTTGGAAACGCATCATGAATATTAATAATAATAATAATAATAATAATGATAATAATAACAATAATAATAACGATAATGATAATGATAATAATAATCATAATAATAATAACAATAATAATAACAACAATAATAATAATAATACTTACTTACTTACCGGCTTTCAAGGAACCCGGAGGTTCATTGCCGCCCTCAACAATAAAAATAATAATGATAATAATAACGATAATAATAATAATAATAATAATAACAATAATAATAATACTTACTTACTGGCTTTTAAGGAACCCGGAGGTTCATTGCCGCCCTCAACAATAATAATAATAATAATAATAATAATAATAATAATGATAATGATAATAATAACAATAATAATAATAATAATAATAATAATAATAATACTTACTGGCTTTTAAGGAATCCGGAGGTTCATTGCCGCCCTCAACAACAACAATAATAATAATAATGATAATAATAATAATAATAATAATAATAATAATACTTACTTACTAAGGAACCCGGAGGTTCATTGCCGCCCTCAATAATAATAATAATAATAATAATAATAATAATAATAATAATAATAATAATAATAACAATAATAATAAAAGGTAAAGGTAAAGGTATCCCCGTAACATGCCATGAAGGCACTTGGGGGGCATGGAGGTAGAGCCCCATGCTTTCCATGACCTCGGCACTAGAATGAGGTGGTGTAATAACAATAATAATAACAATAATAATGATAATAATAATAATGATAATAATAATAATAATGATAATTTATATATTTAATTATTTACAATATTAACGTGCAAAACAACAAAGAAATGCTCAGTATCGAATGCTTATTGCAACTTTTTTAACGAAATTTAAAGGAAAACTCTACAAGCTGTAATGTACGAAAATGGTAAGAACTGCTTAATCTTTCAAGAATTAGTTTATTTAATATTGCAAACATTTCCAACTTGGCCATTTGCAGAATTACGAAGTCGCATTTATCATAACCTATTTAAATGAAAACAAATGAAGGTAGATGTAAGGCAAGATTTTGGACAGTTTGAAGGACTTCCTGAACTAACTCTCTTCATAATAACCAGCTCATTAAAGGACAGTTCATAACGGATAACGGTCGTCTAAAAATTCATTTTTCTTACAACACTTGCATTTTACAATTTTCAAAATATAAACTTGTGGATATAGGGAATGCAATAAGTGCGTAGAATGAATTTTTGACGGCATATTGCTGTCACGTGGTACCAGTTCACTAAGAAATAATGAAATAAGCCCAATATGATATTATGGGATTAAAGTCATAATGAACAATCTGCGATGTACTTACAATGCAGCTTTTCGTCCAAGTTGCCTCGAGACGTGATGGACAGCGCTCGGATGAACTCCTCGAACTCTATGGAGCCGTCCTGCAAGCCAAGCAATGCATTTCAAACTGTGGCTAACCGTCAGAGCGTTGGATTTCCATGCTAATAATGCGGGTTCAAGTCCTGGCTGTCAAACTGGAATTTGTGAGAGACCGAGACAGACTGGGATTTTTGTGTCTGTTTGTTACAGAAATACTGTATGTTGAAATTGGGTCTGAATAAGTATCCACTAATACAGAAACGGCGAACTCTATGATCGCTTAGGGTAGGCCTACGTACACGTTGGAGCAACGATAAACGATAAAAGAAATGACCTAGCGACGCTTTGGTATTATCAAAGAATCAAGTGTTCATATCGGAGCAACGAGGACGCTGGAAGCGAACATTTTGATTTATCAGTAGAAGATATTCTATACATCCACTTAATGAAAGAAGATATATAGGAAATATCAGCTGCTAAGTTCAAGGTTAATATAACTTAAATACGTACAAAATTGAACTCGATTCTTATCCCAAAGCTAGTATAAATTCATTGTGTTGTGATTGGTTCTTGTGATCACATAGGCCTAACGTATCTCGAATAAATACACAACTGATCAATTTACCAATATTTATGATAATTAATTTAATATGCCGAAATGATAATAAATCGATTAATATTCGGGTATATTGATAACCACCGGTAATTATACATATTAATATTATCTTAATCAGAGATCATATGAACGACATGAGCGAAGAAAATGGAACTTTTCTTTTTCGTCGCTTTTATCGTTACCCCAATATGCACGCCTCAAAGCCAATGCATGCTTCAATTCTCTCTGATATAGCATCGCTGCTTCTTTTATCGTTTATCGTCGCTCCAACGTGTACGTACCCTTAGTAACAAACATGACTAACTTTACATCAGCGAATCAGAAGGTTGGATAAAGCCACGTGGCTATTGAACGGCTACCAGTCTTGTTGATGTTTGAGTTTCAGCACTATTCTTACAAGGAATTGGTAGTGATTTTCATAACTTTTATAGTTAATTTATTAGAAAATGAAAGTAAATGAAGAAAACCCTTAGAATGGAAAGTTAACACGCAGAAGCAATTGAGGTTAGCAGTTAGTGATATCACTTTACTATTCTAAGCCTACTGTTATTGTCCAGCTATTTCACTTTTAATAAAATATTATCATAAAAATAATGTTATAAATCTTAAGACGCTTTCACTGTTTCATATTATGAAACAGTTGCATTTAAAATGTTAATGAAAGACGAAAATGATCAACTCTATTCAAGTGGAACCAGGAATGGCAGTCAAAGCTTTCGAGATGAGAGTTGCAGAAAATTGTCAGAGAAACACTTAAAGTGGGATGATACAGACTTGTTAAAATGATAAAAAATTATCCATCGACAACGACGACGACAACAGTCTGACACAACAACAAACTGACTGGAACACTTGAAGAAAATAGTGGGGACTCAGAATGTGAATGTATGAATGAAGAAAAGGTAATGGTGTGAAAGCTTTTGAAATTGGTTTCGATGAAAACTAAGTACCAGAACTGATAAAAAGGGAGAAAAGAACAGATTAATATGGGTCAAAAGTTTTGAGAACAAATTTTTAAAAGTATTTTAAGACTTTTACATGAGATAAAACGTAAGACTGCAGAAAAAATGGAGAATGTTTTGCAGAAGTTATACGTTTATGTTTTGTATACGAAGTTATAGGTAAATTTACTTTGTAATAAAAATAAAAACCAATGTCCAATAGGCCTCGATGTTTTCTTTCTTAAAGAAAAACACCCTAACCACTATGCTAAAAATGACTGCGATGGTGGCACCAGTACGTTCTCTACAGGCACAACCCACTGTAGGCACTGCAGTGAGTATGAAACTTTACCACATGTGCTTGGGAGTTGCCCACAGGGAGAAGTACTCAGAATAAAACGTCACAACATCATACGTTCTATGATCGCAGATGCACTTCGATCCAAAAATATAGACGTTCACAAGGAAGTTCATTGTATTGCTGATGGTGGGAGCAATCGTAGGATCGATATCATAGCTATAAATAGGAATAAACAGACAGACGAAATAATTGATCCTACAATCAGATTTGAAATCTCAGCTACTCAACCATCTGAAGTGAACGAAGAGAAAAAGAAAATCTACGAGCCCACGATTCAGTGCCTATCGGCGAAATACAACATAGAAAAAATCACAGTTACCGGTCTCTTCTTCGGAGCAAGAGGCATCATTCCGAAAGTCTTTGTAAAGTGGAGGGAAAAATACAAGCTGACGAGAGATCTTCATGATGCCATCGTCACCACCATAATACAATTTTCTGTAGCGATATTTCGTCAGCATCTTTATGGTGTACATTCAATTTAAATTATATTTGGTTCTATTTTTTTTTCTTATGTCTTAATCGCTTTTGTCTGAAACCTATTTATATAATTTTTCATTTTAAATTTTATTGTGAGCTATTCTGTGTCGCAGGGCAAACCCAAAATATTGGGTCAGACCAATAAATTTATTAAATTTAAGAATCATGAAAGATATATAACATTTGTTACATGAGCTGCCAACTCCATTGTTTGTTTTACAAACTCGGACAAGTTTTTTTTTACTTCCCGAAAACTAACAATCTTTTTAACTTTTTGGTACAGTTCAGCTTCAATCGAATATTAAAACTACCCGAATTTATACTTCAAACATTACATTTCCAATGATTTTCTTAACACTTAAACAGATTTTGCTCTCTTCTGAAAAAAGAAATCAAACGAAGACAGCATAGTTGGTAAGCAGCCACATTATATTCTGACTCCATTTTTAACTTTAGAGCTCGCAGAAGTTTGAACACGCCTGACTACGTTTTGAATTTTAACCGTTGGTCAATAATGTTGGTTTGATAAGGAATGTCTTGGCATTTCTACTGTCTTACATTGTTCTCGTCGAAGACCCTGAAGACCAAGGAAGCGAACTTGGACGGGTCGCCTTGAGGGAAGAACTGCTTGTAGATCTTGATGAAGCCCTGCAACATAGACAACTTGTGTGTAATAGTTCCTCACTTTGTGACTTGTTGCACTAGCACAAAACACTCATCAAACAAGTTGGAAACTAGGCCGAAGCATTTCAGAGCAAAAATATCAAAGAAAACTGATTAACAGCGACTATCGCCTCTTAGCATACTTTAGAAGAGGGTAAAGTCGATCAAAATTTTGCAATTTTTAAAATGATATTAAGGTTATGGAATGGAGCGAAGTTTCTCAGAAAATAGCATTTTGTCGTCATATCCTTCACTTATGAAGACACGTTACAAAAATTGAATTACAATCTATAAAAAACTGTTTTTCTAATTGACTTGTGATCGAAGTTACCTTCTTAAATAGGGTAAAGTCGATCACCATTGAATTTTTAGTTTAAGATCGATTTTAAAATATTGCGGAGTAAAGTCGATCACTGTTTCTGTTTTTAAAAAATAAATTAAGTGCATTACATATATTTTATATGTTATAAGGGGTGTAAAAACAATAATAATCTTCAATATATGCCTATAGCATTATATAGTGTATCTTTTGTTACTGTGATCATATTATTCGATACAATTAGGCCTATAGGTCTCCACTGTACAATCGTGACTATGATTGCCAACTTATAAAACATAAAAACACATTTTAATACTTCACATACCAACAAACAAACATTTAAGAATTCAAAATTTACATTGAAATACCACCCTTCAATTATACTCTAAAATGCAATTTAACATTGCTTAGGTTTATATCAGATGTTATTTGAAATCTTCCCCTCCTCATGTCACTTTAGAAACTACGTTGTTCCCATAGTCAGGTACAGAGGGTGTACAAAATATGTTCCTTTGGCAGTGCTTCTCTTACGCAAGAAATTCACCATAATTTCGTCTTCCCCTTTCCCCACTATCCCATCAATATAAGCTATACTATGACAGTTTTCTGTTTATAAGTGTTATTTGGAGGTATTTCGGTGAACAATTTATTCTTCCTGCTGGTCCTATCTGTTTCGAGTAGGTCGATGGCATGATCGACTTAACCCTACAAAGGTACAAGTTTTCTTAAAATAATAAGTTTCAATACTAACATTTACGAACTGCAAAATTATTATTTCAGGATACAATCTCAACGAAAAGTACTTACGTATACTTCCTGTCTTCTTTCACTGCTAACTATAATTTAGGGTTTGTAAGACTTTGTTTTCATTTAAGAGAAAAAGTTGAAAATAACAATTTTCACTTCAACAGTAATTACACAGTGTTTCCATTGTTGGCATTCGCAAGCTTTTTGTTGTCCCTCTCGCTTACATTTGCTATGTCATGCAATGAAGTCAGCATAACAAAATTTTAACAAGTAACTGAGAGAATATATAATTTTTAATAAAAATCGCAAATGATCGATTTTACACCCACTGATTAACTTTACACACTTCTACGGTACGGACCATGAAATTCTGAGACTGAAATTGCCTTGAAGAGTAGTTTGTGTTGTCTATTCACTTGGACATCACACTCCAGACTTTTCTGTAAGATAAGGAATTTTATGTTTGGAGTTTTGAGAATATCACCTTTTCGTTTAATACTAAAACTCAAAGTCCAGGCTTTGTGTGTATACTCTATTTCGCTCATTGGCACTGAATTACGTACACAAATTTTCTAACTTAAAATTTAGACAGTTTGATGAAGTTTTAAGCACTGAGTTACTTGACTGAACAGTCGATATCTAACACCAAGAATGCATCACCAACATACACAAAATAGTACATTACGCAACGAGCCTATAATGGTAGTAATTAAGACGTGAGTATGTTTATGAAACGAGCGCAAACTCGTTTCATAATTTTCATATGAGCGTCTTAATTACCATTATAGTCAAGTTTCATACGAGTTTTTATGCTCGACCATATTTCTAACTTAAAATTATTCGTAAGTATTCATGTTATTCTTATCTTACTGAGGAGCGGAACTGATTTTGTGCAATATCTCGTAAATTGTGAGATGTGCGCAGACGCAAAAGTATTGATTTTTTCCGAGAAACAAATGTCGACCTTGACCTTGATATAATATAGAGAGTAAAAAACATTAATCTTGATATAACCTTGAAATTGAATTAGACATTGAAAAACGAGATTACAAATTGAATTTATTTTAATATTATTTACAATTAATGCTAATTACTATAGTAACAGAACTAGTTGTCTTTCGATTGTTATCCGAGAATAATCGATACTTGCGCTTTCATATTGCTACAATGGTATTTTCTGATTGGTGGAACACCTGAACTTTAATGAATAGGTGTACTTTAATAAGGTCCATTAAAGGGCTGCTACCAGGTGTATAATTACTACATTTCGGCATGGTGGAGCATAAAAATGTTTATAGCACACATCGTCCTTTAATGATTTATAACTTTCTCCACATACCGGTTTGGAGAAAGTCATATTCGTATCGCTATCATATTACCTTGAAATCATTTGTCTCAGTTCTCAGCTAACTGTGAACTACTTCTGTTAATTTTATTGAGAAATGATGTAAACCCTTCAGCCTGGAGAATTAAACTTAGTTTCTATGCCTACAGAAGGAGCCGAGGCCCAGCGTGGTATTCACGTTTACCTGATAATTATCGTCGACGAATGTCCGAGAATAGAATTACGTTACTCCAGGGAAGAAGTGAGTTGACAACTAGGTGTGAAGTGAACTTTATCTTTCCTTACTGTCGCGACCTGTGCACGTGATTTCCTGAACCTCAAGAGCTGGAATACAATGTAAATTTAGTTGTCACACTGTCACAAAGGTGACGACAACGCTGTCACCAGAACAAAGAGAAAATTCTAGATTTTGCTGACAAACGAAGGGACTACTTCAGATTTCCCAATACATGTCAACACACAGAAGATAGATGACTAATATTTATGAGGTACTTACAACATTTGGTCCGTCATATTGCGGAGTCCGACACTTTCCCGCTACTGAAAGGTTAACCCATGATTTTAATCTCCATGTTGGTTATTTTATGACAGAAATGTTCTTCGATATTCTTGTCTCAGTCTCCTCGAGATAACCATGTGCGAAGTGCAGCAAGGCCAGCTTTCTACCATTTAGTATTTGGCCAGATTTAAAATTCTAATGGGGCGATGTAAAAGAGCGGAAACATATTTTCAATTCAAATGTAAATCTATTGTCTTCCAATTTGTACTTCATTTGCTAGATTTGTGTAAGCTCAAAATTATGCTGATTGTTTATTTCGAGGGCTCAAAACACCTACACTGAAGACTCTTCACTCAAACTTTCTCTCGTACATTACACTTTCCGGAATACCTACATTAAAGTCTCTTCACTCAATCTTTCTCTCATATTTTACACTTTCCGGAGTACCTACATTCAAGCCTCTTCACTCAATCTTTCTCTCACATTTTACACTTTCTGGAGTACCTACATTCAAGCCTCTTCACTCAATCTTTCTCTCGTATTTTACACTTTCTGGAGTACCTACATTCAAGCCTCTTCACTCAATCTTTCTCTCACATTTTACACTTTCCGGAGTACCTATACTGAAGTCTCTTCACTTAAACTTTCTCTCGTATTTTACACTTTCCGGAGTACCTATACTGAAGTCTCTTCACTTAAACTTTCTCTCGTATTTTACACTTTCCGGAGTACCTATACTGAAGTCTCTTCACTTAAACTTTCTCTCGTATTTTACACTTTCCGGAGTACCTATACTGAAGTCTCTTCACTCAAACTTTCTCTCGTACATTACACTTTCCGGAATACCTACATTAAAGTCTCTTCACTCAATCTTTCTCTCATATTTTACACTTTCCGGAGTACCTACATTCAAGCCTCTTCACTCAATCTTTCTCTCACATTTTACACTTTCTGGAGTACCTACATTCAAGCCTCTTCACTCAATCTTTCTCTCGTATTTTACACTTTCTGGAGTACCTACATTCAAGCCTCTTCACTCAATCTTTCTCTCGTATTTTACACTTTCCGGAGTACCTACATTCAAGCCTCTTCACTCAATCTTTCTCTCACATTTTACACTTTCTGGAGTACCTACATTCAAGCCTCTTCACTCAATCTTTCTCTCACATTTTACACTTTCTGGAGTACCTACATTCAAGCCTCTTCACTCAATCTTTCTCTCGTATTTTACACTTTCTGGAGTACCTACATTCAAGCCTCTTCACTCAATCTTTCTCTCGTATTTTACACTTTCTGGAGTACCTACATTCAAGCCTCTTCACTCAATCTTTCTCTCGTATTTTACACTTTCTGGAGTACCTACATTCAAGCCTCTTCACTCAATCTTTCTCTCGTATTTTACACTTTCCGGAGTACCTACATTCAAGCCTCTTCACTCAATCTTTCTCTCACATTTTACACTTTCTGGAGTACCTACATTCAAGCCTCTTCACTCAATCTTTCTCTCACATTTTACACTTTCTGGAGTACCTACATTCAAGCCTCTTCACTCAATCTTTCTCTCGTATTTTACACTTTCTGGAGTACCTACATTCAAGCCTCTTCACTCAATCTTTCTCTCGTATTTTACACTTTCTGGAGTACCTACATTCAAGCCTCTTCACTCAATCTTTCTCTCGTATTTTACACTTTCCGGAGTACCTACATTCAAGCCTCTTCACTCAATCTTTCTCTCACATTTTACACTTTCTGGAGTACCTACATTCAAGCCTCTTCACTCAATCTTTCTCTCACATTTTACACTTTCTGGAGTACCTACATTCAAGCCTCTTCACTCAATCTTTCTCTCGTATTTTACACTTTCTGGAGTACCTACATTCAAGCCTCTTCACTCAATCTTTCTCTCGTATTTTACACTTTCTGGAGTACCTACATTCAAGCCTCTTCACTCAATCTTTCTCTCGTATTTTACACTTTCTGGAGTACCTACATTCAAGCCTCTTCACTCAATCTTTCTCTCGTATTTTACACTTTCCGGAGTACCTACATTCAAGCCTCTTCACTCAATCTTTCTCTCACATTTTACACTTTCTGGAGTACCTACATTCAAGCCTCTTCACTCAATCTTTCTCTCGTATTTTACACTTTCTGGAGTACCTACATTCAAGCCTCTTCACTCAATCTTTCTCTCGTATTTTACACTTTCTGGAGTACCTACATTCAAGCCTCTTCACTCAATCTTTCTCTCGTATTTTACACTTTCTGGAGTACCTACATTCAAGCCTCTTCACTCAATCTTTCTCTCGTATTTTACACTTTCCGGAGTACCTACATTCAAGCCTCTTCACTCAATCTTTCTCTCACATTTTACACTTTCTGGAGTACCTACATTCAAGCCTCTTCACTCAATCTTTCTCTCGTATTTTACACTTTCTGGAGTACCTACATTCAAGCCTCTTCACTCAATCTTTCTCTCGTATTTTACACTTTCTGGAGTACCTACATTCAAGCCTCTTCACTCAATCTTTCTCTCGTATTTTACACTTTCCGGAGTACCTACATTCAAGCCTCTTCACTCAATCTTTCTCTCACATTTTACACTTTCTGGAGTACCTACATTCAAGCCTCTTCACTCAATCTTTCTCTCGTATTTTACACTTTCTGGAGTACCTACATTCAAGCCTCTTCACTCAATCTTTCTCTCGTATTTTACACTTTCTGGAGTACCTACATTCAAGCCTCTTCACTCAATCTTTCTCTCGTATTTTACACTTTCCGGAGTACCTACATTCAAGCCTCTTCACTCAATCTTTCTCTCACATTTTACACTTTCTGGAGTACCTACATTCAAGCCTCTTCACTCAATCTTTCTCTCGTATTTTACACTTTCTGGAGTACCTACATTAAAGTCTCTTCACTCAATCTTTCTCTCATATTTTACACTTTCCGGAGTACCTACATTCAAGCCTCTTCACTCAATCTTTCTCTCACATTTTACACTTTCCGGAGTACCTACATTCAAGCCTCTTCACTCAATCTTTCTCTCACATTTTACACTTTCCGGAGTACCTACATTCAAGCCTCTTCACTCAATCTTTCTCTCACATTTTACACTTTCCGGAGTACCTATACTGAAGTCTCTTCACTTAAACTTTCTCTCGTATTTTACACTTTCCGGAGTACCTATACTGAAGTCTCTTCACTTAAACTTTCTCTCGTATTTTACACTTTCCGGAGTACCTATACTGAAGTCTCTTCACTTAAACTTTCGTATTTTACACTTTCCGGAGTACCTACATTAAAGTCTCTTCACTCAAACGTTCTCTCACATTTTACATTTTGTGTCCGCAACTAGGAACCTATGAAAGGCAAGGAATAATAGAGGAGTAATTTTAATCTGGTGTGGGACCCCGATTTTACATTCCTCGTTAAGGATCTTCATCCCCAGTTCGGTTGTAAGCGACTCACCTGTTCTGTGAGGAGACCGTTAGGGCAGTCCTTGAGGAAGCCCTTGTGCCTGGAACAGAGATCACATCACATTTATAAATATTTAACAGTGATTTTATTCAAGATAGGGGATATTTAAAATTCGGATTGGCAAGATAATTATTGTTATTCTCTTCAACAGATTTTCGTCCATCACCTAACGTAATCATCTCCACGAAATGGAAATAAATTTACTTCAATACGTTTTATCACTTTCGGAAACATTAAGCAGATCTAATGACATGGTGAAAATGGGTAAATGCGTTTTACGCACCAAAAACTGTTTCATGGAATGACTAGTGCAGGCTCCCAGTGTATGAATCCCCACTTGTTTTTTTTTTTTTTTTTTAATTCTCTTGAATTCATTGCATTTAAACTTTGTGTTTCTGTCAAGGTGTCGATGTAATACAACTAAACTCATAGCAACAAGTTGTACATAGGAATAATCTACATAATATGTTGTGTGTTGATAAGATTATACAATATGATTTATATAAATAATTATGTAGATAATTAGTTTTTCAATCAAATTATGAGTGTATGACGTAATGATTTCTTAATCTATAAATATTATATTTAACCTATAGATCAGATTTGTCTTTAATAATTTCATATTTCTAAAATTACCGAAGTTTGGATTGTGATTAAAAATTAAAAGGATTTCTTAATTTATACATCCTATTCTCTTATTTATCAATAATGCGGGTAAAATGTAGCTGTTCTGATTGCAAATGTTGTGTTCATGAGTAGATATAATTTTATATTCTTCTGCAAAGAAATATTTAATATTATACAACAACAATGTGTTGCATGTTAGTTTTTATGCCGTGCTTGTCTTGATTCAATACGCCTTGAATTTCGCGGATTTAAAGAAACGAACACAACGTCTTCAACAACTAGCCGCCACCCTGCCTATGCACGTATGACGGGCTGAGAGGACGCAGTGCTGAACATCCCCAGCTTATTACTGTGACGTCACATCAAAAGCAACAACTGTGAAACTGCGACTGGCGTGGCACAGACCACAACGCAAATAGAAATTCCCGGCCTCTTTGATGAGGGAAAGATTGATTTATATTCTAAACTGAAACTCTTTTTCAACATGCTAAACATATCCTATCCAACCTACGAGTTCCCTTCAACTAAATTGTTTGCAAGCAGGCGAAGTACATATAATGAACATTTTGAATGATGATGAAACAATAATAATAATAATAATAATAATAATTTATTTTATTCATTTATTTATTTATTTATTTACTAGCCGTACCCGTGCGCTCCGCTGCACCCGTTAGAAATAAATATAAAGTAATTACATAATTAAAATAGGACGTTTGATCCAGGGAACATTCGTGTTTGATAGAAGGATAAATCGTTTATTATGTTACTTAATTTAAATTGCATCCAAATAATTAAAATGCTATCATTTTGGTCCAGAGACACTCATTTGGTGCAATGACAATTCCTTTAACATGTTTCTAATTTTTATTACATGCAACCATAGTTTAATGAACATTGACATAATTTAGATTTAATGTGTATATTTTATTTTACTTGTTATAGGTTTCCATTGAATTATGGTAATAACTTAATTTTAACCCTTGTTTTCTACGTATTCAGTAAGTGGCGCTTGGCCCACTATGGTTCTGAACCCTTAAAATAACTTAAATTATATAATATAATATAATATAATATAATATAATATAATATAATATAATATAATATAATATAATATAATATAATATAATATAATATAATATAATTATATTATATTATATTATATTATATTATATTATATTATATTATATTATATTATATTATATTATATTATATTATATTATATTATATTATATCAGAAGTTACTGTAATAACTTTATAGCATTATGTCCGTCTAGAGAAACTACACTTTCCAATGGTGAAATAAGAATTAATTATACAAATCGGTTAATTTAGATTCCGATATTACTTCATACTAACACAGAAACATTCTCTGTAGGCAATCTTTCATAGCTTTCGATTGTTGCTGTCCAAGGCCCATTATAGACGAAGTCATTTGTTTTTTAATTCATTACACGGCCTTAGATGGCAGTTATTTTAATTTTAAAACTCATTTAGCTCATTAAATATCAGTCCTATCAAAATTTTTCACGGAATAAAACTTATCGCAAATTATTTTTAAAGAAACTTTTGTTATATAACATTTTTCAGAAAAATCAATAATAAGCGAGATATTTCGATTTATTTAATTCAGGCCCCCTTATAACCCCCCTTTTAAATAATGTATTTTGAATGCCATATAGCCTAAAATCTAAGTTACAACGAACTTAATTTATATTCCAATTTTCACCGAAATCGGTTCAGCCATTATCGCGTGAAAAGGTAACAAACATACAGACAGACAGACATACAAACAAAAATTTCAAAAAAGCGATTTTCGGTTTCAGGGTGGTTAATTATATATGTTAGGACCAATTATTTTTGGAAAATCGAAAATTACCAGAAAAATGTCGGCTACAGATTTATTATTAGTATAGATTTATTTATTTATTTATTTATTTATTTATTTATTTATTTATTTATTTATTTATTTTTGCCTATAACAGGGCAAAGCCACAACTACAATAGACAGTACAGATATTCGTTTACAAAAAAAACATAGATAACATGAAAAAAAGAGATGAAACAGATACAAGTGTAAATACAAATTAAAATGGAAAATGAGAAAAGGAAAGAAAAAAAAAGAACAGAGAAATAGATACTACCTAAATAAAAGACACAGATATAACTTAGATATAAATGAAAAATACAAAATAAAATAAATGAAAAATAGTTAAGTATAGATATCATAGCCAAAGATGTAAAATGTAGCTATAGTTGGCAAATTACAGAGTAACAAATAGCAATATTATATAAAATCAACTGCCTTCAGTATATTCATAAGAAAATGTTTGTATTCCATGTAAGAAATGCAGAAATCTAGATCCCATGTTTTAAATATTTCATTGAAATTTGAACACATTTTTAACACTGGTGAATTTTTTATGTGATGAAGTGTTTGGTTTTTTATGATATAACAATTGACGATTTCTTAAATGTGATGTTCTAGCGTTAATCTGGATTTGTGATAATATTTCGCCATTATCCAGTAGACCGTTGAATATTTTAAATAATAAAAGCTGCTCAGCAAGTAATCTACGACTGTCAAGAGACATTAAATTAAATTCAGCAAGTAGATTGTTGTACGAAATTTTGTTATGGGGGGCTGAACAATGATATCTTCTAAAATACAGATATCTAGAGAATCGTTTTTGAATTTTTTCAATTTGATTACTGTGTGATTTGCAAGTGGGTGACCAAATTACAGAGGCATATTCCAATTTAGCGCTATAATAATAATAATAATAATAATAATAATAATAATAATAATAATAATAATAATAATAATAATAATAATAATAATAATAACAACAACAACAATGGTTATCGGAAAAAAAAGTAGCGAGGGAATTCGAAATGAGGCAGTAGCACTAAGTGGACAGCTGCAAGCACTACAAGCACTAACATGAACTGCTGTCAGAAAGTCAAAAGGAGGATAGCAATGAAGAAGGAGACTTAACAGAAAAAGGAGCTTCTTCTGCGGACCTCTGGAAAAAAACCTAAGGAAGAGACGTGAAGTGCTTTGTGTGGATTATAGCATTGTAGGGGCAGAAATGTGGATATTACGACTAAGTGAAGAGAAGGGACTGGAAGCATTTGAAATATGGATATGGAGAAGAATGGAGCGTGTGAAATGAACAGACAAAATAAAGGATGAAGCTGTGCTATAAGGAGTGCGTGAAGAAAGAATGATGCTGAAACTGATTAGGAAGGCAAAAAGGAATTATCTGGGTCACTGGCTGAGAAGAAACTGCTTGCTGAAGGATGCACTGGAAGGAATGGTGAACGGGAGAAGAGTTCGGGGAGAAGAAGATATCAGATGATAGATGATATTAAGATACATGGATCATATGAGGAGACAAAGAGGAAGGCAGAAAATAGGAAAGATTGAAGAATAGGCTACTGAGTTTGGTACTGAAGGACTTATCCTTGGGCAGTAAATTATGGATGAATAACATCAATGTACGTATATTCAGTTTACAAATATTATACAACCCTGTACCTAGCAAAACTATGTTGTTTGACGTCTTGTTTTACATAAAGCAGGCATGTCAATTGATGCCCACAGGAACAAGCGCGCGCTTTAGAGCCCATGGGAGCCTGAGCGCCTTACAGCGGAAAGGAAAGAGACAGACGAAAGAGGTGGTATATGCCGCTTGGTCGAGCTATATTCAGGGATGGCCAGCACTGATTCAATAGATAAAGGAAAGAGAACTTATTAAAACTGTATCCATGTTAATTTTTAGATTTGTCTGAGAAGTATAAGTGCATTATAAGAATGTAAGTTTTAATTTTAATGCTCATTTTTCACAACTTTGATTTTTTTATTCAAAAGAAATATTTTCTCAACTTTTCCTATAGAAAAGTGAAAATTTCAGGTATAGGCCTATTTATTTAGTAGCCTTACAGAATGTTTTCGTAAGTCTAATATACCGTATATACGTATTACTGAAGATAGTGTATTGAAAATTTTGAAAATATTCGCATGGAAATTGTTTGTAAGGAAATGAATTAACAAAGCAACTACTGTTACATCATAAGCAAAAGATACGTGCTCATGTGTTGTAAAAATGTCAGCTCTATAGCTTCAGCAGATTTCGAGAAAATAATTTAATATTCTGATGATAGGAAGTTGCTCACAAATATCACCTTAAAAGCATAATGCGATAAGAGTTTTGTTATGTAATATTAGTTACACTTAAAACAGGTACAGTACCTAGGTAACTTTGCTTTGTAATGTAATATTGTTTTGATTAGCTTATTGATTACTTTTGTAAGGCTAAAGAAACCATCAATATAAATTCCAACTTATCATGTCATACTCAATCTCTTTCTTTGGAATATCACTTTCTTCATGAATGATGTGTTTCATCCACTTAATACAGTATAATACTGGGTGTTCAGTTCAAAATGTGTCTTGGCTCGCTGTATGCCGTCATGTGGCTAGCTGATGAGCCTAGAGAATTCAATCTTCCTACACTTCCGCAGCTCAGGTGTATAATCTAAGAGGCAGAGAAGTTGGCTAGCAAGTACGGCGTTCATTCTGAAGAGTACGTACCGATACGTACGGTAACGCCGGTAGTGGCAGGAATGTGAACTGTTTGGAAATACGTACTGTCGGGATATGGGGAGAGGGTTAAGACGATTACTTACGTATTTGTTGACATTAACTTCGACGGTCAACATGGACACGGAGCATTTGATTTGTGTTGTGGAATGTTACCGTACGCAACCGATGATAACAAATACCCTGCGTACGACTTGCCGGCGCAAAACACAGTTCGAAAGAGGTTATGGTAGCACACAGACCGTACAGACCGCCATCTGTTACTACGACGTTCAAGTTATACCGTACACGTTCTCAAGTTCAGATTGAAGAACGCCTTAAATAATAGGCAACTTCTCTAACATATCAGCTGAAACTCGCTTCAAATCGGTGACCCAACAACAGTGACGTCATGACACACTTTGAAATGAACACCCAGTATTATACTACTATGGAATTTAAGTGAATATTTCTTCTTAACTCGTTATTGTGTTATTAACGTTTAAAACACAACTGCAATATTAAGAAATCAGTGTTAGTACTTTTGTTTTACAGAGAATGTAGATAATATTAAACAGAAAGAAGCCATATAAATATAACGACATAAAATTTCACGTTCCGTTTGAAGTTTGTGCACCACTGTTTTCTTAATCCAACAGGTTGCTTATTCATATACACAACCCTTCCTCTTTCCATACTTAGCGCTTGCTGCCCGCGCACGACGTCAAGGTCAGAAAAATGCCATTGTTTTGACATCACTGACGTAAAGTTATATTTCGAATAAATTAGTGAAAAACAGAGTCGGATATTATTGCTGTGTGCAGCGACCCTGCGGCAATTTTCGCATTGTTACAATATTATTGATCCCTCTGATTAGTGGAGGGAGCGTTAAATATTTAGAAGCCATTACGATGCTGGATTTGGCTGCACGTCTATTAAACTATTCGCTAGGAGCACATTGGACATTATGAATACTCACATCAAGCATGTTAGACCACATAATGTGTGACGTGCATTTCCCGAAAATAGAACGTAGCGTAGGCCTGTAGTGCCCATCATTATCTGCATGTGACACTACGGTCCTCAGCTTGACAACGATCTACAGACGAGTCCACAGTCTGGATATACTTCGTTATTATTAAACCGAACAATAAATCAATAGTTCAAACACTAGTAATGCCGCACTCTGACTATTGTCACGTGTTGTGCATCGAACTCTTGAACACATTGCAACGTGTCCATAATGATATGTGTGCAATGTCCGTCGATACGAACATATTTCACTTTTTTTCTAATGTTTTTCTTGGCTCCGGCTCAACGATCGCAGAACTTTACACTGTCTTTCTCTTCTATTTCAAATTCTGCGCTCCTCAACCCCAAGATATCTGTCGTCTCGTCTTGCATATTTATGCTCCAACCATAACCTAAATACCCGATCTCAGATCACCGGTACATTGAGTATACCTCATCATAAAATCTAGAGCAGAGATGGGCATCGTGCCTCACTTGAGAATTTGTGCCTCACTGACCTTCACAGAGCTTATCGCTCTGAGTGATATCATCTTCACAGTCCCCGTTCCTCCTTCACGCAGCTCCTAGGCATGGGCAGGTTCTATATCAGTTTCATAAGCAATATCAGTGGTGGCATAATGGCATTATCAAAGCAGTGTGTACGCGTTAGAAAACGATTATTTCATGAGAAATGGGAGGAAGAGTTTTTTTTGCTGTTTAGAAGGGGAGAACATAAGATGTATGTTATGCTCGAAAATCCTATTAGGCATTAATAAATTTAATATACAACGACATTACTCCTTATGCCATAAAGAACATGCTGAATTAGAAGGTAAGACAAATTAAATGTTATTTTTCGTACTATTCCGAAGAAAATTTATGATCTTAACATTTGCATAGTATACTAAATACGACATTATACCTTAAACACGCTGCATTAAAAGGTACAAGGAATTAAATATTGTCTGTACGTATTATTTCGAAAATTAATTTATAAAAAAAATATCAAATGTGAGTAGAAAACGAAATGTGATTTTCTGAAGTTATTTTAGGTCGAGAACGTGCAAATCTATTAAGTAATCTTGAGAAACGTCAGAATATTCAAGAAAATAAACGTAGACAACGTGATGGAATATTATTGGCCAGTTACGCAATTTCTCGCCTGTGATTTAAATCAATTCAGCGACGGAGAAACAGTAAAGAGGTTTATGATTAAAGCTGCCGAATTAATTTGCCAAATGGAATAAAAGTTTTCGAGTCTCTCAAGTTAACCAAGCGCTTTCTTAATAATTCGCCACTGACCGCCTTAGCGATTACGATAAGGTGACGCAGGTCACAGCAGTTCATATTTCCCATCCTACTCTGCAGTCTCCTCTCCTAGTAAACAAACTATTTCAAATCGAGTGCCTCACGTAACCGAAAATTGTGCCCATGTATGCTCTAGAGTGTTCATATGGCAATTAAGATTAACAAGGCGTGATAACGCGACGACCCCAAGTTATGTATAAAACAAATGATGTTACGAAATTAGGTTCAAGAATATTTCTCGTTTCGTCGTAAATCGCATGCCAACTATAACTCAACACTCAAGTGATACAATAATGCCTATCATTTCGTACCATTCTAATTTAATCCGTGGAAACAGTAGGCCTACTTTGTCGTTTTAGAGGGAAGCATTTCAGTTTAGAGATTTACACTTTTTCCGACAAAGTGGAGTCCGTCTGAATCTAAATAACTGTTACATAGTTTTGGCCGAAAAAATAACGAGGACCGTGTAGAAACTTTACGACTCATACTGCACTGAATGGACCAGTGCTTTATGATGACTGATTTTAGATCAGAAGATGTAACTGCAGCCACTCTTGTTCCAACTGGATGTCATTTCCTATTAAAACATTTAAATCTGCTTTGGTCCGTGTAGGACTCTTTGTGTAACGATCTTCATGAACAATTTATTGTTCTGAAATGAATATCGTAATTTTTTTACTCTTGGCCTTTAAGAACGTGCGAGCTGGAATGTTTTAAATCGACATCCACAGAATTCCAATAACGGAATGACTCAACGCTCCTCGCACGTCCAACTTTACGTTACTCAGAGTCTTCAATTTCCTTGCAGACGCTGCTATTGATTTATTGAATTCATAGAGATACGCCACATTTTTACTTCCAAAATTTTATCGTTTACTTTTTCTCACTCTCTATTTCACATGTTTTTATAAGCAGCTGTTATTTCTATCACGCCGTGGTGTGTATAATTTATAAATATTTTTGTTAAATTTCTTTCCAAATTTCTGTCCACATCGTTGTGACTGCTATGGCCAGGTTTTTACTACATTCCCTACTATGCCTGGTAAGGTTATCTTGTCTCAGTAGCAATAAAAACCAAGTCCCTTCAAATGAGGGTGGAGATTATAGGAGGGTTGTAAATTTTCAGGATTCCTTTCAAAACCTTGTTATTGTGCAGGCTGCCGAAACTCAGTTTCTTGAAAGACAAGCTCAGTGACGGAACTACACAGTACGAAGAGAGATATTTTGTTATTTTATTTTGTGCTACAGAATGTATCAACTAGTCCCTTCCGCCACTGGATGGATGGACGGTATCGCTCCACTCCCCCATCGCCATAACAATACAGACGAAGTAAGACATGTCTTCTTTCTCTCTCTTTTCACAGTGAGACAAGATAAATCGCACAGACTTTAGTATACAGTATGTTCTTTTACGCCCCTTACTGTTTAAGGGTACACCGACCTGAAATTAAAATTTGCTAAACTATTAGAACTAGAGAACAGATATTGTGTGCTGGTATCATACTACATATAAATAGTCTCTGTATAAAGTTTCATCAAATTTGGTTAAGAAATCTATCAATTATTAGCATTTTTGTAATATATAATTTATTTCCAAGAAATAGTCTGCCCAAGCATCCTGGGTTGCCAAAAACACAGAATAACACACATATAAGAATAGTAACGATTACAGTAAAATAGATGAGTCAAATTGAAATGTGAACTAGGAGCTTAAATTTAAGAAATAATAAATTTGCACATAGTATATTGTAACAATTACACACTAAAGGATAGAAAGAGAGGGGGGGATTATGATATTCCGTATAAATGATTTATCAGAATCGCCACAGACCCTTTAATGCTAGAAGTAATTATTTTTGGAATGATGTCATGGATGCCAAATGTTTTGATAGTGTTTACAGTTGATCATGGGATGGTGCCCCTCGCTCCGATCATTAAACCATGCACTTCCCAGGTGCCTTCCATCTGATATTTTTCTCGAAAATACGGAATAGTAGGCTCATAAATTTGTTGTTTTTCTTTGTTGACCTCGGATGGTTGGGTCTGGCTCATCTCAAATCTAACAGTTGGGTCCAATATAAAGCCTTTACTATTAGTCTTGTCTAGAGCCACGATGTCCACTCTTCTAATTCCGCCGCCTCCAGACGCAACGCAGTGCACCTCTTCATGGACCTCGAAGGATCTCTTTCTAAGGGCCTGTGCTATTAGTTTTCGGATGTTATGATGGCGTAAATTTCTCAGGAGTTCTCCATGCTGACAGGATACTCGAAAATCGTTACTTTTCTCACAAATTTCAAAATTCATATCTGAAATTTTGCCTACACATATGTAAGACTCTCAGAAATGAAATTTGCGTCTAAAATTTCCATTCCACTTACTCACGAAAATAAGAAATAATATTTTACGCAGTTAGGTGTAAAACAGTAAAAAAAATTGCAAGTGTATGTGTGTGTGAAATAGGGAGAGTACGACAACAATGTCCTTATCACCCACTCCTTGAAGTCGAACCAGAACCGCTTGTGCCGATGTGGACGGGCACCTGGCTGGGTGGTAACGATGCAAGTGCTTTCGAAGACGACGATTTGCATATTGTGAATTTTCTTTACAAGTCGAAATAGATTTGATTGGTACATCACAATACAACGTGAAGTGAAATAACGGCACATGAGATCTAGCAGCCTGGGCAAGGTGGATGTAAGCATCGACCCACGTCGTGCAGCTATCTGAAGATTTATACCGCGGCGAGTCACATGCGAAAGCCGTGTCCATGGTTACAAACCAGCACGTAAGTCATTTTCACCGCTTATAAGTACATGCCAGTGGCGTATGGTCCGAATATAAAGGAATCACTCAGCAGAGTAACGTGGAATTAGCTGATTTCCAACCGGGAGGGTCTATGGCAAACATAAGCATCGTGCCTCACTTGAGAATTTGTGCCTCACTGACCTTCACAGAGCTTATCGCTCTGAGTGACATCATCTTCATAGTCCCCTTTCCTCCCTCACGTAGCTTCTAGACGTGGGCAGGTTCTATATCAGTTTCATAAGCAATATCAGTGGTGGCATAATGGCATTATCAAAGCAGTGTGTACGCGTTAGAAAACGATTATTTCATGAGAAATGGGAGGAAGAGTTTTTTTTGCTGTTTAGAAGGGGAGAACATACGATGTATGTTATGCTCGAAAATCCTATTAGGCATTAATAAATTTAATATACAACGACATTACTCCTTATGTCATGAAGAATATGCTGAATTAGAAGGTAAGACAAATTAAATGTTATTTTCTGTACTATTCCGAAGAAAATTTATGATCTTAACATTTGCATAGTATACTAAATACGACATTATACCTTAAACACGCTGCATTAAAAGGTAGCCTACGAGGAATTAAATGTTGTCTGTACGTATTATTTCCAAAAGAAATTTATAAAAAAAAAAATATCAAATGTGCGTAGAAAACGAAATATGATTTTCTGAAATTATTTTAGGTCGAGAACGTGCAAATCTATTAACTAATCTTGATAAAAGCCAGATTATTCAAGAAAATAAACGTAGACAACGTGATGGAATATTATTGGCTAGTTACGCAATTTCTCGTCTGTGATTTAAATCAATTCAATGATGGAGAAATAGTAAAGAGGTTTATGATTAAAGCTGCCGAATTAATTTGCCAAATTGAATAAAAGTTTTCGAGTCTCCCACGTTAACCAAGCGCTTTCCTAATAATTCGCCACTGACCGCTTTAGCGATTACGATAAGGTGACGCAGGTCACAGCAGCTTATATTTCCCATCCTACTCTGCAGTCTCCTCTCCTAGTAAACAAACTATTTCAAATCGAGTGCCTCACGCAACCGAAAATTGTGCCCATGTATGACCGCGAACAAAATAATGATGATGATGATGATAATAATAATAATAATAATAATAATAATGATACTGACAATAATAATGATAATAATGATGATGATAATATATTATACTAGTGGCTTGTGCAGCAAATGCTGCTGCAAACTAAGTTCGTTAGACGTTCAAATAAAAATTTTTCAGATTTATTTTCAATGAAGAATACTTGTCTTTTTGATAGTTACTTGCTTCCATAATAATGAAACATACTCCCTCTGAATGGATTTTTTTAGGCCAAATACTTTTTCTTGAACCTATCCAACTTCAGTTTTAGATTTTCAACGCGAAACGCAAGTATCAATGTCAGGACGATAGCAGTAGCTATTTCAGGTCATTGTGGATTGTAGGCAAAAGTTAAAAAAAAAATGTCAGGTTTGCTATGCTTTCGAACAATAGCATTTTCGTATAGCTGCTGCATGTAGAACTTGAAATGTAGAGCGGAAAATCATTTTATCCTACTAAGAGATCTTGCTGAAATGATCTGGAGACTACAAAATTTTCTAGGTCTCTTATTTTATCAGTAAGTAATACCTTTTAGTTTTTCCTTAGGAACTGTAATTTTTGCGCTCTCTCGAGCCAATACTGAAGACAATGACACATATCAATAACTACACTACACCGTATATGAAAAAGACCTAACCCCACTGGTCTAATAAGTATAAAAATATTTGATTTTTAGTAACAATATTATTATCTTACTTAAGTTTTGTAGTTATATATAGCAGTCACTCAATAAATTATAGAAATGAAGATCTAAATTAAGATATTCTCTACATTTACTTACATAACCTCAAAGCGTTTCACTTTCATGTCATCAATATAGCATCAATATTATGTACAATTAATGAAGAATAGACGCATCATGATACTAACTATAATAATATTTAATTTCTAATATTAATAATGACATCAAACCACCTCAAGTTTCGTAGATTTGAATATCCAATACACAGCTATACTCAGAAAATTATACACTGCAAATTGAATTGAGCTTCGTGTAATAGCCTATTGTTTATTGTAGTTTGTGTTTTGTTCTGAAATTCAATCAAGTCGGCCGTGATTCAATAAAATTAGTTCTCAATACTGACAACAGATGGATTTTGGAAAATAGGAAAATTATGTAGGAAAATTGACATTTCACTGAAAACTACTACTTTTCCGAAAAACTTTGGGTTCCAAGCTTCAAAATGAGGGGCCATTTATTAAAATCCGTTCAGCCGTTTTCCCATAATTTCCATTACCAGTTCAAATTATATATATAGATTATTATAATTTTATTATTATTACTACTAACGGTAAGTAACAATATAAATGCGAACACTAAAGGTAATAATAATTATTGATGACGTACACAAAGCAATAAACAGTAGCCCTACACGTTAAGATCAGGTATTTGCATGGAAGGTCCAATATAAAGCCCGCCGTGCCGCTACTCAATCATTCACAGAATAGGCGTGGTAGCAGGCTCCTCCGTGAAAAGTTCTTTCAACTACTGTTCCATTGTTAGTGCCAATTAACAGTCCCTGAAAGTTTAAAACATGCTTTGTCTGACCAAAAATTTTTTCGAGTGTTGCCATCATCTTGTCCTTCATTCAAAACTACCTCACACAATTGAAGAGTACGATTGCTTTATATGATTTTGTTTCATTATATTTTAAGCTTCTTCCCATCCAAAACAATGTCAAACCTTGTCTACAAGTTTGTGTCACTCGAAAAGTCGCTCAGTCCGTAGACCAGTGGATAAAAAAAAAACTAGCCAGTCCTTTCATAATATGGACTTAACAAGGTTTGGGAACAAACTCTTATTATAAACGGCGATCGGGGTCATCTTATAATAATCCATGACGTAATGCGGCCGATACATTTTCAAACCAAGATGTTCTATCAGACGACTAAAGAAATGCCTAAGTCACAAGAAGGTGCCTCATTTGCAGAGGCAGTAACACTGACTTGGTCGACCACTCTCTGGACATTTAAAATGGATCCAGTTCCATCAAATGTATTCTTAGTCTAGTTGGTGGAGATGTACCAAATCAGCAGTTCCAGTAATGTTCGTATCTCATTGGTTAAATTACAGGTTATAATTTTATTACACACGTCTAAACATTGTAATGTTTACAAACATCACCAAGGCAACAATATGCACAGCTTGTGTAATTTATACTGATATAGATTTGTCATAACTTGTGTGTGCGTGTCTATAGCCTACGCACTTCGGATAGTTACTGCGGATAGATGGCAGGACTCTGACCCATTTTCAAATTGCACACCACTTCGGCGGGCCATGATGTGTATCTGTGAAGAGTTATGTCGTGTACTAGGGTGACTGTATGTTGAGTGGTGTTCATGCAAGTGTAGTGTGGGGAATACGTGAGGATGATGATGAAGGAAAACCCGGTGCCGGCACGTAGCCTACTCCTGTCGAATAGCACCAAGGGGGCCGCCAGGCTTAACGTGCCCATCCGACGGACGAATCACTATCAACAGTAACATATGCATTCTCTTTATGTGCACTGCGGAGAGATTTGGGGTTTCACCCAGGCACAATTTTCGCCATCTCTCCTAGTCTCGAGGTAGAAATTTTACAAGAAAATTTCTGACCCGAACCCGGGCCGGCTAGTATGGAGGCAGACACGCTACCACAGATCTAACTAGGCGGACGGAAAAAATCGTGAAAAAGGAATATTAACAACTTTGCATTCGTTCCTGTGTTACAAGGGAACAGTCCAAGTCGTGGTGGTTGAATTGATTGAAAATGCATATTTAAGCTAATTTTCGTTCGTTAGGAAACTTGGTGATTGTAGTTCGTTTCGTTTTTTTCTCATTTACGAAATATATTGACTTGAAAATCGTTGCTACTTGTAACGCTCTTGCGCGCACTCGACACCGTACCACAGCTCTCGCATTATGCTCGTCATCTGTTTGTCTCTTAACTCACATTAATACAGTAGCAGTGCTCCATGGCATCTGTCACTAATTCGTGCGCCGTCCACATCCATAGGTATGCAGCTGGAAGTCTAGGAACACGACTGTGCACGTGCTTTCAAGAACGGAAAGGGGAATTTGGACCTAAAGGAAAACATGTAGACAATGACAAACCATCTATGTTGTGTTAATGCAAGTAGTTCCGGTAAAATTACAAAAAATCATATGAGAAGATGGTTATGAGATGTATTTCTCCCGGATGTTAAGAAAGATACAATACTATTTCTGGATACCTGGAGTGATCAGATATATGACACTATGTTATGAGATGTATTTCTCCCGGATGTTAAGAAAGACACACTACTATTTCTGGATTCCTGGAGTGATCAGATATATGACACTATGTTATGAGATGTGTTTCTCCCGGATGTTAAGAAAGAGACACTACTATTTCTGGATTCCTGGAGTGATCAGATATATGACACTATGTTATGAGATGTGTTTCTCCCGGATGTTAAGAAAGATACAATACTATTTCTGGATTCCTGGAGTGATCAGATAGATGACACTATGTTATGAGATGTATTTCTTCCGGATGTTAAGAAAGACACACTACTATTTCTGGATTCCTGGAGTGATCAGATATATGACACTATGTTATGAGATGTGTTTCTCCCGGATGTTAAGAAAGAGACACTACTATTTCTGGATTCCTGGAGTGATCAGATAGATGACACTATGTTATGAGATGTGTTTCTCCCGGATGTTTAGAAAGACACAATACTATTTCTGGATTCCTGGAGTGATCAGATATATGACACTATGTTATGAGATGTGTTTCTCCCGGATGTTAAGAAAGAGACACTACTATTTCTGGATTCCTGGAGTGATCAGATAGATGACACTATGTTATGAGATATATTTCTCCCGGATGTTAAGAAAGAGACACTACTATTTCTGGATTCCTGGAGTGATCAGATAGATGACACTATGTTATGAGATATATTTCTCCCGGATGTTAAGAAAGACACACTACTATTTCTGGATTCCTGGAGTGATCAGATATATGACACTATGTTATGAGATGTGTTTCTCCCGGATGTTAAGAAAGACACAATACTATTTCTGGATTCCTGGAGTGATCAGATAGATGACACTATGTTATGAGATGTATTTCTCCCGGATGTTAAGAAAGACACACTACTATTTCTGGATTCCTGGAGTGATCAGATATATGACACTATGTTATGAGATGTGTTTCTCCCGGATGTTAAGAAAGAGACACTACTATTTCTGGATTCCTGGAGTGATCAGATATATGACACTATGTTATGAGATGTGTTTCTCCCGGATGTTGAGAAAGAGACACTACTATTTCTGGATTCCTGGAGTGATCAGATATATGACACTATGTTATGAGATGTGTTTCTCCCGGATGTTAAGAAAGACACAATACTATTTCTGGATTCCTGGAGTGATCAGATAGATGACACTATGTTATGAGATGTATTTCTCCCGGATGTTAAGAAAGACACACTACTATTTCTGGATTCCTGGAGTGATCAGATATATGACACTATGTTATGAGATGTGTTTCTCCCGGATGTTAAGAAAGAGACACTACTATTTCTGGATTCCTGGAGTGATCAGATAGATGACACTATGTTATGAGATGTGTTTCTCCCGGATGTTTAGAAAGACACAATACTATTTCTGGATTCCTGGAGTGATCAGATAGATGACACTATGTTATGAGATGTGTTTCTCCCGGATGTTAAGAAAGAGACACTACTATTTCTGGATTCCTGGAGTGATCAGATAGATGACACTATGTTATGAGATATATTTCTCCCGGATGTTAAGAAAGAGACACTACTATTTCTGGATTCCTGGAGTGATCAGATAGATGACACTATGTTATGAGATATATTTCTCCCGGATGTTAAGAAAGACACACTACTATTTCTGGATTCCTGGAGTGATCAGATATATGACACTATGTTATGAGATGTATTTCTCCCGGATGTTAAGAAAGACACACTACTATTTCTGGATTCCTGGAGTGATCAGATAGATGACACTATGTTATAAGATGTATTTCTCCCGGATGTTAAGAAAGACACACTACTATTTCTGGATTCCTGGAGTGATCAGGTAGATGACACTATGTTATAAGATGTATTTCTCCCGGATGTTAAGAAACACACACTACTATTTCTGGATTCCTGGAGTGATCAGATAGATGACACTATTTACTGATGAAGAAGTCAACAATAGCTTACATGATGAGATAATTAAAACACAAATTATCCCTCCAAAAACTACAAGATTTGTGCAACCATTGAATGTGTATTTTTAGGCAATGGGATGTGTGTATGTGTGTGTAGCTAATGCCTACCCACTTCACTTACGTGATATAAAATTGTAATTCGAAGGCTTGAAGAGTACTTCAGACATAAAATTATCAACAGTAATCTCACTAGAGGTTTTTGATTTATCTAGAGAAAATCAAAACTCGAGTGGGATTTAATTGACTATTACACGATTAGAAGAAAGTATATAAAGATTAGAAGTAACGAAGTACTCCAATACAATAAAATATTAATTGCCTTACGAAAATACAAAACTGTCTTCAAATTTGTTCCATCTCAACATTATAAATATTACGCTAGTAGATGGCAGTAGTATGTTACGAATAGCTGTTTGCTTATCAGCTGTGCCAACTATGGAATCTTCATTGAACTCTGTGGACGGTTACTGGTCAAGAAGGCT
Source organism: Periplaneta americana (assembly GCF_040183065.1). NCBI lineage: Eukaryota > Metazoa > Arthropoda > Insecta > Blattodea > Blattidae > Periplaneta > Periplaneta americana. Next base: position 1,010,907 of record NC_091130.1, on the reverse strand, counting down.
TTGTTGATTCAGTTTCATTTTTATTAAAACAGTTGCATTCCACTTCAATTTTCCGGATCCCAGTAATCAACGTCACTTGACAGATTATTTTCAATAAATCTTAGTATTAAACAATCTCTGATACGTGACTATTCATAATATCATATAGCAGAAGCTATAACATAACCTAAATAATAAAAACGAGTGTTAGAAAAGTTTTAATTAGGGATGATGAAATAAAAAATAAACATGAATAATTTTAAAAGAAAGAATTATTGAAAGTAGGTACAATTTTCAAATTTGAATGTTTTAGTGGTTGGTGGTTCATTGATTTTATATTGGACGTGTGCGTACAAGAAGTGAACTCGGTGATGTACATGGTGTATCCCTCAACTTATTCAGGATTTCGGAATGGTGCTCTTCATTTATTTGTAAATAGGGTTTCAGGGAAGATGCATAGTTATGATCTTTATTAATTCTTGTTCTTGAATGCCAATGTGAGTCATATTTGAAAGTGCTGTGCATCGACTGGAGTGGTTTGTAATTTCCTGTTTTTTGACGTCCAGACCAGTGCAGTTTGAAATGTTGGCAAACAAAGAAACAAATGCTAGGGTAGTGATAAAAATAAACAAATGCTAGGGACGCGATAAAGTTAAACAAATGCTAGGGTAGTGATAAAAATATACAAATGCTAGGGACGCGATAAAATTAAACAAATGCTAGGGTAGTGACAAAAATAAACAAATGCTAGGGACGCGATAAAATTAAACAAATGCTAGGGTAGTGATAAAAATAAACAAATGCTAGGGACGCGATAAAATTAAACAAATGCTAGGGTAGTGATAAAAATAAACAAATGCTAGGGACGCGTTAAAATTAAACAAATGCTAGGGTAGTGATAAAAATAAACAAATGCTAGGGACGCGATAAAATTAAACAAATGCTAGGGACGCGATAAAAATAAACAAATGCTAGAGACGCGATAAAATTAAACAAATGCTAGGGACGCGATAAAATTAAACAAATGCTAGGGACGCGATAAAATTAAAGAAATGCTAGGGTAGTGATAAAAATATACAAATGCTAGGGACGCGATAAAATTAAACAAATGCTAGGGACGCGATAAAATTAAACAAATGCTAGGTTAGTGATAAAAATAAACAAATGCTAGGGACGCGATAAAATTAAACAAATGCTAGGGACGCGATAAAATTAAACAAATGCTAGAGTAGTGATAAAAATAAACAAATGCTAGGGACGCGATAAAATTAAACAAATGCTAGGGACGCGATAAAATTGTGCGATAAGCAGCCACGATTGGTTGAAAGACGTCCTTTCGTACAGTTTTATTGGTCAAAAGTAGTGTGACGTAGTAAAAGTGTAATAGTCTGTGAAAACATTCCAGACACGTTGCACGATAGGGGCTTCATAACGACATTGCTTTCTGTTGTGTGTCATTCAAGACATGCTGATGCACGCTAGATGGATAGTGGTGTTCAAGGCGGGGGTCTGCCGCCCAGGCCTGCTGGTCCAGTGACACAGTATTGATTTTCAGCACTCTCATCCTCCGGGGGCTGTGGAGCCGGGGGTTGTAGTTTGTGAACCGAAGTAGTTTAAATTGAACACAAGACACAATCCGCGTCATGAACTGCCCGTGACTGGACGCCATTCACAGAAAACCCAACGTTGCTAATACTTGCACGCTCTACAATAAAATCATGCGAAAAAGCCTGGCGGACTGTGGAAAGCAGTTGTTACGTTGCCGCGGACTAGAAGGTATCGACACTTGAAACACAGTGCATTACATCCTTTGTATTGTATTGTATTGTATTTATTAATATTCCACAGTATTCATACATTGCTTTACAGCTAGAATATGGAACAAGTAAAAAAACTTAATACTATTATAAAGTCTTAATTTATAGTCACAGTCTAGATGAAATATATACACACGAGATTCACAGTATAGTCTACTAGTACAACACAAAGTTTTAGTATCAATTTCATGAAGTGTTATTGAATGTCATGAATTCACCTACAGAATAGAAGGCGTGAGAAATTAGGTACTTCTTTAATTTTGCCCTAAATAATTTTATGTTTTGAGTTTCATTTGTTATATCGATAGGGAGGCTATTTTTACTACCATATAACGCACTCCTTTTTGATAGCACGATAGACTTACCGATGGAGTATGGAAGTCATTTTTGACTGTATTTATGCTATGAACTGTTGAATTAGTTACAAAGTTTTCACGATTACATACGAGGAATATTATTAATGAAAAGATATACTGACAAGCCATGGGCATTATTTTTAGTTTTTTGAAAATAGTCCTGCACAATTCCCTAGATTTGGCACCTACTATTACATATATTATTTTAATTTACCGAAATACATATGATATTTTCATGCAGATATTCTGCGTCATCATACGATGAAAGAGAAATGGAACGGAGAAAAATTCTCTCCGGCGCCGGGATTTGAACCCGGGTTTTCAGCTCTACGTGCTGATGCTTTATCCACTAAGCCACACCGGATACCCACCCCGGCGTCGGACAGAATCGATATCAGATTAAGTTCCAACTCTTGGGTTCCCTCTAGTGGCCGCCCTCTGCACTACGTCATAGATGTCTATGAACGTAGGACTGAAGTCCACACATGTGCTGAGGTGCACTCGTTATGAGTGACTAGTTGGCCGGGATCCGACGGAATAAGCGCCGTCTTAAATCACGAAATGATTTACGCATATCATATATATTATTTTAATGTACCGAAGTACATATGATATTTCCATGCAGATATTCTGCGTCATCATACGATGAAAGAGACGATTCTGTCCGATGCCGGGGTGGGTATCCGGTGTGGCTTAGTGGATAAAGCATCAGCACATAGACCTGAAACCCCGGGTTCAAATCCCGGCGCCGGAGAGAAATTTTCTCCGTTCCATTACTCTTTCAACCTACTATCATTCTAATTACTCTGTTTTGAAACAGAAATATATTGTTACTATCTGTGGAATTTCCCCAGAATATTATTCCAAAACTCATTACCGAATGGAAGTATGCAAAGTATATTGTTTTAAGGTATTGGCATTTACTATCTTTTGCATAGATCTAATAGCAAAACAAGCTGAATTTAGTTTGGAGGTAATTTCTTTAATATGATTTTTCCAATTTAACACATTATCGATTTTTAAGCCAAGAAATTTGGTTGTTGTTGTTTCTAATAGGGATTTCTTATTAATTATTGCGCTAGAAATGTGCGAGGTTGAATTTGGACAAGATTTAAATTGAATTATGTTAGTTTTGTTACAATTTAATACCAATTTATTGACTGAGAACCTGTCACATATGAATTTATAATAGTTTCATATCATTGCAAATTTTAAAGAAGAAAAGAGTCTCCTCATTATCAGCAGAAAGGAAAAAGGATAACGACCAGAAACAGCGAAATGAAACAGGTTCCGTTCACAATGCGTCACTAGTCTGCAGTTTATAAAAATTGCAATCGCAATTATTTCACTTTAGCAGGAAATACACAGCGAGCATTATCATTAAGGGAAATTGTTTGTTAAGCCATGAAAATATAGCTAGGCCTATTTTATTTTGTCATAGTTTAGGTTCTAACGCAACTACAAGTCTTCCTGGTTATCACACCCTCTTTCTAGTCTTCAAATACGTGGTAGCAGTTCTCATATACTGTATTGCTTCACTTCCAAAAAAGAATTATAACATAAGGACATAATATTAAACCCATAATTGTTTACAAGAACATTTTTCGTTTCTATTGTAATGACAGCCAGGAAGTTCGTATCTTCATTCCGTTGTTGAACTTGGACTGTAACGCAACACAATGCATACAAGCACGAGACGTCAACATTTAACGAAGAATAATCCGGGAAAAAATAAACGTGTTACACACTGCTGTTTGCGTAATTATTTAATAACAGATGAGTTTACTTTTTTGGAATAATGCATAACATTAACATTACGTAAATAATACGATAATAACAGAACAGCTCACTTTGTTCAGAACCTAAAATCTATACTAATAATAAATCTGTAGTCGAAATTGTTCTCCTAATTTTCGATTTTCCAAAAATAATTTGTCCTAACATATATAATTAACCGCCCTGAAACCGAAAATCGCTTCTTTGAAATTTTTGTTTGTCTGTCTGTCTGGATGTTTGTTACCTTTTCACGTGATAATGGCTGAACCGATTTATATGAAAATTGGAATATAAATTAAGTTCGTTGTAACTTAGAATATTCATGGCATTCAAAATATTTTATTTAAAAGGGGGGGGTTATAAGGCGGCCTGAATTAAATAAATCGAAATATCTGCCTTATTATTAATTTTCATGAAAAATATTACACGACAAATGTTTCTTTAAAAATCATTTCCGATAAGTTTTATTCCATGCAAAAATTTTGTTAGGACTGATATTTAATGAGATAAATGAGTTTCAAAATTACAATAACAACGCCATCTAAGGCGGTGTAATGAAATAAAAAACAAATGACTTCGTCTATAAGGGGCCTTGGACAACAACAATCGAAAGCTATGAAACAGAGCCTACAGAGAATGTTTCCGTGTCTGTATGAAGTCATATCAGAAGCTAAATTAATCGATTTGTATAATTACTTAATAATTCACCATTGTAAAGTGTAGTTTCTCTAGATGGACATAATGCTATAATGTTATTACAGTAACGTCTGAGTAAATCGAGGACAGGTAAGATTAAAATAGCTTCTTATGCACAGAAAACTTGATAGGTTATTCTGTATATTCATTTCCTGTATTTCTTAAAATAATGTTTATGAATATATTCATTTTAATCTCAGAGAATTAACGAACAACGAGAGTGTATTGATTTAGTATGCAGTAATAGTACGTTAGCTTAGCAATCCATTATTTTATAATTCAAATTTTAACTAGGCCTATGCTCAATTGAATAGTGTTAAAATACATAAAATGTATATGCAATAAATGCAATTCAAAAAAATTGGGTAATGAGCCAAGCACATTATGTTGCGCTGTTGTAAAAGCTGTTCCTCCTGAGATTCAAGAGCTCCCACAACAAATTAAAAACTTTCTAATTCGAGTACATCCGTTATAAACACAATTTTTACGTAATGTAATATAATATAATATAATATAATATAATATAATATAATATAATATAATATAAACATAATAATAAATCTGTAGCCAAAATTTTTCTGTTAATTTTCGCTTTTCCAAAAATAATTGATAATAACAATTAATACCATGTTAAAGGAATTGTCATTGCACCAAATGAGTGCTCTCTGGATCAAAATGACCGCATTTTAATATTTTAAATAGAATTTAAATTAAGTAACATATTAAACGATTTATCCTTCTATCAAACACGAATGTTCCCTGGATCAAACGTCCTATTTTAATTATGTAATTACTTTATATTTATTTCTAACGGGTGCAGCGGAGCGAACGGGTACGGCTGGTATTAATATAAATTAACAATATTCTTCAAACTTTTCACGACTGTACACAGATCCACAGAACACCACTATGCGTTGTTGATGTGAACGTACTGTGTATCGTCTGTAGCGAGCGGCAGCAATGTCATCTATACTCAACTTAAATCTATTGTTTTGGCACGAACTTCATACCTATGGTGATGGACGATGCAATGCATGTCTGAGGGACTACACCAACTGCAATTTTAAGCACGACCTGCCGTGTTTTGCGAGGTCAGAGTTTCTCAATCTAACAGCCTCTTCGACCTCACTGTGGTACTCACCATTGCCGCACCTCCTTCTCGGAAACTGAAACAGGCAGAAAAAGAAACCAGTTAGTCACAGCTCGACAAGGCTGCATATGCATCAGGCGCCTTGCCTCGATGCATTATGTATAGCGGCGTCTCACGCCAAGGTCGCTGCACAGGGTTCGACTTCCGTACGTTGAAATGAGCACGACCCTTCTTTCTGAACAACTCGCGATCATTTGATAACCTACAGCAAGAAGATGGGAAAACCTGTCCAAAATGGTCATAGGATGTATTGATCATGTATTCAGTACAATCCGAGCGTCCTTTTTCCTATTTTCCTACAAGCGTCGTTTCCATGGAGACTCCCCTCAGGCGTGAGGAATGTTGTGCAGCGACGCGAGACAAAACACCATCGCACACAAAGGCAAGAGTGCAGTGGCTTGATTATTTACGTATTTAGCGTCCAGTGAGAAGTGTCAAACAGATCCATGAAGCCTGGCGAGCTGACACGGAGACAGTTTGAAGTAAAATGAAATGATTAGTAAAGAAGCGGACTGGTGATAAGGTACGTTTGTTATTTTCTCACTACCGGTACCAGGTCTTGTGCTTAGTTCATAAAGTGTGTTTTAACATTAGTCTGAAGCTACGCGATATCAACATACATTTTTACGTATTACGATTTCAAGCATATAAATCACTAGTTCGTCCAGTAATGGAATATGGTGCTGCATGTTGGGATCCTTACAGACTAGAACATATTAAGACACTGGAAAAGATTCAAAAACGGGCTCTCAAGTATTGTCGTAATAATTCACCATCAAAATGGGACACACTCACGGACAGGAGAACGCGAATTCGATTATGCGCACTGTTCAAAACATACAGAGGTGAGCCTGCCTGGAGAGAAATAAAAAATAGGTTGCAACCGCAAAATTACTCTTCAAGGAACGACCACTCATATAAATTGAGGGAAAGAAGACAGAGGACGGACACTGGAAAGTTTTCTTTTCTCAATCGTACTATCAGGGACTGGAATGCTTTACCTGCAAACTTACTAAAGGCTTTACCAATAACCAAAATGTATTTAAAAATAGGCTTAAGGACTTTACTAATAGACGATAGTATATTATACACACTACTTAAAGGCTGTAATTGATATCTTGTTATTTGAAGTGTTCTATCAGTGAGGAAGTGTGTTGTGTCAGTGAAGTGTGTAGTGTCAGTGAAGTCTATTATGCAAGTGAAGTGTGTTGATGTCAGTGAAGTGGCTGTGCAAAGTATTTTGAACAGTGAAATGGTTAGAAGTGTTAGTGAAATCAGGTAGAATCAGTGCAGTGAGTGAGTTGACAGCGAAATAAGTGTAGTGCCGAAAGGTACTTGTGCAGGTATGAACCTGTCACACTCGTGGGTCTTAGTTCGAACTTAGGGTTAAGATACAAATTAGATTTACTTTAAACGTTACTTTAAGTGACCATGCTTCATTTAATTTAGGATGCTCCTTGTTATTATTATTTTATTATTATTATTATTATTATTATTATTATTATTATTATTATTATTAATCATTGTTTTTTATTAGTTGTGTTTATTATTAATTGTCATTATTGAGTGTAATTAGTTACCACTGCCACCGGGCATATACCCATTTGCAGTGTGAATAAATACATACATGCAGGCGCGCTATCATTTCCAGGATATTCTAATCCAAGTTTCTTTTCCAAAAATCACATTTTTAAGCTCGTTAGAAGTTACAGTTCCCACACAAAAATTATGCATTTTCACAAGAGATCGTAAAATGATAAGAAGTCCATTTTTAAAATCAAGATCATCAGCATTTAAATGCAGTTTACATATTGTCTAAGATCGCAACACTAATGTGTTTCACTGCACCTTCTTCTTGCCTAACTCAACTGATTCGTGCATTCAAATTTTAATTTGTTTTATGCTCGACCATGCCGAAATGTAGTAATTGTACACCTGGTAGCAGTCCTTTAATGGACCTCATTAAAGTACACCTATTCATTAAAGTTCAGGTGTTCCACCAATAACAAAACACCATTGTAGCAATATGAAAGCGCAAGTATCCATTATTCTCGGATATGCAATCGAAAGACAACTAGCGAAACGTCACGGAGGCTGAAAATCCAATACTGTCGCAGAAGGTTATGTTCTGTTACTATAGTAATTAGCGTTAATTGTAAATAATATTCAAATAAATTCAATTTGTCATCTCGTTTTTCAATTCTGAATCAATTTCCAGGTTATATCAAGATTAATGTTCACTTTACTCTCTAGATTGTATCAAGTTCAATGACATTTGTTCATCGGAAAAAATCAATACTTTCGCGTCTGCGCACATCTCACAACTTACGAGGTAGGCTATTACACAAGGTCACTTCCGCTCCCCAGTCAGATAAGAATAATATGAATACCGGTACTTATGAATAATTTCAAGTTAGAAATATGGTCGAGCATAAAAAGTCGTATGAAACTTGCCTATAATGATAATTAATTTCAAGTTAGAAATATGGTCGAGCATAAAAAGTCGTATGAAACTTGCCTATAATGGTAATTAATTTCAAGTTAGAAATATGGTCGAGCATAAAAAGTCGTATGAAACTTGCCTATAATGGTAATTAATTTCAAGTTAGAAATATGGTCGAGCATAAAAAGTCGTATGAAACTTGCCTATAATGGTAATTAATTTCAAGTTAGAAATATGGTCGAGCATAAAAAGTCGTATGAAACTTGCCTATAATGGTAATTAATTTCAAGTTAGAAATATGGTCGAGCATAAAAAGTCGTATGAAACTTGCCTATAATGGTAATTAAGACGCTCGTATGAAAATTATGAAACTCGCTTGCGCTCGTTTCATGAACACACTCGCGTCTTAATTACTACCATTATAGGCTCGTTGCATACATTATAATTAGACCTTCATTACACAGGACCCCTAATACATTATACGCCTGCCGTAGCATGAACGAGCATAAGTCGCTAAAATGGCGGAAGCATAAATGGATTATGAAACCTATCTCACAGAATATGTCGAAAGTGACGTCTTCCGCTCGTATACAAGCTTGATATGTTGTAACTCACTCATTAACAGAAATTATTCTTTTTACACGCTCAATATTAGGCCTATGTGAACACTTTCATTTTAAAATTACCCCATAAATAAATTAAGAAACAGAGAAGGAAATGAAAAATGAAAAACAAATAAATAAAAATGAAAAATAAGACATATAGGAAGAAGGAAAAAATTAAAAAAAAATAAAAGAAGAAATCAGAAAATATAGAAAGAATGCATAATTGAAAAGAAAAATGAATAAATAGAGGAACCAAGAAAATAAAAAATAAACAGCGAAATCAAGAACTGGAGGAAGAAGGGCAACACCAAAAAAGAAACTATGAAATAGAGAAACCAGAAAACGTAGAAAGAAACCACATTTTCATCCCCCTGAATATATAAATGCGCGTGTCTTTTTTTTTTGTTTGAATTAAATTTAATTGAAATAAATAGTTATTTAGACTGAGAAGTTATGAAATGAAGTCCGGTAAGTATAGGGTGGGTTAAAAGTCGCTTTCCCCAAACACTTCCTTCATTTAATTACATTCAATTAACTGTCATGGCTTGTTATTCTTGCAATGAATCGAAAGTTAAGTTTTTGTGCTACAACGTACAATTTACATTTGACTACACGTTCCGTTACGGAGTTTGTTCAAAATGGAAGTCCTGTTTCACAGTTCACAACCTTTAGATATCGATGCAACTGATGCAGATCCTAAACATCAGGATATCTTGTCTCAAAGTCTGATATCACCAATGGTGTGTTCTTACTGTGCTTCCATCAACGTTATTTGTAGGAGCGAAGCTCTCTTATTAATTTTATAGAGGGGGGCGACGCCCCTGGCAAAAAGTGCCTTGCTTCTCCTCCAAGTGGGCGCCATCGTGTTTTATATTATTAAAAGTTTTGAAATACACATTCATAATATGTCTGACTAGTGTAATATGTAGCTAATCGACGATGTATGCAATAGAGGAGAATGGCCACCCTACCCCATTATCTCCTGTCCTAGTTGTCTCATAAGTGGTGCCTTGTTGGTATCACTTCTGAGGTTCAGACCTGTCTTCGGAGAGGTGACTATATAACAACCATAATATTCCTTAATACCAGTCACTGCTACTAGCCGAAATCAACATTATCTTTGTAGATGTATTCTCTTCAGCTTGGTTAAATCCCAAATCTCTCCGCAGTGCATATGAAGAGAAGGCTATTTCATTGTTCACAGTGATTCATCCGTCGGGCGGAGATGTTAAACCTGCCGGTCCCCTTGGTGCTGTAGGCTACGTGCCGACAACGGGTTTTCCCTTCTCTCTTCTTCACTTCTCACTCACTCTAGTACACGGTATAACCAAGCTTGCATCTGCACCGCCCAAGCCACCACTTATAATAATAATAATAATAATAATAATAATAACAATTTATTTAATCTCGCAGAGTTAAGGCCATACGGCCTTCTCCAACACTCAATCAGGAGTAAAACTGCGTTACAAAAAACACTACAAATTTACAAAGTACACTACAATTTTACACACAAAACTGAATAAGATAATAATAATAAAATGTAAACAACAAGTAAGTAGAAATCAGACATAATATATAACATACAGAAAGAAAGGAAAAGCATAATAAAATGTGAACAGCAGGTCAAAATAAATGAGACATACAAAGTATAAAAAATAAGACAATTGTTGATAATAATAATAAAAATAATAATAATAATAATGATAAATAATAATAATAATAATAATAATAATAATAAAATAGTGCAGTACAAAGCATACAATGAATACAATATTTTTAAGTACACACAGTAAGGAAAATTATGATTATATATAGCTCAACTTATCACATTATAGACATACCATTATCGGAAAGTATGAAAACAAAAATATAAAATAAGTTAAATATCACTACAACATAAAAAAAATGTGAATACGTGGAAACATGCAATACAACACTTGTCATAATAGTAAGTTAGTTTGGCAACTCGTCATAAGATAATTTTCTAACTTGGATTTGAAAGATTTCAATGTTCGGCAGCCCTTGACTTCAGGCGACAGAGAGTTCCAGTGACGAGAGGTAGCAACAGTGAAAGATGAGGAATACAGAGATGATGTGTGAAGTGGAATTTCTAGCGTTGTGATCGAGTATTAATATTATGATAGCGAGAGAGAGTATGAAAACGAGCGAATAAATAATAGGGGGATGAAGTGTGCATAATTCGATATAAGAGAGAAAGTGAGTGCAGATTACACCAGGTATTCGTTTGTTCAAGTTAAGACATCTGTAAATGTGTACAAGTATGAAACCTAAAAACGAATATTGGGGAAAGCGACTTTTGACCCACGTTGTATATTTTAACGACTCTGTATAAAAGAGAACAGAGTCCTCACGTAATTGTCTGATCATGCCTTCTTAAACTAATTTGGTGATTATGGGCACATTCACTGTCCAGGAGGACATCCAAGTAGAACTGCTTGTGTACGAACATACTACGCAACTGAAAGAATGCGTGTTCTATACTCGGCAGCTGAATACCTGTATAATAAATGTGTCGAGCTTACGAAAGAAGGGCTCTCTACCGACTTGCTCTTAATCTCTGTCTTGTACTTCAGGGAGCGTTTGTGGATCCAGAGAGAAGTTGATGCCTATAAAAGCCGAACGGAGGAGAAACTATCCGCTGAAGATTTGACGATACATAAAACTTGCCCAGCAGTTCACCTGAGAAGTTCTGATAAACAACGTCGGAAACACAGTGACGTGTGCTATCTAGATGACGTAACATCCTGCACAAAATACGATTGTTCAATACAGCAACGATTCAACATGCCAAGTGCGAGCAGTGCAGATTGGGGTTCTGCTGTCAGTAGCGATGCGCTCCTTCAAGTTTCACGAAGAGTAGCGCAATTTAGAAATTTGGTGCTGCTAGCATATCTGCATCGCAACTTGTAGATTCTGGCATCCAGTATCATGTCTCAAGTCCAATCGCACTGCGCTAAACTTTCCTGCTTCTGGAAGATTCCCGCACATTACTTAATCCTACTTTCAAGTTTCTGAAAACAAAATTCCGAAAGCAGTTCTTCCGAAGTTCATTAAGGGGAGTCTGTACACCGAAAAAAAAAATGTAATTTTTGTTTTCATCATTTTTCGGTAGTTTAATATGTGTAAAATGATAACATGACTTTATTTCTTCTAATTGTCAGCTTTTAGCCCTATCTTCAGCGAAAATATTGTAGTAATTCTTAATGCAAAAATGTTATCAATGAAGAATTTTTTCTTGCCAAGCGCTCAGTGGAATATTTTAAATTTATTTAGCCGGTTGTATACATAAAAGTATGTTACATATGCCCTATTTTTTCTACATTTGTATCTTTTATCACTTCTGAGAAAAGTGCACCCAAAATTGAGGAATTTAACATTGAAAGCTATGGAAACTTTGACACCATTTTTCTGCACTTTCTTATTTTTTGTGACATTGGTACACTTTTCTCAGAAAGTATTGTAACTAGAAGGCTGAAATTAATATACAATATCAATGTGATGGCATTTTAAACAGTCGGTTAAAAAAATTAGGTTTTTTCTATCTTCAGCAAAAATAAAAAAACAATTTGCACTCAAATGTTATCAATGGAAATCTTTTTTTCCAACCGTTCAGTGGAATTTTAAATTTATTTAACTGGTTGTAAACATAAAGGTATGTTATATATGCCCTATTTTTTCTACATTTGTATCTTTTATAACTTCTGAGAAAAGTGCACCCAAAATTGAACGATTTAACATTGTATTATATGGAAGTACAGTACAGACTCCCCTTCATTTGTTAGTTTTTTTTAATTGGGTTATTTTACGACGCTTTATCAACATCTAGGTTATTTAGCGTCTGAATGAGATGACGGTGATAATGCCGGTGAAATGAGCCCGGGGTCCAGCACCGAAAATTACCCAGCATTTGCTCGTATTGGGTTGAGGGAAAACCCCGGAAAAAACCTCAACCAGGCAACTTGCCCCGACCGGGATTCGAACCCGGACCACCTGGTTTCGCAGCCAGACGCGCTGACCGTTACTCCACAGGTGTGGACTTCATTTGTTAGTAATAATTAAAACGTATACATCTACATTATTGGGAATACCCAGGCTTCCTCTAGACACGAGTCAAACAGCCTAATAGAAACTTCTCAATCTAAAGAGTTTTTGTACATGTCGGGAATTTCAAACATATCGTCCAATGATGTCGGATTTGGGGACTGTTCATTTCTCCTTCCCTTTCTAATTGATTTCTTTAAATTTTTTCACTCGGGCAAAAGAATTGACATCGGAAGAAACTCGTTTTTTTTAGTATGTTATTTTACGACGCTGTATCAACATCTTAGGTTATTTAGCGTCTGAATGAGATGGTGATAATGCCGGTGAAATGAGTCCGGGGTCCAGCACCGAAAGTTAAGGGAAAACCAGGTAACTTGCCCCGACCGGGAATCGAACCCGGGCCACCTGGTTTCGCGGCCAGACGCGCTAACCGTTACTCCACAGGTGTGGACTCGTTGTTGTTCATTACGCAATATTAGTAATGGAAGAAGTTCCGGATCGTCTAGGCTGCTCGATTTCTTATTTTGTTTTACTCGCTCTGGGCTGTTCGCAAGAAGAGAAGGGCATGATAGTTCGTCACCCTTAAGTGCCGTACTCGAAGAAGTGTCGCCCATTGCCTATGGTGACGGCTCTTCAGAATATTCCTTTGTTCGAAGCCGCTTGAATTCTAATTAAATCCCTGGCTTCCGGATCTTGTTTTATAGCATACGGAAACATTGAATAACAATTTCATCCCTCCACTTCTAGCTACAACATACTGCTATACGTTTTCTCTGCACTTCTTTCTTTTTAAGGGAATAGGATAATAAAACATGACACAGTTTACCTGGAAATATAATGTAATGCGGAAATAATGGTTGTCAGAGTAATTCCCTTTGAGATAAATGCATTTTTATTTCTTTTACGGAGAATTGCTGCTCACCACTCATGCTCTGTGAATGATATTTGACGCCGAACGGTCGCACTCTTGTACGAACACAGCACGCTGAACCGTGAAAACTTAACCCGATTTATGGTAATAATGGTAATGTATGTGGATAAGTGATGGCGAAGTGAGTCCGAGGTCCAACGCCGAAAGTTACCAAAAAATTTGCTTCAAGTGTTTAGGGGAAAACGGCGGAACAGCCCCAACCTGTAACTTACCCCAACCAGGATTTGAATCCAGGTCCGCTCATTTCTGCGGCAACTTCTGATAATAAACTTTTTAGATTAAATTCTTACTGCATTGCGATATCTTGAATATCATTTAAACAAGAATATCTGGTCCACACCTGTGGAGTAACGGTTAGCGCGTCTGGCCGCAAAACCAGGTGGCCCGGGTTCGATTCCCGGTCGGGGCAAGTTACCTGGTTGAGGTTTTTTCCGGAGTTTTCCCTCAACCCAATATGAGCAAATGCTAGGTAACTTTCGGTGCTGGACCCCGGACTCATTTCACCGGCATTATCACCTTCATCTCATTCAGACGCTAAATAACCAGAGATGTTGATAAAGCGTAGTAAAATAACCTACTAAAAAAAAGAATATCTGGAAACCAATGATACGAATTGTGAGCGAAAGATAACTGTTGGGAAAGGCATGAGTCGTTTCTTTTCTCAATACACGGTTCAATCTTCTCGCCAACGCTGATGACATGGTGCGAATTCTAGAAATTGTACCCTTTAAATGTTCTGCAATCGATCCACGCTTTCATACGTTGCCAGATTTCCGATACTTAACCTTTCCGTTACTTTGCTGACTGTAAATTTCACCTAGACTCAACGAACCTCCAAGAGACTCAGGTTACGTTGGACTTAAACCACTATAAGCAGTCCGTATCTATAGCAACCGCTCCATCTCGTGTGTTGTGGACGTATCGACCTCAGGCAAAAGTTATACATCTGAAGAGTTCGCGGGAAAAACGATAAATGTCACATTTCTGTTAAGGATTAGATAATGATCTAATTGAGTCTATAACTGCAAGATGTAGTGCTGTTTCTATAGAAAATAAAGGCAAAGATTACTGTATTCGTGGTGATAATTCTCCTTTTTACCATTTTCATAAGAACATCATCAAATTTCGTAGTGATCCATTGAATTATATAATGACATCAACCTTAACAAAACTGTGACATTCATTGTTTTTCCCGCGAACTCTTTATCTGTCAATTCAGAGAAATAGTCTGCCATCGACCCTAGATATTCGGTCGATCATTAGCAACATCTCCATAGCGACGTAGTTTGATCGGCGTTGTATGCAGTAAACAACTGAATAACCGAACTGTCCCGATTAAAAATACCGTGTTGCAAACGCCACGACTTCATTATTATTATTATTATTATTATTATTATTATTATTATTATTATTATTATTATTGGGCTGCAAACGTAGCAGCACTCAGTCAAATATGAATTATTCTAGAACGTTTTTGTTACCACGTTAGCACCACTTCAAAACCCTCTTGGGACAATTTCCCGTCCTAGTTTTCCAGACTGCGGGTGTGATCAAATTCTCATCTGGTGTGATTGAAAACTGTCATTTAACGGGTACGAAAGTCGATATTTGAATTAAATACACTCAAAATATTTTATTTAAAACATATTCTAAACTACAGTCTGTCAATGGAAGGGTCTTGTTTTATAAAATCATTGCGAGAAATTGTGCTTTCACTGTACTTCTATGATATAGTTTTCTAACTGCAATAATTGTCTGTTTTCAGAATTTGAGCTGACTCGTTAATGTTGCATTAGCCTCCAAGCCTCGTTTAATTTTGCCCTGATCCTCATCGGCAGTGCCGGCGTCTTCATCAGCGTGACGGCCGCGATAACACCATTAATTGAGGCGTCCTCACCGCAGGATCGAACTGGAGCCGCCCTCCACACTGGGCCTGTTTCATAATAGTTAGAACTTATCACTAATGTAACCCACTACTAATTTTATATCGGTTCATTCAACTAGCAGTTCAAAATACCTGCACACATCAAAACTGTCTAAGGAACAGATACAATTTTATAGGAAATTCTCTGTGAATCCAAAGAAATCAAAACATTAGGTTGGTCCTGCAATATTGTGATATGTTGCGTTTTTTATTCATTTGGTTATAATTGGCGAGAAACACGAAATAATATGTCCTTACTATCCAATACGTCCTTCAAAAGATTCGTACTTTCAAATTTCTTATACATCTTTATTTTGACCTAGATTGGCGCCAGACACGCTGCGTATCACAACAAATAGCTTAATCATGCCCTTCAGAGCAGGCTGAAGTTGGGTTAGCTACATCCCGTGTTACAAAATGTGTCCAGTGACGTCACGTGGTGTGGAAAAGACTTTCTCAGCCTTTAAATCAGAAGATTGAGGCTTGCAGAAGAGAATGTAGAGAAGTTAATTATGTCACAAATAATGAACACATAGGCCTATACGATATGATTTCATATATTACATTAATCAACTTAATCTTTAATAGTTTTGTTTTTAACAATATTTGAGTAAGTTTAAGGAATGTTCAGATGAATATTTGGCTTGTTTTTAGAACATAAAACTCTCATCCCTGCTACTAATACTATTTTTATCAAACAGACCCCTGAATGGCAGACACAATTGTGAATCAGACGTCAGCAAACGAGTCTGCTGTGACATGGGGTATGACCCACGTCTCATGACACTTGGTGACGTCACCAGAGACGTGTTGGAAGAATTAAATTATATTTATCTTAAAATTAAACCTTGACAGCTCGGATTGTTGCTTCCTGTGCAGACACCCAGTTCCTGTGGGAGCAAGATAAATCTCCACTTGCTGCCAGATCTCGAACCTAGCTCCGCTAGGGTCACAGACTTATGTAAGCCAGTGAATTAATAAGTTTACATTTTAATTTGTCATCTAGAAAGCGGCCTGAGTTCAAACCTCTGAAGTTTTTGGTGCAGCAGTTTCCACGTTTCCTTATTATTGTATAATTAGTGATGCCAGACCTGCAGAAGTTTGGATCCTGCTGTATTAAGGATTTAGTCAAGAAGAAAGCAACCGCAAGTTATCTTAGATTCGCTCTGTCCGCTGACAATCGGCCTTGCATGTCTTTATCTGATATTGCTGTTTTTAGCTCTGCGGATTGCATACACGCAGAGGGATCAGGGGTACCAACATTAGCAATTCCTATCTGGGACTGAGCTTGTTCCTCCGCTCTGCATGTTGAAGGGGTCAAGATAAGCTGACGTGTTACAAAGACTGTCATGAAGACTCAATTCTAGGAAACTTGCTGTGATTGCTTCTACGATTACTAGGTCTACCTCTTCAATTGACGGTATTGAATGTCACAAGCAAGAAGAAAGAAGCAAAGCAAATTAAAGAAAGGAGAAGCAATGAAGAAAATCTGAAGGAAAATATACACATAGAAAAGAAAATAAAGAAAAACATGACCACCTCTGTGGTGTAGGGGTCAGCATGCTGGTCTCTTACGCAGAGGGCCCGGGTTCGATTCCTGGTCGGGTTGAATTTCCTGGTTGAGGTTTTTCAGGGTTTTCCCTCAACCGTAAGACAAATGCCAGGAAATTCGGGCCACAACATTCCTGAATATCACCGGCCTCATTCATCACCGAAATCATATTTATAACTAATCAGTCATACATATACAGTCGCCATCTAGTTCACAACAATAGAACCAGTCTCAACAATAGTACACAGGCCTTCGGATTTCAACCAAGGATTAACTCCTGATATGACCAAAGATGTTAAAGTGAGTATGAATAACAGAGAGGAAAAAAAAAAAAGAAAAGAAAAATAAGATTATCATGTCTTTCTCAAACGTCTATTGGAAAACCTGCGTTTAAAGAAGACTATTAAAAAGTATATTGTATTTGTTGTGCATTTGGTGGCAATGGAAAATATTTCGAATCCCGTCTGTCGCTACAGATAGGCCTACAAGTCGCATTATATTTAGATTCTCGTTTTCTTAATACTTACATTTCCTTTAAATGAAACGATGGTGAGGAAATATTACAGTACTAGCCGTACCCGTGCGCTCCGCTGCACCCGTTAGAAATAAATATAAAGTAATTACATAATTAAAATCGGACGTTTGATCCAGGGAACATTCGTTTAATATGTTACTTAATTTAAATTGTATTTAAATAATTAAAATGCGATCATTTTGGTCCAGAGAGCACTCATTTGGTGCAATGACAATTCCTTTAACATGTTTCTTAATTGTTATTACATGCAAATAATTGAAATATGATCATTTGGTTCAGGGAACATCCGTTTTTGGTGCAATTTGGTCCCATCAAAATTTTTCTTGGAATGAAACGTATCGGAAATCATTTTTAAAGATACTTTTGTTATGTAACATTTTTCACAAAAATCTATACTAATAATAAATCTGTAGCCGAAATGTTTCTGGTAATTTTCGATTTTCCAAAAATAATTGGTCCTAACATATATAATTAACCACCCTGAAACCGAAAATCGCTTTTTTGAAATTTTTGTTTGTATGTCTGTCTGTCTGTATGTTTGTTACCTTTTCACGCGATAATGACTGAACCGATTTATATGAAAATTGGAACATAAATTAAGTTCGTTGTAACTTAGATTTTAGGCTATATGGCATTCAAAATACTTTATTTAAAAGGGGGGTTATAAGGAGGCCTGAATTAAATAAATCGAAATATCTCGCTTATTATTGATTTTTCTGAAAAATGTTACATAACAAACGTTTCTTTAAAAATGATTTTCGATAAGTTTTATTCTTTACAAAATTTTGATAGGACTGATATTTAATGAGATAAATGAGTTTTAAAATTAAAATAACGCCCTCTAAGATGGTGCAATGAATTAACAATAAATGACTTCGTCTATAAGGGGCCTTGGACATCAACAATCGAAAGCTATTAAACATAGCCTACAGAGAATGTTTCTGTGTTTGTATGAAGTAATATCGGAAGCTAAATTAACCGATTTGTATAATTAATTATTAATTCACCATTGGAAAGTGTAGTTTCTCTAGATGGACATAATGCTATAATGTTATTACAGTAACGTCTGAGTAAATCGAGGACAGGTAAGGTTAAAATAGCTTCTTATGCACGGAAAACTTGATAGGCCATTCTGTACATTCGTTTCATGTATTTCCTAAAATAATTTTTATGTATACATTCATTTTTATCTCAGAGAATTAACGAACAACGAGAGTGTATTGATTTAGTATGCAGTAATAGTACGTTAGCTTAGCAATCCATTATTTTATAATTCAAATTTTAACTATGCTCAATTGAATCGTGTTAAAATACATAAAATATATATGCAATAAATGCAATGCAAAAAAAATTGTGTAATGAGCGAAGCAGATTATCTTGCGCTGTTGTAAAAGTTGTTCCCTGGATCAAATGTCCTATTTTAATTATGTAATTACTTTATATTTATTTCTAACAGGTGCAGCGGAGCACACGGGTACGGCTAGTCAATAATAAGCGAGATATTTCGGTTTATTTAATTCAGGCCCCGTTATAACCCCCCTTTTAAATAAAGTATATTGAATCCCATATAGCCTAAAATCTAAGTTACAACGAACTTAATTTATATTCCAATTTTCATATAACTCGATTCAGCCATTATCGCGTGAAAAGGTAACAAACATACAGACAGACAGACAGACAGACATACAAACAAAAATTTCAAAAAAGCTATTTTCGGTTTCAGGATGGTTAATTATACATGTTAACACCAATTTGGAAAATCTAAAATTACCAGAAAATTTTGGCTACAGATTTATTATTAGTATAGATGAAGAAACCCTTCGTAACTCCGCCCGTAGGATACAAATTGGTCCGTGGACATAACTTAAAGAGCTACCTACCGCACGAATGACGCAGCAGATTTTGTGCTAGGCAGACTTCGCAGGACACTTATTTTTCCTTCGCGATAATTTTAATCGGTTCGATTAATCGATTGAAACACATTAGATCGGCTAATCGAATTTTATTACTTGGTTAATCGGTTCCATTAAATCGACAGCTCTAGTTTTCATAATTCCGTAACTCTCAGTATGCTAATAGTAGGCCTTACCGAAATTAAAATCTAGAGGATTACCAGGTAACTAGAGGTAGGCTTGTAGCCTACATAAAATAAATCTAAAGTTATTCGGTATTAAAAAATTTAGTAAATATATCATTAAGATAGCAAATATTAAAATACTATTAAATATTATAAAATATGTACTAGGGCTTATCTATGATTAAACAATTTTCCCGCTCGCTCTCTAATCATTTCTCTTGTACTGCACCAGCTAGCATGTCTACACTTGCAAACTTTCCTGCATGAATTGAACGCCCCAGTTTCTCGATTCATAGCCGATAAAGTGCATTTGAATATGTAGCGCTGGAAAAATCACATTGTTTTACTTCAGTGTTCAGTGTTCAGAACCTTTACATGTAAATGAGATAAATTTTCGAGCCTTTGTTTAAAAAAACGTAATTACGCTCCAACATAACAAAAATAAATATTACTGTTCAATCATTTTCGCCGCATAGGATCCTAATTAGATTAGAAAATATTGCTATCATCTACAATAAGAAAGTCACAATAAAATGAATCACAAGCTACTGAAGTATTTTCAGTGATCTGTGTAGTAGAGAATAATCATTTGGATACAACAAAACATCAGTCTAAACTTAGATTATTGCAACCCCTTCCCTCATCACCTAGCTTCAACTAAATTCAGACAAATAGATGTGAATTGTCTAATCCTTGAATCGAATGTTTACAAAGAGATGTTTGTTAAAAATGTATAGTCAGGTCGTCGTAATTTATTTCTCTTTTTCCAGAAATATAAAATTTATCTTTATTCGTAACCAGTCCAAATTTTTTAATGTCATTTTTTGGTTTAACAGTCTCAAATATTAACGTCTCTGTAACACAAAACAAGTAGAAATTTGATCAACAGTGCAATCCAACTCGTTAGCGGCTGCACTGCACTGCTCAGGGCTGCACTAAAAGTCAGGTTATGAACCGACTAAACCGGAAGCAACGTTCTGTTGCTCTCTTTCTATTGTATTGTATTGTATTTATTAACATTCCATGGTATTCATACATTGCTTACAGCTAGAATATGGAACAAGTCAAAAAACTTAATACTATTATAAAGTCTTAATTTATAGTCACAGTCTAGATGAAATATATACAGACGAGATTTACAATATAGTCTACTAGTACAACACAAAGTTTTAGTATCAATTTCATGAAGTGTTATTGAATGTCATGAATTCACTTACAGAATAGAAGGCGTGAGAAATTAGGTACTTCTTTAATTTGGCCCTAAATAATTTTTGTTTTGAGTTTCATTTTTTATATCGATAGAGAGGCTATTAAAAATTTTTACTACCATATAACGCACTCCTTTTTGATAGCACGATAGACTTGCCGATGGAGTATGAAAGCCATTTTTTTGACATGTATTTATGCTATGAACTGTTGAATTAGTTACAAAGTTTTCACGATTACATACGAGGAAGATTATTAATGGAAAGATATACTGACAAGCCATGGACATTATTTGTAGTTTTTTTTTAAATAGTCCTACAAGATTTCCTAGATTTGGCACCTACTATTATTCTAATTACTCTTTTTTGTAATAGGAATATACTGTTACTATCTGTGGAATTTTCCCAGAATATTATTCCAAAACTCATTACCGAGTGGAAGTATGCAAAGTATATTGTTTTTAAGGTATTGCTATTTACTATCTTTTGCATAGATCTAATAGCAAAACAAGCTGAATTTAGTCTGGGGGGCAATTTATTTAATATGATTTTTCCAATTTAACACATTATCGATTTTTAAGTCAAGAAATTTGGTTGTCGTTGTTTCTAATTAGGGATCTATTGTTAATTATTGCTCTAGAAACTTGCAAGGTTGAATTTGCTGTGTTGCCACATAGTGGCGCGACATTCAAAGCGTGCTTAGCGTTTGTCACCGATTTGTTTAAAATAGCTGTCGTAGCTGTGTTTTCAATTATTAATTTAATAAAGAAGTATATAACGAGTTCAAACATTTCAGTTAAACGAACGAACAACGATTCGATTCAAATAATAATAATGATAATGATAATAATAACGACAATAATATAGTGTTAACTAATTTACATCAACATATATTATAGTAATTTTTATTTTATTTTGAGTCGTCGTTATAAATTGAATCAACTATTTGGCTATTTTTGAACATCGATAATAATAATTTAAGAGATATGATTTTAATTTTATGTTTATACTGATCGAGTCATGTATATTCAATTATTATTATTATTATTATTATTATTATTATTATTATTATTATTATTATTATTATTATTATTATTATAAATTCTCATATATATATATATATATATCAACAAGCAAATACAGGAATTTATAAAAAAAATCATTTCTGTCTATACAGACTTAAAAATCCGCTTCCTTTTTGTATCATAACATTCGGGAGAATTCATTATTCTATTTCAAGTACTACTGTATATAGTTCTCGATAACACTATCAACAATATTAATAATTAAAATTATTGTTTTTAAGAAAGCATGAGCTAATGGCACTGGTACGAAATGCCACTCTCATACACGTGGTATTGCAAATGAACTGAGAAGTTTGGCTACACTGTCTCCGTGATCCTGTTGCCAGATTTTCGTTAGCAGACGACATTTTCACGTGAGGTCCAATGAAAAGCTCCGTTCTCCTTCTCCCCTCCACCCCCCACACTCAACGTGTCATCGTTGCAATCAGCGTATTCCGAATCTCACCGGTCCGGTGGCATCAATGACGTCACGTTGCAGCGAAATAAGGAACAAAACTGCTGGAAGGATCGATGGCTGTCATGGCGACTGTACAAGTTGTTGTCTGTGCTACGCTAGCAAAATTTTGCGAAATTTTCGTACTCCCATCTCGTTCAAAGAAAAGATGGCATAAACAATTTATTTCTTGAACCGGTAGTAATAACTGGTCCGTTGACATGTTCGCTCATAAGCCATTAACATATTGTTTTTACGTTGTGCTCATTACAAACAATACAGCAGAACACACCGCCATGACACAACAGTGCACGATGTTATTCGTCTGCTAATTCCCGCCCTATACAAGAGTTATGTATCCCGACCCCAGTGGTCGAGCTACGAGCCCCAGAGGCTCAGAACTTAGGGTTTTAATAAGTTCATAGTAATATCATACAAGGGTTTTACTAATTTAATGTTAATATCATAAGAATTATTCTGGCCAGACATATAGTCTGTGCTTTATCATTAAGACAATAACCCCTGACTTGAAGTCATGCGTCTTATCACCTCACGAGGGTACGAGTCACAGTTCACCCTAGCTGGACTCAAATAAGATGACATCCCATCACGGGGACATGACGTCAATATGCAACGTCATTCTGTCAGACCATGTAAGTTTGACACCAGAATTGACACGTGACCCAAGCCTGGGAGAATTGAATAAAACCGAGGGTTTTGAGCTACTCGCCCTCTTTCGTTTAGTTGTCGTCGGAGTTGTAATAACCGACCAACAGGCATCACGTATCAAGTCTTGGGTTCAAACCCTGACTTCGTCCCTAACTGACATGTAATTAAGATTAAGGGAATTGTACACAACAGAACCGGCAATTCAGGATTTAAATAAATCAAGTTTCATTAAAACTGGCTTCTCATTTCGGTGAATAAGATATCACACAGCGCGACGTGAACCAACGGAACCGTGGCTTCAAGTTCGCGATATATAAATACTTGTTAAGCTGCAGAAACTTAACTCAAGAACCAATCAGATTCACTGATGGCGGCTGATGGAGACTGCCACCACATCTGCAAGTTGATGGTACCGGTGCGACACCGGTGGAGCATCAATGACGTCATCGGTGGAATTCGGAACACCGTGATGCCATCGGATTGCTCACCGGTGAGATTCGGAATACGCTCTTAGGCTACCCCTCTAACCCGCACTTTCCTCTCGCCCACACAACTACTTCCTGTTTAGTCGGTTCATAACCTGGCTTTTAGTATAGATACCTGGTTAGGTTTTCTGATTGTAAGCCGAATGAAAACTAGCACCCCAGCGAATCCTAATATTTCTCACCAATTTCATCGGGAAGCACTAGTCTTCAGGCTGCGGTGCGGCCAACATCTTGAATTCCAAGCGCTGAGAACAGGTGAGTGTGGCGCAGCGAATGTACAGAGTCTCCCACTGCTTTGGGATGTGAGCAAAGGAGCAAACAGAAATGAACTGCGTGGAATGATGTTTAATGTGACTGCAGATTAAAACTGCATGCCTTCCAAAGCAATCTCCCTTCAGACAGACACACTACAGGACAACAGATCTCAAGCGGTGCCGGTATCGTAAATATTATTATGTATTTTTATTGGCCAGTTAGTTTTTGACGAATATGCTATTAACATCCTGAATATACTGTAGTATCAACTTTCTAGCATTTGACTATTAAAGTTTTATGCACATTTTTAGTGTAAGTTCGATAAAACATTTTTGAAAGGCATTGCGCATAACTTTACAAACCTAATACTGTAAAAATGCAATAAGAGGAGTTTTGTGCCATTTTGAATTTTATTTCAGACAAGCAGCATTTAAAAATCAAGCGTCCATCGTTGTGGAGTAATGATTAACATGTCTGGGCCCGGGTTCAAATCCTGGTTGGGTTTTGCTGACACGCCAGCGAGGCTTCAAGTGCCAACTTGTTTCTCCCCGCATGACGATAGAAGCACTATGCTGTTTACGGTAGAGTTCGTTAGCGATCATTAAATTAATGAACTCATTTGTTATGTCAAGCTATGAATATTTGAAATAATCCATTAACTTATTGAACGGACAGAGACTGAATTTGATGGCGGGCAGTGAATAAAAAATCACATCCTATCAAAAGCGGAATTGAAGCTACTGCTGTCCTGGCATCTCAGTCATGTGGTCTACAGAACAGTTGCCAATCATCGTCTACTTCCGGAAAAACATTTTTAGCTTTTAATCCAATGTAACACAAAATTTTTATTATATGAAAAATTTATAGTACTGAATATATTGTAATTTAGCTGGAGCAAATGAAATAGGCCTATGCGTTTGTATCAAAATATTTACTTACTTACTTACTTACTTACTTACTGGCTTTTAAGAAACCCGGAGGTTCATTGCCGCCCTCACATAAGCCCGCCATTGGTCCCTATCCTGTGCAAGATTAATCCAGTCTCTATCATCATATTCCACCTCCCTCAAATCCATTTTAATATTATCTTCCCATCTACGTCTCGGCATCCCTAAAGGTCTTTATCCCTCCGGTATCCCAACTAACACTCTATATGCATTTCTGGATTCGCCCATACGTGCTACATGCCCTGCCCATCTCAAACGTCTGGATTTTATGTTCCTAATTATGTCAGGTGAAGAATACAATGCGTGCAGTTCTGTGCTGTGTAACTTTCTCCATTCTCCTGTAACTTCATCCCTCTTAGCCCCAAATATTTTCCTAAGCACCTTATTCTCAAACACCCTTAATCTCTGTTCCTCTCTCAAAGTGAGAGTCCAAGTTTCACAACCATACAGAACAACCGGTAATATAACTGTTTTATAAATTCTAACTTTCAGATTTTTTGACAGCAGACTGGATGATAAAAACTTCTCAACCGAATAATAACAGGGATTTCCCATATTTATTCTGTGTTTAATTTCCTCCCGAGTATCATTTATATTTGTTACTATTGCTCCCAGATATTTGAACTTCTCCACCTCTTCACAAGATAAATTTCCAATTTGTATATTTCCATTTCGTACAATATTCTCGTCACGAGACATAATCATATACTTTGTCTTTTCGGGATTTACTTCCAAACCTATCTCTTTACTTGCTTTCCAGTATCAATATATTAATTTAAAATTAATCATTTTGGCACGAATAACACATCGAGTCTGTCTGTGTTGCGCCTTGCTTGAATTCTGTTAAACAATGGCTCTTGTCTCTCAGTTTAACAAGTGAGATTGGAATGACATCCGAAACATAAAGATATTATGCTATACAGCTGTACCGCATGGCCGCCATGAAGATGTCTATAAGCCTATAAGCCGGTCATTTTTTCTTTCCACGAGCGTATACAGAGTGAGTAAAAAGTATGCTTGTAACTTGTAACTTTCTTATCTATAATTTTATGAAGAAACTATTTGTACAGAAGTTATAGGGTATCAAACAAGGTATATTTTGAACATGATTTCAAATACTATGCTTTTCATTTATAAAGAGTGTGCCAATGAGTCTGTTTTTTTAAATAATACCGTGTACTTATTTCTCCATTTTTGGATTCTCCAGGTCTCAGTACGTACAAAATAATTTTTTTTGTCATTTATAAACTATTTTTTTTTGTAAAAATTATCTCTTGATTGCAATATATGTATATTGAATAAAGTAAAATTTTAATGCTTCAATACATCAATTTGAGGGGGGCTTTGGATTAAACAATTGCAGACAAAAGCTAATAGAAACAAGTGAAAAAAACTAATAAAACAATTGAATAACAATATTAATATTATTTAAACTTCTATAATTTAAAAAAGACACATTGTAGGATATGCACCATTGAAATTTAACTGCAACAGTAATGCAATACATAGATTTTAAAGCAAGAAAACCCACTAAAACTAAAATTAGCATTGCTGTGTTGTATCACGTGTTGATTTCAGTTCAACAAAAGGTGCTCAAAATGGCCTCCACTTGCTCCAAAAATTCATAAATCTGTCGATGTTATGAGTAAATCTGTAAGGTAAAGGCAAAGCTAGGTTAAAACTAGTGGAACACTAGCTGAAGATTGTTGAAGCTTATAGTCCCGTGGCTCTAATTTCCGGCAGCCAATCACGTTGCAGGTCGGCTACATTTAAACGTGTGCGTCTTGCGAGTCGCTAATGAAGACGTTATGAAGTTCCTAAGGCTCGATAAATACTTAATATAATCGCCCGCCATTTTGGCTCTTTCGTTGGCGTTCGCAGAAAGCACACGAAGACGTTATTTGCCGCTCAATTATTCGCTGAATTACAGTGCGTTTGATTTATTATCATAGGAGCTACGACATGATAATGTTTAACGGTAGCTCGGCAACGAAAGAACAAAAATGGCGAAAGGTACTACCTACCTAGACTTTATAGAGCCTTCACTTCCTAAGACGTAAGCAAAGAGGAGGAGTCACGCCGGGAATAACAGCGTCGTGACTGTAATATTTACATAATCAAACCAGTGAAATATTGAAGAGTTTTAGAATCAGAATTCTTTGCTTGTCTCCAAGCATACCTAGTGTCCGCAGGAAACTGACCTCCTACTACTTCTGCTATACTGCACTCTATAACCATCTCTGGCCTGCACTTTGTCTGGAACTGCAAACTACACTTAATGTTTATCATTTAACCCGCACAAGGACTGCTTTATTCCACAGTTAATGCTGTTAATGTTTATTACCCGCGGATTGAATACCAACGAGTCCAGGCACTACGTGTCTATCAAAATGTGGATTTGGATTTTTTGTCTAATGGGAAAGTGCACGAGAGATACAGAAAAGGCTGAGCGACAGATGAATGACGGCAACAGATTGGCTTGGATATCGAACGTAGCCATGGCAACGCTTCTTGAGAGGAGACGAGTAATGGTGGAGGATATTCACTTAGCAGAGCATTTCCACGTAATCACGAACGACGCCTGAACTGATTCCTGCTCGAGGATCGCAAGCCTAGAGTGAGTCCAGGAAGTTTCTGTCTAATGGCATTTTACTGCGGAATGCTGATATAAGATCATACCGACTGAAATAGAATAATCAAGACATAGTTGTGATTTTGAAATCAGATGCCTTACTATAATAATACCGGACAGCTGTATACTAGTAGCATTGTTATGAGTGCGAAAAATCGCGGACCTGACATCTAGCGTAGAGGGATGGAATTACGTCCACATATACAAATATTAACATAGCGAGATTCGGACTATTGTTTAAAACGTGAGTTACTAATGTTGAATTATACAGGGATATCATTTTATTTTTACTTCAATTTTTATTGTACCTGAGTTTTTGAATGTACTTCACTCCCACCCCTTCTACTAAGGAAGTTCCAACTCCACACAGAACCAAGACCGCAGATAGTAAACAGTACTGAGTTACTGAGTATAGTACGTTCCAGAAATATGTTCGCGTTTTCCAGTGACGAAAGAGCTTTCAATATTGAATCATATTTTCGCACAGGTACTGTCCGTTTGCCTACGTCGCATCCCGATTTCCCCCACCTGCTTCTGCTCGCCCCTCTGTAATAACTGGGCTGTCTTAGCTCTTTTCTGAAAACATTAATTTCTCTTAGGAATTGGAAGTTTACGTAATATTATACAGCTGTTTAATTTAACTTAAAAGGGCCTCGTTACGTAATTAACTGTCACGTGATTTCCTCCCTTTCTACAATCCTGCGGCATAACCACTTAGACGGACAGTAGATAGCATGTCTGAGTAATTTTATATTTTCGGGTCGGACAGAAGTGAAGATTGAATTTACAGTACGTAGAGTAGGCACAGAATTATTTCAACATGAGTTACTAGTACGAAGGACGAAACTGGTAATTGGAATTAGATGCAATAGTCTATAGTGCGATAATATGCACAAAAGAACTGAAGCCTGTATCGAAATGAACGGCCACCATTTTAAAAATGTGTTTGAATATTCATATTATGATTATTTTTCAATTTAACTTCTTTCTCTATATTGTACGCTAATGTGCTGTAGACAGTATAATATACACTGCATAATGAATACGTTCGAATGGATAACTCACTTCGTGAGTAAAAACACTTATTCTTAATACAGTACTGTAATTTGATTAAAGAAAAACCTAATGAAAATTATCAAACTCAAAATCGCGATATTTCCTAGTTTACGTAAATGGATGAACTACTTTTCTTCCATCTTATACCTAGTAGAGTGATTTGTGTTTTACGCCAGTATCATCGAACTCCAGTCTTGGAGGGGGGAGCAAGCGGTGTTTCCGGTTCTCTAAAGGTATAGACAGGTTAATATTAAAAATGTTAGTAAAAATAAAATGATGTCCCTGTATATGAAACACTTAAGAAATGTTGAATAGTATTTAATGTAAAATTATTATCTTATATCAAAGCTGCATATTATGAGAAATATTGCATACTTCATATTACTTTCCGTAATTAATTGTTACATATGTTTTCTTTGGTTTAACGAGACAAAATCAATCTGATATAAGGAATGAATTTACAGTAATATTTATATACGCATTGCTGACAACTGCAAAGATAAAATTAATAGTAATCTGATGCTCGTAATAATTTGTAAAGGCATGTGGATAACAATACAACTTAATTTGATAAAACCTTAAAATCCAATACATTTTAACTTCTATTCATTTATTAGGTCTAAATAAAAAACTAATTTCTATTTTTCTTTCAACACAAAGATGAAGGAATTAGGCCTACTAAAGAATGTTGTTGACTTACGTTTTATGAACTGTCGGAAATCGAAAGTACGATTTGGAGCAATTTGTAATGCTGCAATTTTGTAGCAATTATAAACAGCACATATACACCCTGACATTTTAACACTAGTACTAATTCATAAAACTGTTAACTAGCCCAGCAACAATATACATTGCAGTTGATTACAGCTTGTTTCGCGAGTATCTCCATCCCGGCAGGTAGGTAGCAGCACCATCGTCGTTCGCACGTAAAACTGCTAGCTGTCCCGTATTATTATAGTAAGATATTTGTTGAAATCATCACACATGTTTTACATTACTAACGTCTGAAACACGTAATTTGAAATAAATTCTTTGCAAATATTATCGTATTTCCACAATAAAAAATTGAATAATGCTGCTTTGATAAATCTACGATAAAGGCAGTAAACATGCAAGCGCAACAATTAGAAACTTGTCTGATGATCAGTGACTGATTGGCTATGCGATTACATGACCGCCCCTCCCCGAATACGGCCTTGGGCATTACATTTATCAAGGTGCATACTTTCCCTAAACACAAGAACACAGATCACACTGGTGTGTGGTAGACAGCAAACCAATAACCGATATTATGTTTCTATCAGACAAACTGGCTTCAGAAAATGCGTGCTCTGATACATGAAGCACAGTTTTGTGCACACCCTGTATGGTACACTCTGACAGAAGGGAATGTTTCGAATATTAACGATGCAGTGTGTAACATTAATTATAAATAGATCACTTTCTTAATTAATAACAGTGCATATCTCCAATAAATGATTTCTTAGCATCGCCACAGATACACTTGATTGTACTTGTCACTATCTCTGTCAGTAGAGAGTTCTTGAAATTTATATTTTCCCCGCCATTCATAAAATATTTGGATATGAAACCTCTTGCACAAAAGGGGAGATCTACAACTGAAACTTGATTCATATATTTCAGTATTATTTGTATTTATTCTGGTAATAATGAACAGTTTGACTCGCAGACATTTTGTTTTTCAGTATTAACTTCCCATGATTCTATGAGAAGATTCGAAGAGAACGGCAGTTACGTAGACTTTCGCCTCCCCCCCCCCTACTACCAATAATGCACAACACAATGTCAATACGGCGGTTGCTGTCGTCTGCGATACAACGAACTTTTCTGTTGATTTTCGAGTTCGTCATTTTTTCCGGTTATTATATGCTTATTTAAGTTGTGTTAACTCTCGCTAGTGGTTTTATATTTTATTTTATCCGTCTTAGTATTTATTTTATTATTGTAAATACTTTTGTTTTATTGCTATTATTATTATTATTATTATTATTATTATTATTATTAATGAATCAATTTGTATTATTATCTTTGTATCATCTCCGTCACGGTTATTCTACTATTATTATTATTATTATTATTATTACTATTATTATTATTATTATTATTATTACTGTTATTTCTATTATCAAAATTATTATTGATCTCTGTAAAATTTATGTAGACTACTGGACTGTACCCGAGCACGAGCATATGCTCATTTCGGGTATCTATACATATGTATAATTTCAAATGTAAATTGATTAGAATTAGAATTAGTAGGGGGAAAAAAAGTGAATTTTAAGATTACAATACTTCATCGCCTTTGCTTTTGATTTTGTGTGTTTGATGCCCATATTTCATTTAATTTTTGAGTGACATCGTTCAATCAAAAATCAAGATTATGAAAACACAGGTACTGTTATACGGGCATGTACCTCTGATGGAGGTTCTGGCTGATATGTACATCTATTACCAGGCAGTACATCTCACTTCACGATATGGGTCACAGGAAGAACAATTGTTTGTGTGCTGAGATGAGAGTAAAGTGAAAGACTATTGAAACTTATGTAGGGCCTATACATAATTATGTAGGTTATATTGTAAAATTAGGTGTTTTATTTTATGTTTTATTATTATTGTGTTAAATTGTATTGTGTATTCTTATTGTATTGTGTATAAAATTGTATATGTGTTGTAAATTGTATTATGTATTGTAAATTTTATTGTGTATAGCTTATCATTTTAACTGTGTATTGTTAATATTGTATATACCACTGCCACCGGGTGCTTGCCCACTTGCAGTGTAAATAAATACATACATACATCTGAAGTCTGACTAGTGTAATATGTAGCTAGTCAGCTATATGTGAAATGGAGGGGGAAAGGAACTGCCCACCCTACCCCATTATCTCCTGGTTTAGTTTTCCCATGTGTGATACTTTATTGGTGTGACTTATGACGTTCCAATCTGTCTTCGGACAGATGACCAAACAACAACAACAACAACAACGTTTCTCAAAATACAGGTCGGCGAAAATGATAGACCAAGTTCCCTATCATTTGCGAACTCAAGGGAACAAGTTACAGGGGTTTCGCCGTTTTCAATTGAAAAATATCAGCCCTTTGGCAGATGAATGTACTGTACAAAAATACGAGCCGATTAGCAGATGATTTTTCATTCATTCAGTATTATGCCCAAGGGCAGGTCTTTCACTGCAAAAACAGCATTCTCCAATCTTTCCTATTTTCTGCCTTCCTCTTTGTCTCCTCATATGATCCATATAGGCCTATCTTAATGTCGTCTATCATCTGACATCGTCTTCTGCCTCGAACTCTTTTCCCGTTCACCATTCCTTTCAGTGCATCCTCCAGTAGCCAGTTTCTTCTCAGCCAGTGACCCAACCAATTACTTTTTCTCTTCCTGATCAGCTTGAGCATTATTCTTCCTTCACCCACTCTTTCCAACATAGCTTCATTTCTTATTCTGTCTGTCCACTTCACACGTTCCATTCTTCTCCATATCCACATTTCAAATGCTTCTATTCGCTTCGCTTCACTTTGTCGTAATGTTCATGTTTCTGCTCCATACAATGCCACACTTCATACAAAGCACTTCACTACTCTCTTCCTTAGTTCATTTCAAGTTCTTCTTAAACATATTAACAATCATAAGAAGGAAAGGACTAGATCCAAGGACTTAGACTACGGATCTACGATTCGCCTGCACTGGAATATGGGGCGGTGTGTTTGAATGCACAGAATAAAACCAATAGATTATCGGCAAAATTCATAAAAGGTGACAAGGGCCATGGTAACGAAAACATTCATGAACTGATTTGGGACTCTAGCGACACTAGACTCTATGCACTACTTAAGGTATATACAAGGTACAGAGCTGGAAACCTATGTATTACTCAGAGAAAACGCATAATCACAAGATTAAAAGTAAGAAACGGAGAACCGATACTGCAAAGTTTCCGTATTTAAATATGGCCGTAATAGACTGGAACCCGCTACCTGCAGCAGATGTAGACAGCTCTTCTCTAACAATTAAAAGATTAAAAATAACTTACATTGGTTGTTATAATAAGAATACTAATAATTATAAAATATTTACTATTATTATTATTATTATTATTATTATTAATACCTAAATCTTATGTAAGTGTGAATGTGTAATAAATGTTTAAGTGAGGATTTCCCTAGAATAACAACTTAACGTACGTAAAGTCATTTTTTCCGTTTCCCTCCTGACAAAATAATTTTCCCCTTCAACAAACACAGCAATGCTCTGTATCTCAAATTCAAGATTTTACAGCTAAGTTCTTGTTCCTGAGTTATAGTTTCATAATATGTTCAGTTACATTGCCTTGTGTTCTGTTTGTGTTTTCTGTATTCCTGCTTCGTTTGTGTTTATTGGAAGTGTTTAGTGCTATGAAAGGTTTTGGAAATAAGTGTAGTGCAAGTGTTCCAAGTGTTTTGTAAGTGCTGAAATTGGTTAAGATGTGTGTAAGCGTAAGCGTTTAGTGCATTAGTTAGCTTAGTGTTGTACTGGGAGTTGTGTTCATGTTGTGATTTTGTATTTGTGTTGCTTTATATTCAATTGTTATTGCTTTGTAATTTTTCTGTTTGATTTGCTTTGTATTGATACGTTAATTAGTGTCTTGTTTTGTATTTAAATTTTGTTGTGCTCTTTGTGTTCAATTCAATTCAATTCAATTCAATTCAATTCAATTCAATTCAATTCAATTTATAAGCCATTAAACATACAGTGATAGGCTTCGTCACAAAAAACATGCATTTGAAAATACACATATAATTGAAAACAGTAAAGTTTAATTGGAATGAAAACATAAAACATTTTGAAACTCTAAAATTAATGAAAACACTTCACTCTTATGTAAAAATTGTAACTAATCTAAATAACTTCATTTATTAAAAAAACATTTTGTATGAATTTATGTTAAGAAACTCATCTACAGAGTAGAAAGGATTAATTAAAAGCCAATTATAAAATCTAGCTTTGAAACTATTGGTTGGTAACTTATAATATTGACTCGGAAGCTTATTATATAATTTCATCCCCATGACAGAAAAATGTGTACTAGTTTTATGTAATCTACAGTATGGAATATTAATTTGTTCACTATTTCTAATTTCATGATCATGTATATTGGCTATTAATGAGTAATTGTCGATATTTTGTCGAGTGTAAAGGACTAGGTCTCATATATATAAATTTATGACGGTTAATATCTGTGATTGTTTGAAAAGAGGTCGACAATGTTCAAGATAGTTTGATGGACATAGAATTCTTTTGCAAAATCAAGACACTCCCAATTTTGCTACCATTTCCCCAGAAAATTAAGGCATACCTAATTATCGACTGAAAGAACGAAAAGTAGGCACATCTTACATAATTTTGAGAAACACAAGTCACTAATTTCTTTAATAAATATATAACTCTTGATAATTTTGTTGTTGAAAGAAACTGTCCGGAGACAGGTTTGAACCTCGTGACACCAATAAGACATCACTCATGAGGCAACGTGTTTTGTACTTTTGTGTCAATTTTTCCCATTCGCAATTCAATAAATTCATTATTATTATTATTATTATTATTATTATTATTATTATTATTATTATTATTATATTCATAGTTTTCTTCCCAGCATTCTCCTAGCTTCCCTCTTTCCCGCCTTCTCTTAGTCTCTGCATACGATCCATCTGTCATATATCTTCTTCTGTCTCGAACCTTTCCTTATTCACTATTCCTTCTAGTGCATTCTTCTTAGCCAATGGACAAGCCAATTCCTTTTTCTCCTCCTGATCGATTTCAACATCATTCTTTCTTCACCCAGTTTTCCAATACCGCTTCATTTCTCACTCTGTCCATTTCACACGCTCCATTCTTCTCCATATCCACATTTCAAATGCTTCTTGTTGTTTCTCTTCACTTCGTCTTAATATCCATGTTTCTGACCCATACAATGCCACACTCCATACAAAGCACTCCACTAGTCTCTTCCTTAGGTCTAATTCTTTTTCCAGAGGTCCGCACAAGATGCTCCTTTTTCTATTAAAAGCTTCCTTGGCCATTGCTATCCTCCTTTTGACTTCCTGGCAGCAACTCGTGTTACTGCTTATAGTACACCCCAAGTATTTGAAGCTGTCCACTTGCTCTACTGCCTTATTTCGAATATGCACTTTTAACTTTATTTTTATTCCTATGACCATGGTCTTCGTCTTGTTTGCATTTATCTTCACCCCATACTGCTCACAGCTGTCATTTAGCTCCAGTAGCATATACCTTAATATCATCTCCTCTTCGCTAGCAACGCACATCATCAGCAAATCTTGTGCACTTCACACTTCTTCCTCCTACTATCACTCCTCCTATGTTCTGAAAACAGTTCCTCACTAAATCCTCGAAGCAGATGTTGTGATAAGAGGCATCCTGGTTGTATTCAAACCTTCCTTCTACTGTCCTGCTTTGGCACGTTTCGTATAAATATTATTGAATGGTCTCCGATCTTTCCAATATTCTTCAAGATCGTCATAAGTTTATTCCAATGCATTTTCCAGGTCTACAAATACTGCATATATTCTTTATCTTCGTCGTTTGTTCGCTGCTGTCGTACCTTTTCCAGATTATCCTCCTTCCAATTCTGCTTTCATCTTAGATTCAGTATTCTCAGGAGAGCGATGTCATGCTGATAGTCCAGAACTCATTACACTTCTTGGCATTATTTTTCTTCGGTATTGGCAGCAATAGTTTTCCTGTGAAATCTTCAAGCCATTCATTGCATAATGACAGAATTGCCTTCTTGACTTCATCCAAGCATTTCATGAATTTAATTGAGATTCCATCAACTCTTGTTGTTTTCCCATTTTTCATTTCCGTAAGCGCTAGCTCAGATCCTTCTCTCAGGATACACCAGGCCTATCATGTTTCATCTTCTTCCCAAATGGAAGTTATACACTTACTTACTTACTGGCTTTTAAGGAACCCGGAGGTTCATTGCCGCCCTCACATAAGCCCGTCATCGGTCCCTATCCTGAGCAAGATTAATCCAGTCTCTATCATCATATCCCACTTCCCTCAAATCCACTTTAATATTATCTTCCCATCTACGTCTCGGCCTCCCTAAAGGTCTTTTTCCCTCCGGCCTCCCAACTAACACTCTATATGCATTTCTGGATTCGCCCATACGTGCTGCATGCCCTCTCCATCTCAAACATCTGGATTTAATGTTCCTAATTATGTCAGGTGAAGAATACAATGCGTGCAGTTCTGTGTTGTGTAACTTTCTCCATTCTCCTGTAACTTCATCCCTCTTAGCCCCAAATATTTTCCTAAGCACCTTATTCTCAAACACCCTTAACCTATGTTCCTCTCTCAAAGTGAGAGTCCAAGCTTCACAACCATAAAGAACAGCCGGTAATATAACTGTTTTATAAATTCTAAAGTCATACATTAACAAACTTATGTTTTTCTGCATGCGACAATGAAACTTTTGACAGATATGTGTGCAGACACACGAATTTAATATTTCTTAAAAAATTAGAAGAATCCGATGGTGGTACGGCTGCTTCATCTTCTACAGCTAAGTTATCTGAAAGATTCTCTGTCTCACACAGCTCTTCTATCCTTCTGAGTCCTGAGAGTATAGTATACTATACTTCATACATGATTATGATGTAAGATGTATGTGCAGAGACCCGAAGTATATATAATATACCTGACTAACTGTAACCTGCAGAATTTTTCAGCATTTTTCCTCAAATCAGTGACTTTTTTTTTGAAGTGTAGAATTATAAGGATATACATAAATATACTTGGACTTCTCCAGATGGATTGACACACAACCAAATAGATCACATCTTGATAGATAAACGGAGACATACTAGTATAGTAGATATTCGAACTTTCAGAGGTGCAGACTGTAATTCTGACCATTATTTGGTGATTGGAGAATTAAGAGAAAGATTATCAGTAGCCAAGCGAGTAGAGCAACAAGTTAATATTACTAAATTCAATATTTTGAAATTAAAGGACGAGGAAGCTAAGCAAAATTATCAGGTCGAAATTTCGAATAGGTTTGCCACTTTAGAAAGTTCCGACGAAGTTGAGAAAGAATTAGATGTTAATAGCGTGTGGGAAAATATCAGAGATAGTATCAAAATTGCAGCTGAGCAGAGCATAGGTTATTATGAAACTAAGAAAAAGAAACCGTGGTTTGATGAAGATTGTTGCATGGTAGTAGAAAGAAGGAAACAGGCAAAATTGAAATTCTTACAGGATCCAGTTGAGGAGAATAGAGATAATTATTTCAATGAAAGACAGGAAGCAAGTCGTACACTTAGGAATAAAAAGAGAGGTTACTTGAAGGAAAAACTGAATGAGGTAGAAACAAATAGTAAGAATAAAAACATTCGAGATTTATATAAGGGTATAAAGGAATTTAAGAACGGATATCAGTCAAGGGTAAACGTGATCAAGGATGAGAATGGTGACTTGCTTGCAGACTCTTCATCAATCCTAAACAGATGGAAAAACTATTTTGCGCAACTACTAAATGTACATAGGCCAAATAGAAATGATCGGGACGATATTGAAATACAAACTGCTGAGCCATTTATACCCGAACCCACGATTTCAGAAGTCGAAATTGCGATAGAAAATCTGAAAAAGTACAAGTCTCCAGGTATCGATCAAATTCCAGCAGAATTAATACAAGAGGGTGGGAGTGCATTATATAGCGAAATTTATAAACTTGTACTTGCTATTTGGGAAAAGGAAATTGTACCAGAACAATGGAAGGAGTCCATAATTGTACCTATTTTTAAAAAGGGGGACAAAACCAACTGTGGTAACTTTCGAGGAATATCACTTTTGTTGACGTCGTACAAAATTTTGTCCAATATTCTTTTGAGGAGATTAACTCCGTACATAGATGAAATTATTGGGGATCATCAGTGCGGTTTTCGGCGTAATAGATCGACTATTGATCAGATTTTTTGTATTCGGCAGATAATGGAGAAAAAATGGGAGTATAAGGGTACAGTACATCAGTTATTCATAGATTTCAAAAAGGCATATGACTCGGTTAAGAGGGAAGTATTATATGATATTCTTATTGAATTTGGTATTCCCAAGAAACTAGTTCGATTAATTAAAATGTGTCTCAGTGAAACATACAGCAGAGTCCGTATAGGTCAGTTTCTATCTGATCCTTTTCCAATTCACTG
This sequence comes from Periplaneta americana, assembly GCF_040183065.1. NCBI lineage: Eukaryota > Metazoa > Arthropoda > Insecta > Blattodea > Blattidae > Periplaneta > Periplaneta americana. The sequence continues at coordinate 972,985 of NC_091130.1, read as the reverse complement.
CGGGCTAAAGCAGGGAGATGCACTATCACCTTTACTTTTTAACTTCGCTTTAGAATATGCCATTAGGAAAGTTCAGGATAACAGGCAGGGTTTGGAATTGAACGGGCTACATCAGCTTCTTGTCTATGCAGATGACGTGAATATGTTAGGAGAAAATACACAAACGGTTAGGGAAAACACGGAAATTTTACTTGAAGCAAGTAAAGCGATCGGTTTGGAAGTAAATCCCGAAAAGACAAAGTATATGATTATGTCTCGTGACGGGAATATTGTACGAAATGGAAATATAAATATTGGAGATTTATCCTTCGAAGAGGTGGAAAAATTCAAATATCTTGGAGCAACAGTAACAAATGTAAATGACACTCGGGAGGAAATTAAACGCAGAATAAATATGGGAAATGCGTGTTATTATTCGGTTGAGAAGCTCTTGTCATCCAGTCTGCTGTCCAAAAATCTGAAAGTTAGAATTTATAAAACAGTTATATTACCGGTTCTTCTATATGGCTGTGAAACTTGGACTCTCACTCTGAGAGAGGAACATAGGTTAAGGGTGTTTGAGAATAAGGTGCTTAGGAAAATATTTGGGGCTAAGCGGGATGAAGTTACAGGAGAATGGAGAAAGTTACACAACACAGAACTGCACGCATTGTATTCTTCACCTGACATAATTAGGAACTTGAAATCCAGACGTTTGAGATGGGCAGGGCATGTAGCACGTATGGGCGAATCCAGAAATGCATATAGAGTGTTAGTTGGGAGACCGGAGGGAAAAAGACCTTTAGGAAGGCCGAGACGTAGATGGGAGGATAATATTAAAATGGATTTGAGGGAGGTGGGGTATGATGATAGAGACTGGCTTAATCTTGCACAGGATAGGGACCGATGGCGGGCTTATGTGAGGGCGGCAATGAACCTTCGGGTTCCTTAAAAGCCATTTGTAAGTAAGTAAGTAAGTAAGAATTATACTAAACTTTAAAAATAAAACAACAAAAGTTTCAGACTCACAGGGCTCTACATTTTGTTCAACTGTCCAGTGTTCGTCTTCGATCAACCACATGGATTTACTATTCTTACTTGTGAAGTCCAAACATTTTATTTCACGGCACATTACATCATAACTTCTTTTTCTCTTTAGATTCTCTATTCCTTTACATTTCTGTTTTATCCAGCCTTCCTTCGCCTTATTAGTTCCTCTTCTTGTTTTTTCCTGTAGTTTCTTCTACTTTCTTCTGTGTTGATGTTTTTCATTTTCTCAATTCCTCCATCTTCTTAAACATTTTCCCTGTGACCCCAGGTTTCTCATACCTTCAATTGTTTCTTCTGCTGTTGTCTGTATTCAGCTTTTTAAATCAGTCCAGTACTCATTATTATTTTCAGGGTGGGTTGTAATGTGGCAGTGTTCTCTTGAAAATGGGCTTCAAATTTTTTTCTTCTCTTGGTTCTTAAGTTTTCTCACGTCCAATTTCTTCGTCGTCTGTCTTTTAATTATTTTCTTCAGACGAATATCCATTTCATCTATCAGTAGGACGGGATCTTAGTAAATATCCGCTCCTGGCAGTCTTTACATTTTAAAGCAATTTCGAAATATTTTCTGTACCCGTATATTGTGTATCTTATATCTGCTTTCGTCTCTTGGGTATATCCATGTGTCTCTTCTTCGTTTATGTTGTTGGAATAATAGCCTATATTTCCAACAATCACTGCAGTTCTCTTACAGAAATTCACAAAAGATCCTCCTCTGTCATTTCTTTTTCCCAGTACATATTTTCCAGCTGTCCTCCCATCTTGTCCTCGTTTCACTAGTGCGTTCCAGTCTCCATTAAGATTAAGGATGCTCCCTTCTTCTTCTTCTTCTTCTTCTTCTTCTTCTTTTCCTCCTCCTCAACTATTTCTTGTAAATTATTATTATTTTTTTTATTGTGTGTAATTAAGTTACCACTGCCACCGGGTGTTTGCCCACTTACAGTTTAAATAAATACATACATGAAATTTCAGAATAAAAAGGGCTAAAATGTAAATAAAAATGTTAAATCTGTTACTTATTTGCATTACGTGTAATATTTAAGTAATGAAAGAAAGATTATTATTATTATTATTATTATTATTATTATTATTATTATTATTATTATTACGCATTGCATTCTTCACCTGACATAATTAGGAACATTAAATCCAGACGTTTGAGATGGGCAGGGCATGTAGCACGTATGGGCGAATCCAGAAATGCATATAGAGTGTTAGTTGGGAAACCGGAGGGAAAAAGACCTTTAGGGAGGCCGAGACATAGATGGGAGGATAATATTAAAATGGGTTTGAGGGAGGTGGGATATGATGATAGAGACTGGATTAATCTTGCACAGGATAGGGACCGATGGCGGGCTTATGTGAGGGCGGCAATGAACCTTCGGGTTCCTTAAAAGCCATTTGTAAGTAAGTATTATTATTATTATTATTATTATTATTATTATTATTATTATTATTATTATGGCTTATAGGCTTCAATGAACCTACTTCTATTTCGTGAAGAACTCCTTGTTGGGCAGTTTGCACGTACTCTTTATCACATTTATCATTATTAGCCTATTACTAGTCCGGCATCGTGGCATCCTGCCTACGACTCGCATTATGGAATGCGCCCTGGTTCGAATCCGCATGAGAAAAGAAATTTTCTCATGAAATTTAGGCAGTGTATGGAACCGGTTCCTACCCAACATCGTGATGCACTTAGGGAGCTACGATAGGTAGCGAAATTCGGTTACAAAAACCAGCTGTAACGGATGGAGATCATCGTGCTAACCACACGATACCTCCACTCTGGTTGGATGATCGTCCACCTCTGCTCCGGCATGTGGACGTGAAGCCAGAAGCCGGCTGGTCATGGTCCTTTATGGGCTGTCGTGCCTCGGATTATTATTATTATTATTACCATTATTACTACTACTATTACTTACTTACTGGCTTTTAAGGAGGTTCATTGCCGTTCTCACATAAGCCCGCCATCGGTCCCTATACTGAGCAAGATTAATCCATTCTCTATCATCATATCCCACCTCCCTCAAATCCATTTTAATATTATCTTCCCATCTACGTCTCGGCCTCCCTAGAGGTCTTTTTCCCTCCGGCCTGCCAACTAACGCTCTATATGCATTTCTGGATTCGCCCATATGTGCTACATGACCTGCCCATCTCAAACGTCTGGATTTAATGTTCCTAATTATTCAAAACCTTATTCCTTTGCTGTGGTCGTGCCAGAGAATCAGTCCCATTCCGAGGCTTATTTGAAGGATTCATAACAAGCTGATTTTTTTACGGTGATGGGTTGTTAGCCCTTCGCCTAACCCCCTAGCTGGAGGACCACCCCTCATCGGCTGTCCGCGACTGCTTATTCAATATATTCACAGCTGCCCTCCATATCTGGAGGCCGTCTCCTCGATCCGCAACCTGAGGACGCGCCATGCCGTGGTGATAGGGACCCACAATACATGGACTACTATTACTACTATACATTTAATATAAGCTGAACTTTTACTGCCGTTTATCACTTAGTGAAATACAAACTTTTTTAAAAATCACTGTAACAGACGGAGCTGTGCGGTGAGAGGTTGGCTCACCTTGCACTATGGTCAAGCTGTCTAGTAGACATTGCTGATACTTGGTATGAAATACTGGCAGGCTATTTTCCCTGAATGGACGGGAGATACAACGAACTAGGGTCCACTGATAATAAGTGTTAGAGCTAGCTATACTTAGTGCTTGAGGCGTTGCTAATTGTAAATTAATTACAACAGGCGTAGCTTGGAAGGACGGCAAAGGGCCGGTGTCATATTTAGGACTGCCAGACATTGTCAACTGTCGGAAACCAAAACTCCAATACCTCACCAGACACAAAACTACCAAAACAAAACTTATGTTTGCTTTATTGAGTGAGACCAGAACTTGGAATGATATGCAGAGACTGAACTACGGACTTTCAACAGGAAGGACGTCAGTAGAGTGGTTGACGAAACAAAGAGCATCGCTGCAAACCGTATCATGTCTACATTTGCGATTGGTGCACAGCGTATTTTGAACACATCGGAATTTTCTTTATATTGATTATCCTGAAAATGTTGAATTATAAAGTTGTCAGTAGATCAGTGCTCACGATAAGCGCATTTCTGTGTGAATCTATAAATTAACATTGTGCAGTGCTGTGGACCAAGGTGTGATGTAGGCGAAGTGACAGGAATCAGACGCAGAACTGGGCAAGGTGCACATTGAATGAGGAAAACTAAACACTAACATTGAATTAATTCTGAGTTATTTACCGTGTCTGTGAATACTGCAGGGATAGGCTTATCCCTCTCAAACACAATTCTGCCTCCTGTCCTTAAACGTCTGTGAAACGTCATGATTTTTGTACATGGGCAAATCACTCGTGAAAAATAAGCTTTCCCCCCGAAACTCAACATCTCTATATTTTATACTAGGCATACAAATTATGGAACGATTTTTCTGCTATGAAAACCCTTTAATTTTTTGCAGGAAAAAATGATTACTCTAAAATGGACACCTAGACCAATGAATTGTGGCATGTCTCAATATTCTTTCTTCTATTATAACATTTTTGTGTTTAAATCTATAACCCTCATGATAAATGGAACAAACTGTATTAATTAAAAAAAATCCCTAATTTCTAGGGACTGAAATTTGAAATATTTCATTTTACGTGTTATACAATTCAGAATTTATAGTGATGAAATTCATGCACTTTATTTTTTGAATAAGTCTCTTGTTTTACGAGTATTTTCTTTTTCATCTGGCCTATAAAATTTATTTTTTGGGCATAATATGGCTTGCAAGCAACGACGCACCTTCTTCGCGATGTTCAGAGAGAGAGACGAATATATATTTTGAATTGGGTTATTTTACGACGCTGTATCAACATCTAAGGTTATTTAGAGTCTGAATGATATGAAGGTGATAATGCCGGTGAAATGAGTCCGGGGTCCAACACCGAAAGTTACCCAGCATTTGCTCGTATTGGGTTGAGGGAAAACCCCGGAAAAGACCTCAACCAGATAACTTGTCCCGACCGGGAATCGAACCCGGGCCACCTGGTTTCGCGGCCAGACACGCTGACCGTTACTCCACAGGTGTGGACGGGAGTCGAATAAAAATTATCGAGGTTCATACAAAAATTTTAAAACAATGCTCAGAATGTGAATGAACAATTATTGCAATATTTCAACGTGATTGGAACGACTCTTGGTGAAATGATTGTGTGAAATGGTGAAGAAATAGGGGGCACATGAAACTGGATAGAGTGACTTAAAAACGTTATGCATCTGAAGCGATTACTGTACTTAGTACAGTAATTCCAACTGAATGTAGGAATTTAGTGAATTATATAAGTAAATGAAATAAACGCTAAAATAAAGTGATTTTAACTCTAGATTCATATTGATATTAGTTTTTCAAATACGAAAGCAATGTCTCTTCTGCAAAAACTGCCTGAAACCGTGTAGCTTTTCTGCAACTCAAACTGGGTTCCACGGGGACTTTCTTACAAAATACGGCTGATATAATGACAAGATGCCCACGAGGTGGACGCGACCGATGTAATGTTCGCACCGCTACCCCCAAGCCACGGCGTCCCTGTTCCCGCGCGCACACTCACACACTCGAGTTAGTTGACTTTGTGTCTACATGCAAAAGTGTGCCACGTCGAAGGCCTCCCTTACATTGCTGATCGACTTGAGGTACTCACAGTAGGTGTCCTTGGTGAGGCGGTCGATCGTCTCCTGTTTTAGCTTAGAGTTCTTCTTTCCCATGGTGGCACTAGCGCATCGCACACATCAGACACTGGCTTGTTGCACGACACTGAACCATCTGACTGCACTCACAGCACGTGTCCGCTGGCACCGACAGCTGCCCTCGCATTGTTGGGATAGGCAGCCCGCTCGACCGGACGACGGGCCAGCCCGGCGCGCAGGCGCCGCAGAGAGTGGGTTCCGCAGTGCGTAGGAGTCGGCGGCAGGGAGGGGGGGGGCGACACTCGCACCAAGCACGACGACGACGAGGAGGCTGTCCGTGGAAACGTACCCCTCAGCAAGACTCGCTTCTTAGTGTGCACCACAGACTTCCTGTCAGCAAGGCACATCAGGGAAAAGAGTTTCCTTATCAGAAAAACACACTTCGAAAAAATCGAAAAAAGAGAGGAGAATTGGGAGGAAAAATTTAATAGGTACGCGTCCTTGCAAGGGGTTGGGGGCTGTACGAAACTAAATATGTGAGCTCCAAGCCTGTTGGCCACTAGTCTCACTCCGGGTTACGCTGCTCCACTGAAGGAGCTCTAGAAAATTTTGAAGGGGAAAACCGAAAATGGACGTAACCTCTTAGGTACACATACGCAAGGGGGACGGAAATGTGATCAAAATGATCACGGGACGGGATGAGGAGGAGATGGCTGGTGTAGATCTGCACATTGAAATGAACTGTCCCATTTCGCAGTGCAGGAGGAGTCGAGAAGACTCTGTCGTCTGTTGTTCGATGACAAGGCAGGTGAAGACCGCCAGGAGAGACGCCGTCAATTCTGAATCTGCAAATTGAAAGGTTCCCTGTCCTTTCTCATTGCAAATGTATTTCATTATTTTATAGACTCTGAACTAGGGCATTAAGTTGTTTGTTAGAAAAAAGAGGAACTTATGGGGAAGGGCATATAGGTCCGTGGCCCATTTCTCTTAGGGCTCATCTCGACATTTGTCTTAACGCCTTAGGAAAACCACGGAAATACCTTAGGCAGGATGAGTTGTCTCAATTTCAGAGACTATCCATTTGGCTCTTAGGTAAAATGAGTCTATGAATCCATAGATATATACTAGCCAATTGACTCTATGATAGTTCCATCGATCAGCAAATGTAGATATAGTCAGGGAGGGATTTTGTTTAGCCCAGTTAAGACAAGGTCATTTCAAACCGGTTGCACTATCCAAGGAGTCACTTACTTACTTACTTACTGGCTTTTAAGGAACCCGGAGGTTCATTGCCGCCCTCACATAAGCCCGCCATTGCTTCCTATCCTGAGCAAGATTAATCCAGTCTCTATCATCATATCTCACTTCCCTCAAATCCATTTTAATATCATTCCTCCCATCTACGTCTCGGCCTCCCCAAGGGTCTTCTTTCCTCCGGCCTCCCAACTAACACTCTATATGCATTTCTGGATTCACCCATACGTGCTACATGTCCCACCCATCTCAAACGTTTGGATTTAATGTTCCTAATTATGTCAGGTGAAGAATACAATGCGTGCAGTTCTGCGTTGTGTAACTTTGTCCATTCTCCTGTAACTTCATCCCTCTTAGCCCTAAATATTTTCCTAAACACCTTATTCTCAAACACCCTTAACCTATGTTCCTCTCTCAAAGTGAGAGTCCAAGTTTCACAACCATATAGAACAACCGGTAATATAACTGTTTTATAAATTCTAACTTTCAGATTTTTTGACAGCAGACTGGATGATAAAAACTTCTCAACCGAATAATAACAGGCATTTCCCATATTTAACTCCTCCCGAGTTATCAGAAAAACATATGGACAAAATGTGTCACACGAAATTATTATCACAAACACACTGCTTAACACCCAAGTAAGATTTTTGTCAGTGTATGCTATCTGGTAGGATGGAAGAGAAGGCCTTATGTCCTTAATAGTGCGTTGCTGCTGTAGACAATTTTCAGCAGGACGCCAAAATGTGCATGACGAGGAGCGCAGTGGGAGGCCAACCATCATCACAGACGACCTTGTGGAGCAACGCACCATCTGCTTGCTCATGACGTCAGGCCCATAGACCTGGCACAGCTGACGATCAATTTTAATCGGCGCTAAGCCCTGTGCATTCAAAAACTCTATCACTGACCGCACTTCACGCGGCGGGAGCTGGAATAGGAACATACATCTTCAACGAATGCAACGAAGCTACTGAGAGCACTCGGGAAGTTCCGCTAGCGCATGCGCCATGCCAGGACATTACTCTATCACGTACACGCAGTCGCTTCGCGCTACATATGGTTTGCTAGCTGAGGGACGAGTGGGAAAGTTACTTTATGGACGCGCCTCGTAGATGGAGTGAAAGCTATAGTTTCGTTTCGCATTAAAATCCGAATTTTTTAGAAAATGGTCTTTATGCACTTATCATTCTCAGGTCTTCAACTGTCAAGGAGATGTGGCGCTTACAGATCGTGCTCTGGAAATGCAGACGGGAGTTTTGTTTAGTGGATGGAATACAGAACACAAGATGTTTCAGATCTATTTTGTACTTCAAATGAAAGGAAATAACCCTACAAATCTGACGGTTAGGAGTAACTAATACCCTTGGAAAACTGGAAATAGAGAATGTAGGCTTCAGCCTTCGTAACACATCTACTGTTAACTCTACTGTGGCTTTAGTTCTCTACCAATTAGATTTGATGTTCCAGTTGGCAGTTTGTTATAGTTCATAGATGACGCCAGTTTGGCAAATGCTCAACATCAAGCTCTAGTGAAAATGCATTCATAAACTCTCTTCCCTTTCGAACAAGAGTGTGTTATGGGCATCGATCAGAAGTAAAACAACATTTTTAAAGATCCTCTTAAGGGGATCCGGCACGTCCTATCTCGGCTATGTTAAAATCATTATTTTTCATGTAGCTTTTCTCAGAAACTGCTAGTAGCAGGCACTTGATTTCTTTACACGTTATTGTCACATGTACTGACCTGAATTTAACACAGCAAATTGAAGGAAAAGTGCATAGTACATTAAATATATATTTTTTTTGTTCCGATCCAAATTTTAAATACAATTTTCAATATATATCAGTGCATAATTATTTTCATAATTTAGATTTATTGAAAATCTCATGTTAAATTAGAGACAAGGCTTGTGGCAACGTGCTCTGAAAATTTGAAAGTCCTATGTATTACAGAAAAACGTTCAAATAATTCAAAATATTGAAACTTTTATTTTCATTCAAAATATTAAACCTTTTAAGACATTTATCCTACAGAGAAGATTTCCTAAGAAGAGTATAATTTCCGTAGAAAAATCGCCTCTTTCTTTTGCTGGGGTGGATTATTTTACAAAGTTATTAGTCAATATATATTTAATTTTAGAATAATTGCACAAATAGTTAATTGGACGCATAATAATTCCATTTCTTTGTAAAGACTGGTCGTCTGTCTGCTTATATTGTGTAAAAATTAAAACAGCACCGCTACGTCTGATCCTGAGTGTGAAATCGAAACGCTTTAGATTTAGTTGAGACGACTGTACTTTATTGTGCATTTTTCGAGTCACTCAATGTGAACAATACCTGTCTGATGACCTCATAGCCAGAAAAGAATAGGTTCCACATGTTTACCTTTCCGAAATGTCTGCACTGTAAGCATTAAAATGAAATGTCCGAACAACAGGAAATGCATGAAGAGTAACCAATGCATTCCGCTCTAGAGTGATCACAATGTAGGAAGCACGTTGTTACTTGTGGTTGGGTTACTAATTTATATGTGGCACTAGTAGAGGGACATCATGTTATTTTTACTAATATTTTTAATATTAACCTGACTATATCCTTGGATTAAAGGTCTAGAACCGGAAACACCACTTGCTCCCCCTTCCAAGACTGGAGTTCGATGATACTGGCGTAAAATACAAATCACTTTACAAGGTATAGGAGGGAAGAAAAGTAGTTCATCCATTTACGTAAACTAGGAAATATCGCAATTTTGAGTTTGATAATTTTCACTAGGTTTTTGTTTAATCAAAGTACAGTACTGTATTAACAATGAGTGTTTTTTCTCACGAATTGAACTATCCATTCGGACGTACTAATTACGCAGTGTATATTATACTGTTACAGCACATTAGCGTACAATATAGAGAAAGAAGTTAAATTGAAAAATAATCATAATATGAATATTTAAACACATTTTTGAAAATGGTGGCAGTTCATTTCGAGACAGGCTTCAGTTCTTTTGTGCATATTATCGCACTACAGACTATTGTACCTAATTCCAATTACCAGTTTCGTCCTTCGTACCAGTAACTCATGTTGAAATAATTCTGTACCTACTCTATAACAGAGTACCTTACGTACTGTAAATTCAATCTTCACTTCTGCCCGATCCGAAAAGATAAAATTACTCAGAAATGCTATCTACTGTCCGTTCAAGTGGTTTTGTCGAGGGTCGTAGAAAGGGGGGGGGAAATCACGTGACAGTTAATTACTTAACGAGACCCTTTTATTTAAGTTATTTTAAACAGTTGTATAATATTACGTAGACGTCCAATTCCTAACAGAAATTAATGTTTTCAGAAAAGAGCTAAGACAGCCCAGCTACTAGACTTTACAGACGGGCGAACAGAACCAGGTGGGGGAAACCGGGATACGACGTAGGCAAACGGACGACAGTACCTGTGCGGAGATATGATTCAATATTGAAAGCTCTTTCGTCACTGGAAAACGCGAACATATTTCTGGAACGTATTATACTCACTAACTCAGTACTGCATACGCGGCCTCGGTTCTGTGTGGAGAACGGTTGGAAGTTTACTAGTAGAGGGGGTGGGAGTGAAGTACATTCAAAAACTCAGGTACAATAAAAATTGAAGTAAAAATAAAATGATGTCCCTGTAGTTATAGTGCAAGTGGTATTGGTGTTGTAGTAGTAATAGTAGTGGTGATGGTGGTGGTAATATTGATTTCATGCTAAGTTAAAAAAAAGATCAAAATTCTTCTTTAATAAATTATACATTCCACTTTAAGGGTTTTCAAGTATATTTTCACTTGGATGCCAAGTTTCACTAAAATGTATCTTAGATACTATTTGAGTTATCTGGAAACCGCCGTCCGACTGAACAAAATACTTAAAAAAAATTCATAATTAAACACATATAACTGCTAATTTCATTTTACAACATAGCAGAAGAACAAATTAGTTGATAGATTTTAATTGTTAGTAATAATTGAGTGTTTTAATTATCTATATAAAAGTGTTTTACATGTTATGTTCAAATCATCAAGGGTACACATTATATGTCTCACTTACACAGTTCATGTGCATCTATTTGAACATGTAATTAGGCAAACTTTCATACATTTGAAAATGGCACATTAGTGCCGAAAACGTTCATGTTATAATCAATTTATATAAAATTAGATAAGCACAGACGGCTCATGTTAATTTAATATAGTATTATAACTGCTAAGTTTAAAAAAAAACATGAAACTTGCTCAGTGCTATACAGATAGTTTATGATTTATTACAGACTCTGAACAAAGAATGTTGAAATATTGTAAAATTATACTATTAATATTTGAGGAGATAAATTCGCTCCGGCGCCGGGGATCGAACCAGAGTCCTTGGTTCTACGTACCAAGCGCTCTAAGCTACGCCGAATTCAATCCACAGCACCGGATCGAACCTTCCTCCTTCATTGCTTCCCTTTATGGCCTGACTCCAAGTTAGGAGTCCTCAATATTAATTGTCAACATTACAGAGATCATTCTGTAGGAGAAATTAATAAATCCATAAAATTATACTAGCAAAAGATGTACCTCCCCCCATTTTAAAAGCATTCTACAAAACACCAGCAATGCGTCACTATAAAAGATACTAAGTATGGAGTGGCTCAGCGTCATCTTGAACTGGGTGCTCGGATTTCAAGCCGGAGTTCCAGACAAAGAAGACGTTTAAACATCCCCACGACCGCCTTCAATAGGCCGCTGTCCTAGTCACGTCCTGCATAATACGTGTAGATCGTCTTTTGCTTACAGTAGCAGCGACTGATTTATGGGCGCCGTAAAATCGAGCTGTATATTTCTTTGACACGAGAGCAATCATTGTCCGCTCGTTTTGTCCTTGTTGGCACGAACACAGCGGTCTTAGCCAGAGAACGAAGCCGGGTCTCTCACGAACTGACTTTCTAGCCAAGTGTGTGGTCGCTACGAGATCGTCCAGGACGACGGAATTCGTTCACGTGAGAGAACTACGCATGAAAACATCTCAAGTCATTTTTAAGTGATCAGCAGGCTTCGAGTCTTGGGACCCGATACAATAAGTTTACTGTGCATGTACTATAAGTTGTTGACTCGCTGCAGGTAGATAGAGATGTGTTGAGGTAACAACGTTGCTATTTAGAGTAGAGTACGATAGTATGGGGAAACACACATTTGTACATTCTGAAATTAAATATACATTACACAATGATAATGTCAAAAGAATGTGAAAGGCATTTATTCTCCTGTCTTTTATAAGCATTTGTGTTTAATTATACACAGTGTTAATGGTGGAAATAAGCATGTAGCAATTTTAATTTCTTCATTTATCTTATTGGTCGTCTTTAGGAAGTGCAGTTACAGTACCGAATTGCAATGTACTACAAGATACATTCTCATTGTCTCAAACGTAAATCTTTTTGGGAATGTTTGTACTGTAGAAAGCTGCGCTCTACGTTGCATTACGTGATAGGAGCAAAACGAAAAAACCTAACATCATCGCAGTCTCTAAGAGACAGTCCTTTATTCTCGGGTGACTCTATGTCCACTAATTTGCTGTTTATGTTACACAATGTTCCCTCTCCGTTATTTTTACATACAATTGATTTCCACTTCTGTTTTACACGTTCAGTAACCGGTGTACTTGATGTCTCATTAATTTTCTGCATCATTTTCTAAATTAATTTGAGGGCTTCCGTCATCTCTTGCTCTGACTTTTCTAACCATGTAATAGTTTCAGACACAGTTTATATGAAAACCAAATTATTCGTCAGAACTTTCAAATCCAGAGCGTTTTCCTTTGCGGATTTGTTGGCATTCATTCTACAGTACCCCCACCCACTGTACGCTTTACCACTATACTCAGTACGCCGTTATGCGGATTTCCCACTGAACTGCTCTATCGGGTCCGAAGTCTCGAAGCCTGGTTATCAGGTAACTCTGTCCGGTTGAACAAAATACTATGCAAGTTTTCGTAATAAAAAAAATATATTAAGTTTCCAAAAACACTAAAATTGCTTAGTGAGGTATAGATAGTGTATATTATGCATGTAAATATTTATTTTCAAAGGATCTATAGATTCTGAGGGAGAAAGTGTTGAAATGTATGGTAATAAAATTACACTAACGAAAGCTGTACTTTCCCCATTAAGGAAAGACAGGCCTTCATTCTCTAACGGGCAGCGAACATGACACTCTTCAACATGGTGCATGTTCTCTGACAAATGAACATAGTATTTCCATTCCCAGCCTTTTATATCTGCATCTTTTCATACTGATGACGGAAATTTTCAAGTCAGCAGCTGTGTTATTCATACTAAGTGGGTGTTAAAACTTTGAATGCTAATGTGAAATGGAAAAGGGGCTCAAGTGTTGAGATTTTTCATTGTTCTCACATAGATGGAACAATTTTTGGGACGTGTTGCTACGAACAAAATACTTTGACCTTGAAACAAAAGACCAACCAAAACAGTGAAAGCATCCTTTTTCACGTACCTCGAAAACGTTCAGCAAAAAAATCAGAGCGAGTCATGGGTTGTTCTTTGGATGAAACAGGAAATATGTACCATAATTCCGAGTAATTCCCAGAAGATGGTGTTACTGTCACTGCTATTGTAAACGAGTGAAGTTCAAGAGATGGAATCAGCTGCGCAACTGTAACTTAAGCATTACTGCGTCACTATGGATTTGATTTGCTTTGTCGGTCATCACATTCTCCAGGTTAGGCTCGTTGGAATGTCTTCTGTTTTCAAATTTAAAAAAAATTGTTTGAAAGGAATAAAATGTTAGAGCAACAATAATCTGGTAGAAATAGAAAATTACCGTTTTAGCTGAAATCTCCTGAATTTTATTTGAAAAGAAAAAAAGTATTTTGCATCGCGACGATGTTTTACGCTAAAATTGGTTTATGTTAAATTAAATAGGTATGGATGAAATCCCATCACTTCATGTAGTCGGCTAAACTTTTTTTAACCCACCCCAGAGTGTAAATTGGAACATTTTGCACACAGAAGCTAAGTATTCATAGCTATGCTATAGATCAGGCATGTCAATTGATGTCCACAGAAGCAAGCGCGCGCTTTAGAGCCCAGGAGAGCCTGAGCGCTTTACAGCGGAAAGGAAAGAGACAGACGAAAGAGGTGGTATATGCCGCTTGGCCGAGCTTTATTCAGGGATGGCCAGCACTGATTCAATAGATAAAGGCAAGAGAACTTATTAAAACTGTATCCATGGTAATTTTTAGATTTGTCTGAGAAGTATAAGTGCATTATAAGAATGTAAGTTTTAATTTTAATGCTCATTTTTCACAAATTTGATTTTTTTATTTAAAAGAAATTTTCAGGTATAGGCCTATTTATTTATTAGCTTTACAGAATGTTTTCGTAGATCTAATATACTGTATATACGTATTACTGAAGACAGTGTATTAAAAATTTTGAAAATATTCGCATGGAAATTGTTTGTAAGGAAATGAATTAACAAAGCAACTACTATTACATCGTAAGCAAAAGATACGTGCCCATGTGTTGTAAAAATGTCAGCTCTATAGCTTCAGCACATTTCGAGAAAATAATTTAATATTCTGATGATAGGAAGTTGCTCACAAATATCACCTTAAAAGCATAATGCGATAAGAGTTTTGTTACGTAATATTAGTTACACTTAAAACAGATACAGCACCTAGGTAACTTTGCTTTGTACTGTAATATTGTTTTGATTAGTTTATTGATTACTTTTGTAAGGCTAAAGATATCATCGATATAAATTCCAACTTATCATGTCATACTCAATCTCTTTCTTTGGAATATCACTTTCTTTATGAATGATGTGTTTCATCCACTTAATACAGTATAATATTATACTACTATGGACTTTAAGTGAATATTCCTTCTTAACTCTCTATTATGTTATTAAGATTTAAAACACAAGTGCAATATTAAGAAATCAGTGTTAGTACTTTTGTTTTACAGACAATACGAATAGATAATATCAAACACAAAGAAGCCATATAAAAATAACGACATAAAATTTCACGTTCCGTTTGAAGTTTGTGCACCACTGTTTCCTTAATCCAACAGGTTGCTTATTCATATACACAACCATTCCTCTTTCCATACTTAGCGCTTGCTGCCCGCGCACGACGTCAAGGTCAGAAAAATGTGCATGCTTTGACATCACTGCTATAGATACTAACTAGTAATTCATTATTTAGTATAGACCTACTGTATTAAAACTTAAAAACGATATCCTTGAGTTTCTTGCAACGGAAATAAATAAAAATAAATAGACAGACAAATAAATAGATAGACTGATAAATAAATAAATAAATAAATAAATGAAGACATAAATAAATATAAATAATGACGTCAAAAGTAACAAATTATTTATTTGTTTAATTCACAGAAAAGTTGAACAGCCCTACCTGGATTGTGAGTGATGACGTGTCCTACGGTCAGCGAATCTCCTTCCTGATTGGCCGGTGTCGTGTAATTCGGCCATCCTGCAAGAGAGCGATATCGGGATTTCAGTAACAAATGTGGGTGTAAATTCTCGAGTATCGATCTCTGAACTTGATTATTCAGTTTTACGACCATCATTTTACTGAAATTCATTACCAGCAGTAAAGCGATTATGAAAGAAGATGCAGCGCCTTGATTTATGCAATCCAGTAACATGTCTTCGCAAGCAGCGTATCCATGGCAACGATGTTAGCGATCAAGCAAGCGGCAAGAACGAAAATCAGCAACAAATTTTAAATACACGCTCACTTTATCAGTTGAATTACAAACAAAGCAAGTTAAAGGACGTCCAGCTAAACGTTTACTTATTTTTGCACGATTGTGTCTTTACAGCAAACGAACGTCACGATTGAAAGTTTATTTTGCTGAATTCAGAGTTGCCAACCCAGATAAGTATGTTGAAATATTAGAAATAACTGCTCAAGAGTTGTAATGAAAATCACTGCCTTCTATGCATGCTACAATCCTATAATGCATGTAAAATTCATATGCAAAAGGCAGTGTTAATTAATATACATTATACGAAACAAATCACTGCATTTGAACAATTCAAACGCCACATAACAAAAAGAAGTAATAATTATTTCAATTGAACACGAAATATTACAAATACCTGAATCACGTTTACTCCTTCACATTAAAGTTAATGGTGGAGATTGTACGTTGACCAGACTCTTACATCAGCCAGCTGTTTATAGTATAATGTACATAATGTATATTATGATTGAAAAATATATATTATTTTCAAAATATACTATCGTGCAAAAAATACTGTACAGTACAGGTTTGTGAAGTGCATTACAAAATATCGGAAACTGAAAAACTCGATCTGCTTGTATTTCGAACTTTTCCTCGATTTTGTAAAAAAACACTTCCCAGCCTTGTACTGTAATATAGCAGTAGCGAAGACTCGTTTCCTTACTCATCCTACTTCATCTCCCGGCGAGTCGATTTTAATCTGGCATCTCATTATTTTGCTCTCTGTTCAGTAGATAACATTGTAATGTTATTCATATCCACTACATTAATTAATAATTGTCTTGTCTCCACACACCATTGTGCACTGTATTCTATATTTTAATGTTGACCCCTGTTCATATCCTTAGGTGTGTAAAAAGAGTAATCATTATTATACATTGGGACTTGTGGTCTCGATCTAAGGACAATTCTGACTATATTTATAATTTTTGGTATATTTATACGTCTTAATATTATAAAATATTTGGTGGAGGGAACTCCGAGATGAACCAGTTCCTAGCTATCTCCAGTACTGCAGTTCTGGTGACTATAACAATCAGAAAAATAAGCCTTATACAAGGTGTTAAAAGCATTCAATACTTTCAGTGTTGTATTTAACGAAGTCTAATAAACATAGGTCTTAAAATGAATACAGTGCTTGTTCATCAACACCATAGGAGATGGTTTCCATTAAAAAAGGCATTCAGTATTCTGAGAGGTGGCAGTATCCATGAAAAAGGTTAATGAACATGGGCCCTAAAATTAAATTTTGTACCAGAAGAAGGCTTCAAAATTCCTATTGTAAGAAAAGTGTATTGTCTAATGTGAGTTCTTTGTTTGTTTGTTTGTTTGTTATTGGCTATACAGTGTCATATCGAAAATCTAGCAAACCAAAGTGTGTGCAGTGAACAGTACCCTACGCAATAAGAACAAAGCAAAGGCCTCACAATAGCCCCTGTTTCGTACAAAATTTAGGACTCATGTTTATTAGGGCGGCCGGGTAGCTCAGTTGGTAGAGCAGCTGGCTACGGACTGAAAGGTCCGGGGTTCGATCCCAGGTGGTGACAGGATTTTTTCTCGTTGCCAAACTTTCAGAACGGCCCCGAGGTTCACTCAGCCTCCTATAAAATTGAGTACCGGGTGTTTCCCGGGGGTAAAAGGCGGTCAGAGCGTGGTGCCGACCACACCACCTCATTCTAGTGCCGAGGTCATGCCCCCCAAGTGCCTGCATGGCATGTTACGGGATACCTTTACCTAACCTTTACCATGTTTATTAGACTTTTTTGTTATATTGATTAATATTGAATACTGAATGCTTTTCAATAACAATGAGCATCTACTACGATGATCAACAAATACTCAACTCGGAACATAGGACTCATGTTTATTAGACCTTTTTGTTATATTGATTAATATTGAATACTGAATGCTTTTCAATAACAATGAGCATCTACTACGATGATCAACAAATACTCAACTCGGAACATATTAATGTAGGACTCATGTTTATTAGACCTTTTTGTTATATTGATTAATATTGAATACTGAATGCTTTTCAATAACAATGAGCATCTACTACGATGATCAACAAATACTCAACTCGGAACATATTAATTTAGGACTCATGTTTATTAGACTTTTTTGTTATATTGATTAATATTGAATACTGAATGCTTTTCAATAACAATGAGCATCTGTTATGATGATGAAGAAATACTCAACTCGGAAGATATTAATTTAGGACTCATGTTTATTAGACTTTTTTGTTATATTGATTAATATTGAATACTGAATGCTTTTCAATAACAATGAGCATCTACTACGATGATGAACAAATACTCAACTCGGAAGATATTAATTTAGGACTCATGTTTATTAGACTTTTTTGTTATATTGATTAATATTGAATACTGAATGCTTTTCAATAACAATGAGCATCTACTACGATGATCAACAAATACTCAACTCGGAACATAGGACTCATGTTTATTAGACCTTTTTGTTATATTGATTAATATTGAATACTGAATGCTTTTCAATAACAATGAGCATCTACTACGATGATCAACAAATACTCAACTCGGAACATATTAATGTAGGACTCATGTTTATTAGACCTTTTTGTTATATTGATTAATATTGAATACTGAATGCTTTTCAATAACAATGAGCATCTACTACGATGATCAACAAATACTCAACTCGGAACATATTAATTTAGGACTCATGTTTATTAGACTTTTTTGTTATATTGATTAATATTGAATACTGAATGCTTTTCAATAACAATGAGCATCTGTTATGATGATGAAGAAATACTCAACTCGGAAGATATTAATTTAGGACTCATGTTTATTAGACTTTTTTGTTATATTGATTAATATTGAATACTGAATGCTTTTCAATAACAATGAGCATCTACTACGATGATGAACAAATACTCAACTCGGAAGATATTAATTTAGGACTCATGTTTATTAGACTTTTTTGTTATATTGATTAATATTGAATACTGAATGCTTTTCAATAACAATGAGCATCTGTTATGATGTTGAAGAAATACTCAACTCGGAACATATTAATTTAGGACTCATGTTTATTAGACTTTTTTGTTATATTGATTAATATTGAATACTGAATGCTTTTCAATAACAATGAGCATCTACTACGATGATGAACAAATACTCAACTCGGAAGATATTAATTTAGGACTCATGTTTATTAGCCTCTTTTGTTATATTGATTAATATTGAATACTGAATGCTTTTCAATAACAATGAGCATCTGTTATGATGATGAAGAAATACTCAACTCGGAACATATTAATTTAGGACTCATGTTTATTAGACTTTTTTGTTATATTGATTAATATTGAATACTGAATGCTTTTCAATAACAATGAGCATCTACTACGATGATGAAGAAATAATCAACTCGGAACATATTAATTTAGGACTCATATTCATTAGACCTTTTTGTTATATTGATTAATATGGAATACTGAATGCTTTTCAATAACAATGAGCATCTACTACGATGATGAAGAAATAATCAACTCGGAACATATTAATTTAGGACTCATGTTTATTAGACCTTTTTGTTATATTGATTAATATTGAATACTGAATGCTTTTCAATAACAATGAGCATCTACTACGATGATAAACAAATACTCAACTCGGAAGATATTAATTTAGGACTCATGTTTATTATACTTTGTTTTCTTCGATTTAATAAGTGCTGCCACCTTTCAAAATATTCCATGCTTTTTTTAACTCTCTGATAGATTTTGGAGTACAATACAGGGTCATTAATCGAGTTCGTTACTTGCAGCGAACTGTTCAGCATTGCCCCACGTAGGATATGCGCTCGTGGCCCTCGCGTCACGTTGTGCGAACTCACCATAAAGAATTCTTTCGCACTGGGAGCCGTTGCAGCTGGAATGTGGAGTTTGCTTATGAATATTTATGCGGTGGAGCAGTGTGGCCAACATAACGTCGTAAATTCGGAACCGCAAGCGGCCGCAGAGACGAAGGCGCATCCATCCATTTTTTAACGCGGACCGAACCGAACCCGCGTGCTGATGGCTTTCCTTACAACGCAGCTCAGTATACAGTCTGCCGCGTTGACCCTCTAGTTATACTTTGGAGTGGGGGCGCTATTCCTAGCAGGTAGAGTTTTAGCTAGTGCAGGGGGGTAGTGTTTACTTAGTCTGAAGTAAGTCAAGGGTGAAGGCCTGCAATAGATTGAAGAGAGAAAAAGCTATTGCCACTAATTATGGAGTTCTATATTTGTAATGTGAATGTTGTGTGTCGAGGTTAATTAAAGGACAAAAATATTGCGGCGTTCTTGGGAACATTAACTGTGATAATAAAAATGAACGTGCGCGCGTATATGTGTATGTATGTGGGAATTCCATACGTATACAAGCAGCCGAAATAATTCAAAATGTTTATAAATATTTTAAAGAAGGGAATATAAAGTGCCATAATCCATTTACAGCAGGCCTGCACAAACAGCGCTCAACGAGCATGCGCGCTCCTTCGGAGCGGGAGAGCAGAGTTTTACCGCTCGCCGAAACGGAGAGGAAGATACGTCAGAATGACGTAGACTTGTTATAGGTAGAAGAGAGGCAAACGACCACTCAGTTATCTAATAGAGTGCAGTGTGTAGGCCTATTCTCAGTAACTGTTTCACGTTGCTTACCTACTGCTACAGTACAGTATGGAGGAATCTAAAAGATGGAACGTAACATTTAACATTTAACGATTTACAGCTCGAACTTATTGATCTTCAATGTGACCTAAGGGCTAAAGATCGTTTGAATAATACTACTAGCCTGGTTGAGTTTTATAAGACTAAATATTAGCAATAATATCCACGACTACACAGGCTGGCTGTGAAAATGATTGCTACGTTTGGCTCAACATTTATATTTGTGAGCAACTGTTTTCTATAATCAACTTTAATGAAGGCAGACATCGAACATCTGTAACTGATGTTTCATTACGATCAGTAGGCTACTGTTTCTTTCAGCTGCCAACAGCATAAAACCCCGTTTTGATGTGCTGATAAATAAAAATATAACAAAATGATATTGTACATTTAAGTAGCTATAGAATTTCTATTATTTCTGTAAAATAAATATTTCTTTATTAATTAATAATAGTCCAAGATAGTTTTGCAAACACTAAACGGGAATTCATTTCATAAGCACTCGTAATAGTACTTCCTTTTGTGTATATTTTGTACGAGATCACCCCTTCTTCCAGTCCACCCTTATACAGAGCGCAGCTAATATCTGCATTCCGCTCATGAGCTGTGAGCCGGCTCGGAAAGCGCAAATCTTGTGCAGGCCTGATTTACAGAAATCTGTGATGCAACAAAAGTACTATGCTCAACTGTAAAGAAAGTACTTCAACTGGATATGACGATATATTCTACACGAACAAAACAAAAGCGTCCCCAAATCTGAAGAACAGAATTTTCTAAAATCCATCTATTACTTTCGATCTTACTAGGAGAATAGTGTATGAATTTTATGAAAGTCAGTCGATGTAAACTCTAGACGAAATACTTAGCAGTAAAACTGCGGTACTCAAGATGAGTTCCCCAACCAGAAAACATTGCATTCAACGGGGTTCAAATGCAAACAACTGGACGCTGTGCACCAGTCATGGCATCCACAAGAATTCAGACTTATTGAACCCGGGGCAGTAGGTGTTCGTGTAGCAATTCATCGACTGTCGCGGAGCTATGAATGCTTCGTTGTTTCAAGAATGGTTTGAAAATACATTTATACTTTTAGAGGAACCTTCAATAAACATAATGGACAACGCCCCATATCTTTACCGACTTCTGAACCCCGTACCAACGTACACAAGAGACGATATGCTCAACATCATAAACGACAACAATACTGAGCTTCCCATATCTCCTCAAACAACAAAATTGCAATGGCATATCAAACATTGCGACAAACTGGTGCTCTTCCCAGCGTTCGTATTCAATGCGAAAGAACTCGTGACGTGCGAGAAGATGAAAACATTCTTGATGCAATATCTTATGCGAAGTTTTACCGTCAGATGGCAGGAGCGTTCCATGCGGCGCAACATGTTGTAGGGCTATATTTTGTCATATGCTACAGTTGATTACGTTTTCCCGCTTGTTGGTTTTCTGTGCGTGTCAAAATTATATTTACAATTATTTTGTATAACCCAGTATAATTTAATATAATTCAGTATTTTCTTACCTCATAATTTAATTTAATTTACAATAAATAATAACGTAAACCTGTACCGGTATAATATTGAGCGATTCCCCTTAAGAGATGGGTGTGGAAATCTGCAGTATGCAGAATATAGATACGAATAAATTGAATGTTCATGAACCTAAACGAGAACTTTGAGAACGAGATGCACGAATAAAAATATAGGAAATATGTCGAAAGTGAATATTGCCCTCTTTATAATAATAATAATAATAATAATAATAATAATAATAATAATAATAATAATAATAATAATAATAATAATAATGATTTATTTAACCTGGCAGAGTTAAGGCCATACGGCCTTCTCTAACACTCAACCAGGAGTAAAGACTGCGTTACAAAAACACTACAAATTTACAAATTACACTACAATTTTACACACAAAACTGAATAAGATAATAATAATAATAAAAAATAAACAACAAATAAGAAGAAATCGGACATAATATATAACATACAGAAAGAAAGAAAAAAGCATAATAATATGTGAACAGCAGGTCAAAATAAATGAGGCATACAAAAAAAAAGACAAAAGAATAGTAATAATGATGATAATAATAATAATAATAATAATAATAATAATAATAATACTAATAGTAGTAATAAAATAGTGCAGTACAAAGTATACAGTGAATACAATATTTCTAAGTACACACAATAAGGAAAATTAAGATTATATATAGCTCAACTTATCACATCGTTAGTATTTAAGAACCGTACGCTAAAAACAGGATATGCAGCCACCAATGTGTTTTTTTATAGGGAAGAGACTATCGAAATTGAATTCCTTGTATTTTTTGTGTAGTTGCAGACAGATCAAATACAATTTTGAATAGGATGATATAATATGATCGCAATAGTATCACGATTAGTAGTGTGTTTTGTAGGTTAAGGACATGCAGTTTTGAATACTGTGTGGGATGATTTTGAAAATTTGAACTTAAAACATGGCTTTAATAATTAGGGTACAGTACATTAAAAACAATAAAATTTCACCTCTGTGTACCCATAACTTGCGATCGGCAGTCCTCGAGAAACGCTGGGTTGCTCTACTCTGGGATAGAACAATGCAAAGCCTCGTGTGGCACTGTGCACGCAACATTGCGTGTAGCGCCTGCAGAGATTTGTTTCGAGTACACGCATTACTCCTAAGATGGAGAAGATGCCGACTAATACGGCGCGCTCCATCACACACTCAACGGAGCGGCGTGCAACACATCGCCCCGCCCGCCGTTTTCTCAAAGTTGGCCCAGCTGAGCTGGCGACGATTCGCCCTCTCGAGTTCGGTGTCTTTCGCGTTAAAGTGACTATGAATAAAGAAAGTAAAAGTCCCATCCAAAGAAACCTTGCCCTGCTGCCCGTACGGCTATGGCGCTTGTTATGATGGTGGGGACGTTAATAACGATATTAACAAACAGTTCGCAGAGGAAGAAGCATTTTTCCATAAATTAAGAAGATAATGATCGTGAATATGAAGTGTCAGATAATTTTCAAATCTTTTTAAATAAAAGTATATTAATGTACCAGTACTGACATACACACAATATCAGTGATTCAAACGCAAAATGTAACAGAATAGCTGCAGTATTACAAAACAATGTATGTATAATTTTGAAAATGTATTTTTTTAATTCATAATATTATTAAAATGTTCATTCTGCACTAGCTTGCAATTTTCACTTTCTTGTTCTTACTAAGATTCTATCTATCTATCTATCTATCTATCTATCTATCTATCTATCTATCTATCTATCTATCTATCTATCTATCTATCTATCTATCTATCTATCTATCTATCTATCTATCTATCTATCTATCTATCTATCTATCTATCTATCTATCTATCTATCTATCTATCTATCTATCTATCTATCTATCTATCTATCTATCTATCTATCTATCTATCTATCTATCTATCTATCTATCTATCTATCTATCTATCTATCTATCTATCTATCTATCTATCTATCTATCTATCTATCTATCTATCTATCTATCTATCTATCTATCTATCTATCTATCTATCTATCTATCTATCTATCTATCTATCTATCTATCTATCTATCTATCTATCTATCTATCTATCTATCTATCTATCTATCTATCTATCTATCTATCTATCTATCTATCTATCTATCTATCTATCTATCTATCTATCTATCTATCTATCTATCTATCTATCTATCTATCTATCTATCTATCTATCTATCTATCTATCTATCTATCTATCTATCTATCTATCTATCTATCTATCTATCTATCTATCTATCTATCTATCTATCTATCTATCTATCTATCTATCTATCTATCTATCTATCTATCTATCTATCTATCTATCTATCTATCTATCTATCTATCTATCTATCTATCTATCTATCTATCTATCTATCTATCTATCTATCTATCTATCTATCTATCTATCTATCTATCTATCTATCTATCTATCTATCTATCTATCTATCTATCTATCTATCTATCTATCTATCTATCTATCTATCTATCTATCTATCTATCTATCTATCTATCTATCTATCTATCTATCTATCTATCTATCTATCTATCTATCTATCTATCTATCTATCTATCTATCTATCTATCTATCTATCTATCTATCTATCTATCTATCTATCTATCTATCTATCTATCTATCTATCTATCTATCTATCTATCTATCTATCTATCTATCTATCTATCTATCTATCTATCTATCTATCTATCTATCTATCTATCTATCTATCTATCTATCTATCTATCTATCTATCTATCTATCAATCTATTTATTTATTTATTTATCTATTTATTTAGTCCACACCTGTGGAGTAACGGTCAGCGCGTCTGGCTGCGAAACCAGGTGGCCCGGGTTCGAATCCCGGTCGGGGCAAGTTACCTGGTTGAGGTTTTTTCCGGGGTTTTCCCTCAACCCAATGCGAGCAAATGCTGGGTAACTTTCGGTGCTGGACCCCGGACTCATTTCACCGGCATTATCACCTTCATATCATTCAGACGCTAAATAACCTAGATGTTGATACAGCGTCGTAAAAAAATAAATAAATAAATAATTAAATCTATTTATTTATTTATTTATGCCTATAACAGGGCAAAGCCCCAATTACAATAGACAGTACAGATATCCATTAAAAAAACATAGAATTGCATATAACAAGAAAAA
Source organism: Periplaneta americana (assembly GCF_040183065.1). Taxonomy (NCBI): domain Eukaryota; kingdom Metazoa; phylum Arthropoda; class Insecta; order Blattodea; family Blattidae; genus Periplaneta; species Periplaneta americana. The sequence goes on along the minus strand of NC_091130.1, from coordinate 947,767 downwards.
AGAGATGAAACAGATACAAGTGTAAATACAAATTAAAATGGAAAATGAGAAAAGGAAAAAAGAAAAGAACAGACAAATAGATACTACCTAAATAAGAGACACAGATATAGATATAAATGAAAAATACAAAATAAAATAAATGAAAAATAGTTAAATATACATATCATAGCTGAAAATGTAAAATGTAGCTATAATTGGCAAATTACAGAGTAAGAAATAGCAATATTATATAAAATCAAGATGACTTATTATGGCCACTAAGAAACCGAACACAATTCCCATTTTTTTTATTCCGTAGTTCTATAACTGGGTACCCTGTTAACTCCATAAATAAAGCTATCTCTTCACGCAATTGGCAAAATCGATCTAAGATTCATTCTCAATAGAATATAAATACATTTTCACATCATATTCCTTTTTTCTCTGACATAATAATTGTGTGGCTTAGGAAACAATACCCTGGTCTACAGGTGGCTGGGGAAATATTTCAATACACACAAATGAAATTAACGTTCAAATTCATATAATATATTTTTTCCAGTTAAAATAGAACATTTAATTCTTTTCAATGAAAAATAAAATATGAGGTATAATTTCACGAAATATTTTTTTTAACTGTGAAAGTCATTATTCAGAAGTAGGCTAGGTGAAACCAGTAATTTTATTTAGGCTCGAAATACTGGAAAGTTCTCAACAAACGATTTAAACTTCTGTAGGTTTTATATCGACAGGAAGAAAATATAAAAGAACTAGTGGCTTGTGCAGCAAATGCTGCTAAGTTCATTAGAAGTTCAAATTAAATTTTTTCAAATTTATTTCCAATGAAGAATACCGGACATTTTGGAAGTTATTTGCTTCCATAATAATGAAACATAGGCCTACCCCTCTGAATGGTTTTCTTCATGCTAAATACTTTTTTATTTAACCTATACATCTTCAGTTCTTGAGTTTCAATGCGAAAACGCAAGTAACAATGTCAGGATGATCAGTCGGTTTTACATGTGGGAGTGAAGCAATAGCTATTTCAGGTCATTGCGGACTGTAGGTTAGAGTTATGAAAATATCTTCTGCCCTCGTGCCCTCTGGCTCTTCTGCCCTTCTGCCCTTCTGCCCTTCTCTTCTCTTCTCTTCTCTTCTCTTCTCTTCTCTTCTCTTCTCTTCTCTTCTCTTCTCTTCTCTTCTCTTCTCTTCTCTTCTCTTCTCTTTTCCTTTTCTTTTCTTCCTGTTTTCTTGTTTTTTGCCTTCTTTCTCCATTCGCTTGCTTCTCTTCTCTTCTCTTCTATTTTCCTTTTCTTTCCTTCCTGTTTTCTTGTTTTTTGCCTTCTTTCTCCATTCGCTTGCTTTCTACGTGATTCTCAATCTCTCCTACTGTATCTTAGATCCTTGTCATTGTTTCATATTCAATCTCTACATTGCCTTCAGCGTCATCATCAGCATCATCATCATCATCATCTGAACTTTCATCTATGATCTGCAGAGTAGTGTCGATCACCACGTAAGTTTTCATCCAGTGTTACTTTGTTAGATAAAACACACTTAAGGGAATAAATAAACTGCACTAACAGAAAATTTTCTATTAATACTGTTGATACGTAAATCTGACGTACACTTCCAAATAATTATATCTCATAATAAGTTGGCCAAGCGTGTAAGTTGCAACCTGCTGTCACGACTACTATAGTCAGCAACTGAAAGACGGAGACATAGCTAGAAGAAGGAGGTGCTCTCTTGGCGGGAAAAGTAGTGAGGATTAATTGTTTATCCATCAAAATTACGTACGACAGAAGTTTTAAACAATGGCATTACTTCCTTGTGAGCAGGAAGAAAACCACTGTTTGATCACAGTATAGAGATATTATGCTCTCTATACTGTGGTTTGATTTCCACATCCTACAAGTTTAATACAAGTAGTGTTAAGTTCATAACAATAACCTTAGTATCTCGTTATCATTATATTACTTCTTTTCAAATAATTATCTACAAAAGTTATCACAAAAATTGTTAGACTTCAAGAGTCGAAAAAGAAATTAACCTTGAAGCAACAATGTAAACGTTTCAGTCTTCAAGTTCCCGTGTCAGTCCAGAAGGTCTTCAAACGGTACACACAGGTTGTGCGGAAACGGGTTATGTGCAATATTTCTGACATTGTTGGTTAGCACGCACTGAATTAGAGTGGAAACATATTACAAGCATCTTCCGAGACAGAGTCTGTCTGTTCGAGACCCCCTTGCGATCCTCGCCGTTCATATGCAACGTTCAGGTTCGATTTTCTCCTAAATGTCCAATATGCCACTTTTCTTCTCGCGCTATAGCTTTTTTCCGCAACATCTTCCACTGAGTTACCTCGTATCTTAGTTTACATTTCTCACACGCGCGGCGCTGTATGGCAATATGTTCCAGTTTACGTTAATTAGATTACACAGCGGAAATGACCGCCATATTTCTTCTTGTAATGCAGAAAAAAGAACAGTTGAGAGAAAACGCGTTTAGAAATGCGAAACAAACCGCAAATTGTGAAACCCAAAGGACAGCTCAGCTACGTAAGATACAAGAATATAGATGTTGCGTAGTACATCGCATTTCCACGCCATAGGCTTCCATGGCGCTAGCAGAGCCACTTCATAACTCTTGAATAAAGGTAAAGAACGGTAGCTAATTAGCTGGATACAGGCTGTACGTCATAGTTCATGTCTCAATGCATTTTGAAGATTACATCTACTTATGGCGAAAGCCAACCAGTCGCAAATCATGTGGCTGTATGACTATTTCGCTCATGTACCAATGCAACAATGCAGTGTAGGCAGCGAATAGGGATTATAAAGAATGGACACTGAGCGAATTTTCCTGTGTTTTGTTTCTCTGTGCGCCGGCGTTTAGTTCCACTTTCAAGCGCTAGAGGTTAGTGTAATCGAGCATACGCTAAGATAATAATTGGGTATAGACTTGAGACACAGGATCCAAACATCGCCTACCTTATTGCATAATCCAGTGACGCTTTGCTTCAAATAAATTCAAGTTAACAGCTTTTCCTTATTTCACAGTAACGAAGTAGTTGTAATTATATTTTTTTTTTACATTTTAGATATAATAAATTATATTATAAAATAATATAATACATTATAAAATTAAGTATCAAATTCGTTTAATATTTGTATATCTATACTAATAATAAATCTGTAGCCAAAATTTTTCTGGTAATTTTCGATTTTCCAAAAATAATTGGTCCTAACATATATAATTAATCACCCTGAAACCGAAAATCGCTTTTTTGACATTTTTGTTTGTATGTATGTCTGTCTGTCTGTCTGGATGTTTGTTACCTTTTCACGCGATAATGGCTGAACGGATTTCGATGAAAATTGGAATATAAATTAAGTTCGTTGTAACTTACATTTTAAGGTATGTGGCATTCAAAATACATTATTTAAAAGGAGGGTTATAAGGGGGCCTGAATTAAATAAATCGAAATATCTCGCTTATTATTGATTTTTGTGAAAAATGTTGCATAAAAAAAGCTTCTTTAAAAATAATTTCCGATAAGTTTTATTCTTGAAAAACTTTGATAGGACTGATATTTAATGAGATAAATGAGTTTTAAAATTAAAATAACTGCCATCTAAGGCCGAGTAATGAATTAAAAAACAAATGACTTCGTCTATAAGGGGCCTTGGACAGCAACAATCGAAAGCTATGAAAGATAGCCTACAGAGAATGTTTCTGTGTTTGTATGAAGTAATATCGGAAGCTAAATTAACCGATTTGTATAATCAATTATTAATTCACCATTGGAAAGTGTAGTTTCTCTAGATGGACATAATGCTATAATGTTATTACAGTAGCTTCTGAGTGAATCGAGGACAGGTAAGATTAAAATAGCTTCTTATGCACAGAAAACTTGATAGACTATTCTGTACATTCGTTTCCTGTATTTCCTAAAATAATTTTTATGACCAAATGAGTGGTCTCTGGATCAAAATGATCGCATTTTAATTATGCAAATACAATTTAAATTATGTAACATAATAAACGATTTATCCTTATATCAAACACGAATGTTCCCTGGATCAAATGTCCTATTTTAATTATGTAATTACTTTATATTTATTTCTAACGGGTGCAGCGGAGCGCACGGGTACGGCTAGTAATATAATATAGACATATGGTTTTACTTCTCATAAGAGTTTTGTTTTTCCATTTTCAGCGCTATCAAATCATTACATATTTCAATTGTTGTTGGGGTCAACGTCTCAACTCTCATTATAAAGGAACTCTAGAGTCTAGACATTGACGGATTTATTATTTTATGGGTCCAATTTATTTTATTTGAGTACATAATGTACCTAGATGTATTAATTATATGTGTTATATTTCCGCTGTGTCGACTGCTAGCTGGTGTGATGTCAGCGCCAACTCTAGGGAGAAAGCAGAATCTCACGCTCTAGCTGGCTTGAAGGTCATTGAAATCAGTCCGGGTACATCAAAGGTACCGACGCGAAGTGTCCATAATTTATAATCCCTATTCGCTGGTGTAGGAATCTACTGAGTTTTAACCAGTCAAATCCAACTATCAACTGCAATCTTGTCGCATGTGATTCTCATTTGTTTGATATTTTGTCGCACCTGATATTCAGATGTTAAATATTTTCGTTGTGATATTGCGTGATGGGCCGCTAGCAAATGTGACAGAAGAACAAAAGTGGGCACGTTATGAACCTGGAACATATTGAACAGGACGCCAGTCCGAGCTTAGACGCCAGTCCGCACAAATTCCGTCAAAATCCATCTCCTGTGAAGTTAATGTTCATCCTGGCTCATGACATTCCAGGAATTCTGTTTCACATGGTGCAGCGCTGTCAAGGATTTTTTATTTTATTTTAGTAGGTTATTTTACGACGCTTTATCAACATCTTAGGTTATTTAGCGTCTGAATGAGATGAAGGTGATAATGCCAGTGAAATGAGTCCGGGGTCCAACACCGAAAGTTACCCACCATTTGCTCATATTGGGTTGAGGAAAACCTCGGAAAAAACCTCTACCAGGTAACTTGCCCCGACCGGGAATCGAACCCGGACCACCTGGTTTCGCGGCTAGACGCGCTAACCGTTACTCCATAGGTGCTGTCAAGGATAAACGTCTTGCAATGCAATATCCTCCACGATAATGCTGCAGTCCATATAGCAAATCGTGTGAAGGACCTTTTGCGGCGCTGCACTCGCCCTACCCCCCAGATTTTTCATCCTGCGATTTCGATTTGTTATCAAAATTGAAAGCTTCATTGCGTAGGAAACGCTTCCGTACACGTAGGATTGAGCAATGGTGAAGCGGGTGGTATTCGTCTTGAGTGCCCCAGAGATCGCTTCGAAGGTTATTATGTGTGTACTATACATTGTGAGGTGGAGGAATAAATGTTCTCCGTCTTGTCTAAATCCTAAATTCTTACATCTCCACAAGTACATTACTGGTAAACTACTTTGTATCTTTTAATATTCTTCTCTGTCTTTTGAAAGTTCTTTAAAAATGCGCATTTGCCTAAAAATGGATATCATGACTTACTAAATGACCCAGCTAATTACATTAAGTCAGTAGTTCGAATATCTTATTTAATAGTAATATAATCGCAATATCATTTTTATTAATTATATATTTATTATTATTCAAGAAATATACTTATTCAAATATGGCACGAGTTCCCATATCTTTTGATAATTTGAAATAACTGACTGTCACGTAGGAGGTTTAGTGAGTTCAGACGTGAACTGTGAAATAATTTATCTCACGTACAAGGTTCAGTCAGTTCAGACATGAACTATCAAATAATTCACCGTCACGTACAAGGTTCAGTCAGTTCAGACATGAACTATCAAATAATTCACCGTCACGTACAAGGTTCAGTCAGTTCAGACATGAACTGTGAAATGATTCACCGTCACGTACAAGGTTCAGTCAGTTCAGACGTGAACTGTGAAAGGATTCACCATCACGTACAAGGTTCAGTCATTTCAGACGTGAACTGTGAAAGGATTCACCATCACGTACAAGGTTCAGTCAGTTCAGACATGAACTGTGGAATGATTCACCGTCACGTACAAGGTTCAGTCAGTTCAGACGTGAACTGTCAAATAATTCACCGTCACGTACAAGGTTCATTCAGTTAAGACATGAACTGTGAAAAGATTCACCGTCACGTACAAGGTTTAGTCAGTTCAGACGTGAACTGTGAAAGGATTCACCATCACGTACAAGGTTCAGTCAGTTCAGACGTGAACTGTCAAAGGATTCACCATCACGTACAAGGTTCAGTCAGTTCAGACATGAACTGTGGAATGATTCACCGTCACGTACAAGGTTCAGTCAGTTCAGACGTGAACTGTCAAATAATTCACCGTCACGTACAAGGTTCATTCAGTTAAGACATGAACTGTGAAAAGATTCACCGTCACGTACAAGGTTCAGTCAGTTCAGACGTGAACTGTGAAAAGATTCACCGTCACGTACAAGGTTCAGTCAGTTCAGACGTGAACTGTGAAAGGATTCACCATCACGTATAAGGTTCAGTCAGTTCAGACGTGAACTGTGAAAGGATTCACCATCACGTACAAGGTTCAGTCAGTTCAGACATGAACTGTGAAATGATTCACCGTCACGTACAAGGTTTAGTCAGTTCAGACGTGAACTGTGAAAGGATTCACCATTACGTACAAGGTTCAGTCAGTTCAGACATGAACTGTGGAATGATTCACCGTCACGTACAAGGTTCAATCAGTTCAGACGTGAACTGTCAAATAATTCACCGTCACGTACAAGGTTCATTCAGTTAAGACATGAACTGTGAAAAGATTCACCGTCACGTACAAGGTTCAGTCAGTTCAGACGTGAACTGTGAAATAATTCACCGTCACGTACAAGGTTCAGTCAGTTCAGACGTGAACTGTGAAATAATTCACCGTCACGTACAAGGTTCAGTCAGTTCAGACGTGAACTGTCAAATAATTCACCGTCACGTACAAGGTTCATTCAGTTCAGACGTGAACTGTCAAATAATTCACCGTCACGTACAAGGTTCAGTCAGTTCAGACATGAACTGTGAAATAATTCACCGTCACGTACAAGGTTCAGTCAGTTCAGACCGTGAACTGTGAAATAATTCACCGTCACGTACAAGGTTCATTCAGTTAAGACATGAACTGTGAAAAGATTCACCGTCACGTACAAGGTTCAGTCAGTTCAGACGTGAACTGTGAAATAATTCACCGTCACGTACAAGGTTCATTCAGTTAATACATGAACTGTGAAAAGATTCACCGTCACGTACAAGGTTGAGTCAGTTCAGACGTGAACTGTAAAATAATTCACCGTCACGTACAAGGTTCAGTCCTCAACCTATTCCCTGTTAAGGAATCAGATCTCTATACGTCTCACCAGTAACGACAAAGCTATCATTCCCATCTCATGAACTCAGACTACTTTGTACTGCAGGCTTGTGGCTACACCTTCCCGGCGACATTCAATTCCTTATGACTTTGATTGAGTGCTCACAGCTCACGTGAGGTGTCGGTTGCTATGGAAATAAAAAACAGGAGAGTTGCGACTTCTTAGCGCAAGATGGCGTCGCAATCGCCCCTGTGGCTGGCACGGCATCTTCCAATAAATTCCTGCCGTCTTGTAGACCAGACTGCCTAATCTGAATGCCTTGCTTTTGCACTCAGACAGAACTCTACTGATCAGACATTTCTTCTGTTGTCCCTGGAATGGCTGTCAGGTCTTTGTGCTGAGTAACCAGGCCAAGATTGTGGCTGGATGTCCCACTGGTTATGATCAATACACAGTCCCGGCGAATGTTGCGTAACAATGCACAAGTAAGTTGACGTGGTAGTTTCATAACATTCAATGAATTATTTTATTCTATAATAATGGAAAGATCTCGCAGAAATGAATCAAATTTCGGCATCTTCGTACCGACAAATTGAATATCGAGCGGTTCCCACGAGGGTCCAGTCTCACATCTGAGTCAGTCATTTTGACGTGTGACGTCTATATTCGACGTACGCTAACAGATAAAATGATTTTGCGGTACAGAAATTCAACTTCGGTTGCCATGGAAAACGTCATATTCGACAAAATGAACAATGGACGAGTTCATTCTTCCACGCGTGAAGTCCGCATATACCGGGTGATTCAGTAAAAGCGTACAACATTTAATCAGGAAATAGAGAAACATTTTGAGATATGGAACTTGGAGTCTGCAAGACCAGATTAAGGGGATGGAGTCAGTTTCGCTGGGTCGGCATTGTAGACTACACCATTCTCTACCTCCCGTCTGAAGGGCCACATGTACTTGCGCTTCATGCAAAGAGTTCTGAGTTGTTGAAGGGCGCACCCTTTGCTGTCCGTGAGAGGATGTGGCTGCAGCACGACGGAGCACCGCCTCAATTCAATATTGATCTCCGCAACCATCTGGATGATACATTTCCTGGTCACTGGATTGGAAGGGGAGGCCCTATTCTATAACCAGCGGGGTCACCAGACATGTCGCCATTGGATTAGTTCCTATGAAGATATCTAAAATCACTGTAAGAACTCGGTAAGCAGAGATATGAAATTATTTGTCAGGATTGTAGCCTCCTGCGATGTGATTAAAACACGACAAGGATATCCGAAAGGGTGCAGCAGAATCTCGTACGCCGACGTCATGCTTGTATTGCGGTTAGTGACCGTCGTTTTGAGAAAATGATGTGACGTACAAAACGGTACGTTGTTAACTAAGGTTTGTAAATTATATGAAAATAATGTTAAAATGCAAGTGTAAGTAATATGAAAACAGTAATAGATACCGATAAAGCAAGCCCGTATCTGTTTAATCTTGTTTCGCAAACCCCAAGTTGAAAATCTCAAAATGTTCGGCAGGGCATCCCCCTTATCCTGTGTAATTTTTGCACGCTTTGACTGAATTATCCTGCATACATAATCTACTTGAAAGAGTTTATTATAATCCATGGGGGTTTGCAATGTAGGCCTACTCTTATTTACAAAAATGTTATTCAATTGTACTTTCACATGCACGCGAAACAGACGCTTGCATACATGCGTATCTAAGTATAGAAAGTTGGCTTTAGTCACATACAGATGGATAAACAATATTCACGGAATCTTCTCATGAGCTTATATGCAGTACAGCAGTATCTGTGGCTCAACGATTCTTTACTTGTCATCATAATAGAACATTCCGTTTTAATGCATAATAATAATAATAATAATAATAATAATAATAATGATAATATTTATAATTTCTTTGAAGACTTTAAGCACAATCACAGAGATTTCCTCGAATCCCTCGTCTCTTTTTACTTTTGTCCTTTCATAAATGAATGGATACGCGGGTAGAAAAGAAGAAAGAAGGCGGACGAACGGATTACAGCATGCAGAAGTCCGCTCGGTTCCTTGCGTGGACACACCTCTGAGAGGTTTCTCAATTGCTCGTGGAGATACCTTTAAGAATGAACGGCGATGGATCCGCAGCCGTTGCTAGGTTACGTACGCGCCGTGTTTTTCTAACTGACTGCTGCGCCGTGCACTCCAATTAAAGTTGATGTCATTACAGGAAAGATTCTGCGTCCAGTTGCCTACTGTGTGCGTCACAAGCCTGACAGGCGGGCGGGCTGTGTAATTACCGAATCGCCTGACATCGTGGGTAACAAACAAAGAGCGAACATAAAGCGTCGCTACGACACAATAATTGATCGAGCATGTTGCTGCCTTCATGTTTGTGCGTAATAAATATGTAGGCTTCTGCCGGCCGTTCGTCCATCCATTCATCCATCCATCCATCCATCCATCCATCCATCTTCCTCCATCCTCCCATCCATCCTCCATCCTTTCATCCATCCTCCATCCATCCATCCTTCCATCCATCCTTCCATCCATCCATCCTCCATCCATCCATCCATCCATCCTCCATCCATCCTCCATCCATCCATCCTCCATCCATCCTCCATCCATCCATTCTCCATCCATCCATCCTTCCATCCATCCATCCATCCATCCTTCCATCCATCCATCCTTCCATCCATCCTCCATACATCCATCCATTCTTCCATCCTCCATCCTCCATCCTTCCATCCATCCATTCTCCATCCATCCATCCTTCCATTCATCCTTCCATCCATCCATCCATCCTCCATCCATCCATCCTTCCATCCATCCTCCATCCATCCATCCATCATCCATCCATCCTCCATCCATCCTCCATCCATCCATTCTCCATCCATCCATCCTTCCATCCATCCATCCTTCCATCCATCCATCCTTCCATCCATCCTCCATACATCCATCCATACTTCCATCCATCCATCCTCCATCCATCCTTCTATCCATCCTTCCATCCATCCTCCATCCTTCCATCCATCCTCCATCCATCCATTCTCCATCCATCCATCCATACATCCTTCCATCCATCCATCCTTCCATCCATCTATCCTCCATCCATCCATCCTCCATCCATCCATCCATCCTCCATCCATCCATCCTCCATCCATCCATCCATCCTCCATCCATCCATCCTTCCATCCATCCATCCATCCTCCATCCATCCTTCCTCCATCCATCCATCCATGATTTTTCCATTTCCTAGCGTGATTTGCCGTTTATTTGCATTAAAATTCAATGAGCAAACAATGAGTTCCCTTGACAGAGTATGAAACGTGTTTCCAAGGAGTATTTTGGTTTTGAGAAACTCTTCACTGCAGAACTTGGACTATCTATATAGCTGAAAATTATATCCTTGGAAATTTAATGGAATTTCACCGTTATGCGACCGACGGGAGAAAGTTTAAGTAGGGATTATTGTAAGAAATATTTGATAGGTATTAAGCATCCCTTGTGGCGCAGAGCGGAGAGATGTACGTAGGTTGCTAATGAGATATTTAACAACCTCGTAATCAGGTAGAACTCGCAGACGAAACTAAACACATTCTTGCTTGGAGTATTCACAATTATCTTTCCAACAGGCTGACTTTTGGTGCGTGTGCTTTGTTTCAAAAGTGTTACACGAAGGGCTGCTCCTGTAAGGCAGTTTTTGGACGATATTTAGTTACCAGAAAAAATAAATAGGAGCATTTAAAGAATTTAGACGAGGTGTTCATTACATTGAACAAAGCTGATTTTACGTTCAACCTTAAGAAATGCCATTATTTAAGAGTGAAACAAAATACTTAGGTAACGAGGACAGAAAAGAAGAGCAATACGAGCATACAGCAGCTCGAGAGAAATTGTTACACGAGGTCAGAAAAGAATAGCAATACAAGCATACAGCAGCTCTAGAGAACTTGTTACACGAGGACAGAAAAGAATAGCAATACAAGCATACAGAAGCTCGAGAGAACTTGTTACACGAGGACAGAAAAGAATAGCAATACGAGCATGCAGCAGCTCTAGAGAACTTGTTACACGAGGACAGAAAAGAATAGCAATACAAGCATACAGCAGCTCTAGAGAACTTGTTACACGAGGACAGAAAAGGAGAGCAATACGAGCATACAGCAGCTCGAGAGAACTTGTTACACGAGGACAGAAAAGAATAGCAATACGAGCATGCAGCAGCTCTAGAGAACTTGTTACACGAGGACAGAAAAGAATAGCAATACAAGCATACAGCAGCTCTAGAGAACTTGTTACACGAGGACAGAAAAGGAGAGCAATACGAGCATACAGCAGCTCGAGAGAACTTGTTACAAGAGGACAGAAATGAATAGCAATACGAGCATACAGCAGCTCTAGAGAACTTGTTACACGAGGACAGAAAAGGAGAGCAATACGAGCATACAGCAGCTCTAGAGAACTTGTTACAAGAGGACAGAAAAGAAGATCAATACAAGCATACAGCAGCTCGAGAGAACTTGTTACACGAGGACAGAAAAGAATAGCAATACGAGCATACAGCAGCTCGAGAGAACTTGTTACACGAGGACAGAAAAGAATAGCAATACGAGCATGCAGCAGCTCTAGAGAACTTGTTACACGAGGACAGAAAAGAATAGCAATACAAGCATACAGCAGCTCTAGAGAACTTGTTACACGAGGACAGAAAAGGAGAGCAATACGAGCATACAGCAGCTCGAGAGAACTTGTTACACGAGGACAGAAAAGAATAGCAATACGAGCATGCAGCAGCTCTAGAGAACTTGTTACACGAGGACAGAAAAGAATAGCAATACAAGCATACAGCAGCTCTAGAGAACTTGTTACACGAGGACAGAAAAGGAGAGCAATACGAGCATACAGCAGCTCGAGAGAACTTGTTACAAGAGGACAGAAATGAATAGCAATACGAGCATACAGCAGCTCTAGAGAACTTGTTACACGAGGACAGAAAAGAATAGCAATACAAGCATACAGCAGCTCTAGAGAACTTGTTACACGAGGACAGAAAAGGAGAGCAATACGAGCATACAGCAGCTCGAGAGAACTTGTTACAAGAGGACAGAAATGAATAGCAATACGAGCATACAGCAGCTCTAGAGAACTTGTTACACGAGGACAGAAAAGGAGAGCAATACGAGCATACAGCAGCTCTAGAGAACTTGTTACAAGAGGACAGAAAAGAAGATCAATACAAGCATACAGCAGCTCGAGAGAACTTGTTACAAGAGGACAGAAAAGAAGAGCAATACAAGCATACAGCAGCTCGAGAGAACTTGTTACAATAGGACAGAAAAGAATAGCAATACGAGCATACAGCAGCTCTAGAGAACTTGTTACACGAGGACAGAAAAGGAGAGCAATACGAGCATACAGCAGCTCTAGAGAACTTGTTACACGAGGACAGAAAAGGAGAGCAATACGAGCATACAGCAGCTCGAGAGAACTTGTTACAAGAGGACAGAAATGAATAGCAATACGAGCATACAGCAGCTCTAGAGAACTTGTTACACGAGGACAGAAAAGGAGAGCAATACGAGCATACAGCAGCTCTAGAGAACTTGTTACAAGAGGACAGAAAAGAAGATCAATACAAGCATACAGCAGCTCGAGAGAACTTGTTACAAGAGGACAGAAAAGAAGAGCAATACAAGCATACAGCAGCTCGAGAGAACTTGTTACAAGAGGACAGAAAAGAATAGCAATACGAGCATACAGCAGCTCTAGAGAACTTGTTACACGAGGACAGAAAAGGAGAGCAATACGAGCATACAGCAGCTCTAGAGAACTTGTTACAAGAGGACAGAAAAGAAGAACAATACAAGCATACAGCAGCTCTAGAGAACTTGTTACACGAGGACAGAAAAGAAGAGCAATACGAGCATACAGCAGCTCTAGAGAACTTGTTACAAGAGGACAGAAAAGAATAGCAATACGAGCATACAGCAGCTCGAGAGAACTTGTTACAAGAGGACAGAAAAGAATAGCAATACGAGCATACAGCAGCTCTAGAGAACTTGTTACAAGAGGACAGAAAAGAAGAGCAATACAAGCATACAGCAGCTCTAGAGAACTTGTTACACGAGGACAGAAAAGAAGAACAATACAAGCATACAGCAGCTCGAGAGAACTTGTTACAAGAGGACAGAAAAGGAGAGCAATACGAGCATATAGCAGCTCGAGAGAACTTGTTACACGAGGACAGAAAAGAAGAGCAATCAAATCGATGACGACACTGGAGCGCATCATCTCAGAAATATAAGAAATCAACTTCAATCTCCATCAGAATGCTTTTCATTAACAATCAGCGATGGAATAATTTATGAATATTATTTGCGATAGAGAAAGAGAGGAGGAAGATTCTAAATCTTGAGATCTGAAGGCTATCCATACGCCGTGTGACAGATGCGGGGGTGTTGCATACACAATATTGTGTAGAAGATCAATAAGTCCCGGCACTTGTCGTCAACACAGAGACATCTGCCGGGCGACCAAAGAAGCACTGTGTAATCGAACAATTACCCTATGCAAGTAGGACTGTTAAAAGAGTGAGCTAACCGACGAACACAGGGAGGGGCAGGCAACAGCGATGCTACGAAGGACTTACAATTAGTCACCATTCGACGCCCGGTTACTTTGCGTCGATTGAATGGTGGTAAATACTTGAGATATATGTCTCCCGCAGTCTAACGGTTTCCGCGCATCGCGTCTTAAAACCACCAAATATACAGGGTGATTCAGAAGAGTAAGTATTTCAGTGGGTGGTAGTATGGATTATTCTAAGTAATTAAGTTCATATAAACATGTCTGCAATTCTCAGTGGCTGTGAAGATACAGCCGTTTGAATGTTATGCATAACAAGCGTTACATGTGGCAACAAGGGAGGACAAATGACTTAACGGTTACATTTATTTTTATTTTTACTATCGACCTTCCAAGGCTTGCCTATAGACACAGAATAACACACAATTTACGATAATGGTTGCACATGAATGGACACATGAAAAAAATAAATAGATAAAAATTTAAGTTAAAATACAGATTTTCAATCACAAATATTATAATTAAACAATTATGTGTAGTGCTTACCATATAGGTGATTTTTTAAGATGGCAACTGAATATTTAATTATTTTTGGATAATTTCGTCTTGAATATCTTTGCCTAGATTATATTTCCCTTTCCACGTCACAAAACTTTAGGGACTGTTCCTCGAGACCCCAACAGCAGACCTGTCACTGTGGTACTCTGGACGTTGTATTTGTTACGGAAGTAAGGTATTGTTGACTCGTGTATTTCTTTTTTCTCTGTATCAACATCCATAGGTTGTACTTTCGACTGTTCAAAGCGTATTGTAGTGTCGATGATCTCTGCTACAGAGTTTTTCCTATTGATGCCGATGACGTCAGTCCTCCGTACGCTATCTTGATCAGCCAAACAATGAACTTCTTCGTAAACTTCCAAACCTTTGTTTCGGAGAGCAGCAGCAAGAAGGGAACGAATTATGTTATGTCGTTTTATTCTTAAGATTTCTCCCTGAGGACACCTCCCAAGCACATGAGTTAGGGATTCAAACTCACTACAGTGTCTGCAGTGGGATGTGGAACGTCCTGGAAGAGCTCGAACTGTCGCTACCATGGCTGTCATTTTTATCATATCTCTCCACTCTGAACTGGAAAGACCTTGCTCTTTAATAATCCAAGTATTGGCAGATGGTACTTCTGAATATAATTCAACACATTTTCCTTCATGAAGGTATGAACACCACTCATTATATTCGTTCTTGTCTTATTTGACGAACATTCAAATTCTTCATGGACTGGTCTAATTTCAGTTCATTAAGACAGCGGTTTTCGATGTTTCTAAAATCTCTAATTACATTGACATGAGTATCACACGAATATTCTAATGATTTGTTGTTGTTTAGTTGTTGTAGATAGGCCTCCCAGGAAATTCGTAAAACTGGAAAAAAAAAAAACCTTATTCTTGTGGCTGTGCTGTCAGGTGCGTCGCTAGGAAGCTGCAGAATTTGTTTCACAGCACTTCGAATCATATTATCGGTCTTATTTAGAAACTGTTTTGGAATTTTACTGTCATGGGCTGTTTGAAGAGGATAGCTAAGAGCCGCTCCGATAAATTGATTTATTACAACTAGTTTCTGGTGAGGCTGAAGCAAATGATATTTATTTATTATTTAATTTAATTTTTAATTTAATTTCTTCCTGTAACCACTACAGGTTGCCATCGACAAAGAGTACCATGATACAATATAGTAAAAGCCTTGAGGCTTAGTGATAAATTGTTGTTATTTATTTATTTATTTACTTATTTATTTATTTATTTAATTATTTACTTATTCATTTATTATTTATTTAATTATTTACTTATTTATTTATTTATTATTTATTTATTTTATTATTTACTTATTTATATATTTATTTATTTATGTATTTACATAAATATATATATTTATTTATATATTATTTATTTATTTTATTATTTACTTATAATATATGTTATACTTACATACTTACTTACTGGATTTTAAGGAACCCGGAGGTTCATTGCCGCCCTTACGTAAGCCCGCCATTGGTCCCTATCCTGAGCAAGATTAATCCAGTCTCTACCATCATATCCCACCTCCCTCAAATCCATTTTACTATTATCTTCCCATCTACGTCTTGGCCTCCCCAAAGGTCTTTTGCCCTCCGGCCTCCCAACTAACACTCTATATGCATTTCTGGATTCGCCCATACGTGCTACATGCCCTGCCCATCTCAAACGTCTGGATTTTATAGTCCTAATTATGTCAGGTGAAGAATACAATGCGTGCAGTTCTGCGTTGTGTAACTTTCTCCATTCTCCTGTAACTTCATCCCTCTTAGCCCCAAATATTTTCCTAAGCACCTTATTCTCAAACACCCTTAATCTCTGTTCCTCTCTTAAAGTGAGAGTCCAAGTTACACAACCATACAGAACAACCGGTAATATAACTGTTTTATAACTTCTAACTTTCAGATTTTTTGACAGAAGACTAGATGATAAAAGTTTCTCAACCGAATAATAGCAGGCATTTCCCATATTTATTCTGCGTTTAATTTCCTCCCGAGTGTCATTTATGTTTGTTACTGTTGCTCCGAGATATTTGAATTTTTCCACCTCTTCGAAGGATAAATCTCCAATTTTTATATTTCCATTTCGTACAATATTCTGGTCACGAGACATAATCATATACTTAGTCTTTTCGGGATTTACTTCCAACCCAATCGCTTTACTTGCTACAACTAGAATTTCCGTGTTTTCCCTAATCGTTTGTGGATTTTCTCCTAACATATACACGTCATCCGCATAGACAAGCAGCTGATGTAACCCGTTCAATTCCAAACCCTCTGTGTTATCCTGAACTTTCCTAATGGCATATTCTAGACTTATATATATATTTATTTATTTAGTTATGTATATATATATATATTTAATTATACTGTATCAATACATTTAAACAGTTCAATGTACGTTTTCGCTCTGTTGACAACAGTAAGTGTTGAAGTCTCTTGTATTTCTTTTATGAGGGCAGCACTATTCATAACGCAAGCGACCCATTCGTCCCCTGTGTTTACTTTGGTTTTGTCCACTTCGTCTTTCATCCACCCATACAAACAAAAGTAAATTCGTAAAGGTTCTCTTTTTAGCAAGAGGCAGCCTCGTTTGACAAAGACATAAGGGCTAAGAAAGATAACTTCACGAATGTGTATCATACAATACTTTTCTACGATAGCACAAATTTACATTAAATAAATATTACAAGTTGGAGAGGTTATAAGATCAGGATTTCACGGCCATCTAAACTCAGAACCATTAAGAAATTAGTATCCATGTTTTATTCATAAGTACGATTTCATGGCCGTCTAAACCGGCCTTAATGAACAAAGCGGCAAGGGAAAGCTGAATGCTACATCTTGTTTCAATGTAGCTTCAGAATAATGAGGGCTAAAATGTAAATATGAATCGAAGTAATGCAGTCATTTCTTACTGAATGAAGTTTTTGAATATTACATTTTCTTTGGCAGTCCGTAAAATGAATATCAGTGCCTAAAGTGATTAATTACTTTTTCAGACTAATATTTTAAATGCTCACTTTACGCATTGATAAGAATGGGTAAAATGCAACTTTACGCGCTATCGTAGAAAAAATTATCTTTCAACACCGTCCTTGTTAGTGGCACTTGGACGCTGAACCTCAAACCTCTGGCCTCTAGCACACAAACGCACATTTCATTTCATTGTATAGTTCCGAGAAGTCGATGAACATATGAATACAGACGGAGCGAGCGAACAGATCTCTGGAATTAATTTACAATATCTGGACTCCAGCCAGCATACATATTTGATGAACTGCTGATTGATGTACGTTATCAAGGAATCGAACTATATTTCATCCATTCCGTCGTACCCGTTCTGTTTTTGTTCCCACGTCCCAACTTTCATAGAAATCCTGATTGTAAATCATACATCGCCGTCTGTCAAACATTGTTCTTCTTCTTCTTTTCTGCCTTCAAGCGGCGACGTGGCGCGGAGTCTAGAGGCAGTATTGTTACCACTTCTGAAGTAGTTTGGCGGATGGACAACACGTTCAAGTTAACTTCGTGGTCTGCAAATCAGTTTTCAGATAAGAATACTTTGCTACGTGAGTATACAACCCTCCAGGTATTAGAGATTGGATGCTGATGGCGGATGATAAGGAAACTGACAGACGGACAGGAGAAAGCGTTTACAAATCCTTTCTCCCTCATCAGGTATGCTGAAAATGTGTATTTACAGGACAATCTGAAGTCAAAATTGACAATAATATCTCTGTATTTCGTATAAAGAAGAAGTAAAAAAATAGCGAATGTAAAAGAAAGCATTTAATACTGAAATCTGAAGCACTGAAAAAATGAAATAAATTGATACATTTTTATACCGGTACTTAATAAAACACTGCATAATAGTAGTAGTGGTAATAATAATAATAATAATAATAATAATAATAATAATAGCCTATTGGTCGAGAAGGATGCACTGTAAGGAATGGTGAACGGGAGAAGATATCAGATAATGGGCCGTATCCATAAACGAGACTTTGGATGAAGACTTCCCAAAGTCGACTTTCGTAGTAAAGTTTAACTTTGTTGAAAGTCCTATTCATAGACAATACTTCTGAGACTTTGACTTTGACTTCGGTAAGTCGAGATTAGACGATCTTGTTCTAATGTTGTAAATCACAATCACTGCCTTCTAAACGAATTAAATTAACAGATAGTTGAAATAGAGTAGGCATTGCCACAATCAGAGACATCTTTTGAGAAACAAATGAATGAAACAATTGAACATCGGTACATGTTAAGCGATTGTTAGCCGTTCTTGCAGCTTTACATAAGAATAATAATTATTCGTGGACTTAGTGTGAAACTAACGTAAGTAAAAAATTGACATTTTTAGATCTTTACACCAATAAATAATTCGTTCTTCTACTTGGTCACAAAAAATCGTAACTCAGTTCCAAACAGTCTTGCACTCGTATATAATACAATAAAATTCGTAACTACAAAACATGATGTTGTAGTTCATCTGAAATAGTATTGCCTGCTAAGAATTATGTTGTTAATAAAACATCGATTGTAATCAGGTTAGGTTCACATTAAGCCCTGGAATTATTTCATTATGAAATAATTTTATTCTGAAAATATGGAAGATAAGAAGATGCCACCAATGACAGACTACTTAAAAATTAATTGAAATCAATATTCAGACAACATTATTATGACGACCTCAGGATTAAAAATTAACTGCATATCCAACTGTATAACATATTCTCTATAGAGTCAAATCAATATTAAGCCATCAATTACATGTAGCGTAAAATACCGATGAAATAAGAAATTCAATTATTGGTGGAACAGATAATCCTCTTTGATTATTATTGATCAATGAATGTTGAAACATGAAGAGGATATCTAGTACTGTCTGTTTATCAAATCTGTTCCTTGATTTGAATTTATTATCTATATCTAATAATACGCTAAGAAATATGAGCAGCTTTAATGATCCCCCAGATGTCCTCAATATTCTCGAAAAATTTCACAATTATCGAAATATCAGCCATTTTTCTTATGTCCACGAACGGAAGTCAAAGTCAAAGTCTAGATTTTCGGCGACTTCGAAGTAAAGTCACGATTGAAGTTTACTTTCCTCAAAGTGTCGACTGTGAATAGGAAAATGGCGACTTTGTACTTTCCAAAGTCAACTTTGGTCCAAAGTCTTGTCTATGAATACGAACCTTAAATATATGGATCATATGCGGAGACTAAGAAGAAGGCAGAAAATAGGAAAGATTGGAAAAAACTGGGTTTGCAATGAAATACCTGCCCTTGGACAGAATACAGGGAGTTACTACGCAGGCCGTTCCAGGTATAGTTAATTCGTTATATCGTGAAATCTAATGCGTACCTTATGGTAGGGGTAAGTGAGCTCGCTTGCTACAAGTAAAAGCTTCCCAGACCACTTTCTTCTTCCCCTGACGCGCAGGTAGGTTTCACGAAATTTTGAATGGCCTATAGTAACGTTCCGTCGACTTAATGGCGGTAATGCGGAGCGCCTGACCCGAGGAAGCTTAGCCAGGGATAATAGCGCGAACGACCTTCGATTCTTTCGAGTGCTACCTGGCTGGAGTATATGTGCTATAGGAGCGAGAGTGAACAAAACGAGCATTATCAAATAGAGTGCATACTCTTTATACTTTTGTTTACACATTTTTAACAAATGCAGTACATTTATTTCACAGGCGAAGATGTATATGTACGAATTTGAATAACCAACAAAATGTTCCTTGTATATTACAATGAGGAACGGATGGCTTAAAAATAAGTGCGTTCACGTATCAACTTTCAAAATTGCTGGAGTATTAAGTCATTGTCGTCATAATAGCAATACTGTTATTCGAAAATAAACTTTTTAAGATAAAATTTCGCCAGAATCTCTTGGATTTCCGCCTCACACCGGTCTTATTATTTCTCACAAAATATTATTTAAAGAAGACGATCTAAGCATAGGGCGTTTATCATGGTCGAATGCTTTGTAATGTATGTACTTGCTTACTTACTGGCTTTTAAGGAACCCGGAGGTTCATTGCCGCCCTCACATAAGCCCGCCATTGGTCCCTATCCTGAGCAAGATTAATCCATTCTCTATCATCATATCCCACCTCCCTCAAATCCATTTTAATATTATCTTCCCATCTACGTCTCGGCCTCCCTAAAGGTATTATTCCCTCCGACCTCCCAACTAACACTCTATATGCATTTCTGGATTCGCCCATACGTCCTACATGCCCTCCCCATCTCCAACGTCTGGATTTAATGTTCCTAATTATGTCAGGTGAAGAATACAATGCGTGCAGTTCTGTGTTGTGTAACTTTCTCCATTCTCCTGTAACTTCATCCCTCTTAGCCCCAAATATTTTCCTAAGCACCTTATTCTCAAACACCCTTAATCTCTGTTCCTCTCTCAAAGTGAGAGTCCAAGTTTCATAACCATAAAGAACAACCGGTAATATAACTGTTTTATAAATTCTAACTTTAAGATTTTTTGACAGCAGACTGAATGATAAAAGCTTCTCAACCGAATAATAACAGACATTTCCCATATTTATTCCGTGTTTAATTTCCTCCCGAGTATCATTTATATTTGTTACTGTTGCTCCAAGATATTTGAACTTCTCCACCTCTTCAAAAGATAAATTTCCAATTTTTATATTTCCATTTCGTACAATATTTGAAGGATTCGTAACAAGCTGTTTTTTACGGTGATGGGTTGTTAGCCCTTCGCCCAACCCCCAAGCTGGAGGACCACCCCTCATCGGCTGTCCGCGACTGTTTATTCAATATGTGCTGCTGAAAATCATAATAAGCTAATTTTCGCTGGTAATTTACGAATCCTCGAACACAGTTCATAGCTTAAGAAGTCCTGTATGTGTTGAATATGCACCATCGAGCTAAGATGTAGAGGGTGGAATAGGACCGAATCGGTCAAATACTTCTTTGGAACATAATCTATCATCTCTGCAATTTATTCCACAAGGTAGATTGATTCTACTAATTCGGGAAGTACTACTGAGTTGATATCCGACAAGTGTTAGAAAACAACTCCGTCCGCCTTCAGTTCAATCCGGCAATTCACAGACAATTTTCACCATGTGCAGCAACCATTCCTTACAATGCCCTTTTCAAACGTCACTACGATATTTTTTATTTTCAGAAAGACACAATGAATTCAGTCTAAACGTATTACTTCCGCTGATTTTCTTTAATTCTGAATTTCACAGAACACCACTTTGTGTGTCCACGAAAAGTATAATTTACTAACATGACGAATATTGTACGTTTTGAGATGGCCAAGAATCGAGATACAAAATCAATTCAAGATAATATTAAAATGGCGACTGAAAAAAAAATTCATCAACCCGCGATGTTAAGGGCGAATTCGAGGCAAGAGATGATTATCGACGGAGGTAACTACAGACAGATCCTACATTCCTCTGTGTCCGCCTATACGCGATAACACCATTTTGGTCTGCTTTAACAATATCGAGTTATTGTATCGATTCATGTTACCATAGCGACGGCCGATCACAACAGCTGACTGAACAAAGAGTTCGGGAACAATCGGGTTCATTCATTCTTCCGGAATAGGACCACCGATCAGGCCTAAGACGGGTGAGCAGAGAGCCATATTCCACCGGATTAGCTTTGTTTTATCTTACATTACTTGAATGCTTGTTTTAATGCTGAATATGTTCAACAAGCATCAACTTTGTAGACAGAAATTTCCTTTAAATATGGCACAGTTTGCCGTGAAACTGAAGAAGACAGGTTTGAGCCTGGTGACACCAATAAGTTATCACTAGGGACCGGATTTTTATGTAATATCAAGGTGTGAAATATGTACATATTTATGTAAGAAAAATAAGCTGAATATGTATCAAAATATGTAAAATCATGAAAATATTTAATATCAATATCTGGCAGGTATAGGATAGGTATGACTCTCCAGTTGTGATTTCATAGAGCACACGATGTTTTTTACTGCACACTTGACACATCTGTAGTGAATCACAATCCATGATTTTATTTTTATCGTTAGGGTTGAAGATACAGGGGCCATTTTAGTTAGTTAAAAGCAGTAGATAAACTCACTTGCACTTTATATTGTAAGTACTAAAACTAGAGAACTGAGTGAAATGAATGACACAACAGTACTGCAAGCACTGTTTCGCTGTACTGGATTAGGAGAAAATAAGAGATGTGGGATACATTCATTTTAGCTGCTCCCTGTAAGAAACAAAGTACCTACTAAAACCTCAAACTATAGGCATATAGAAACTGTTGTTTGAAAAGTGACATTCCTGTCTCATTCAGAATGGTAGGATTATTCCAGCCGAGAACCATACTTTCTAATTGATCGGAAAATTCCATTTCCGTATAGGTTTACTAAATTTAAAGTAAAGAGGTCAAGCAATAACGTGAAAAGCTATTTATTTTAATCTTTGAACATCTTTCCAGTTTGTTTCTTTACTTCAGCTTCTTTTCAAAATTCGGCTATTTTATATTGCGGCTCATGCCAGACTTGACATGGGTTTTCCCTGGAAGGATTAGGAAGAGGGTGGGTAAGGTTGCAAATTGCATGGGAACAGCTTGTTAAGACGTGTGCAGAACAATTATAGTTCGAGACAAATCATGTCGTCCTCGTCCCACTCCACCGCATGAAGGCAACGCTACTTTCTGAGTGATTTTTACAATTCAAGGTAGCTGTATGAGAAAGGTTGCCTTTTGCTCACTCATGTTTATAGTGGGTGGTATGGGGTGAGTGCCTCTATTACTTCCTGGAACTAAGAATGTTATGTTTCGTCCAGAAATATATCCTTTCTTGGGTAGGTAAAAAGGCTTTTTAAATCTGTGTATTTCAAATTGTAAACTTTCCCAGCAGAAGTTATTTTTTTTGCTACTATGTACTTTCCACCAATATCATATTACAGTTTTTTGTTATATACAACATGAGCTATTTGTTCTGAAAATCTGTAAGGTTATTTCACTTCAACCCTGCATATAATTAAGCAGGCTCCCGCTGTACATAGGAATGGACTCGTTCACAGTTTTTAGTTTATCGCATATGACGTAACATCGAATGACGCCAGTGTACAAATCATTCCACCAATTTTTTTTTCTCATAAATTAAACGCCGAATTTTATACGGTTTATATCTTAGCTGTCAGAAATTAAACGCCGGATCGTGTATGGTTTAGATCTTAGCTGAAGTACCTGTCAGAAATTAAACGCCGGATCGTGTATGGTTTATATCTTAGCTGTCAGAAATTAAACGCCGGATCGTGTATGGTTTAGATCTTAGCTGAAGTACCTGTCAGAAATTAAACTTCGAGATCTTGGTACGGGATCCGTCACAAGTTAAAACGGCAGATTGTCTTTTGGATTTAGGCCACAAAATCTGCCAGAACTTAAAATGCCAGATCCCGCCTATTCTGGATTCTAGGTAAAGAATCTGTCAGAAATTGAAATTCGAGATCTTTTCTGTTTGGGATCTTGGTAAGGGATCTGTAGAATCTGCCAAAACTTAAAATTTCGGATCCTATCTGTGAGAAGTTGAAACGCTAGATTTCGTCCGCTTTCGCTCTTAGCTAAGGAACGTGTCAATAGTAAAATTGTTGTATTTTCTGTGTTTCGGGTCAAAAGTAAGGAACAAGTCGCGAACAGAATTGAAGCTCCAGATCCTGCAGTAGAAATTAAAGAGCAAGTTCCTGTTAAACAAAAGAACCTGCAGGGAAGGGACAAAGACGCAATCTTTCAAAATGGAATATAAATATACTAGTGGCTTGTGCAGCAAATGCTGCAAACTAAGTTCGTTAGACGTTCAAATAAACATTTTTCAGATTTATTTTCAATGAAGAATACCAGACATTCTGAAAGTTATTTGCTTCCATAATAATGAAACATACTCTCTCTGGAGCCAATACTGAAGAGAACCACGCATATAAATATCTACACCACACCGCCATTAAATATATGAAAAAAGACCCAACCCCGCTTGATTAATAACTATAAAAATATTTGATTTTTAATAATATTATTATGTTACGTCAGTTTTATAGCTTTCAGTAACATATACTATATAGCCGCCACTCAGTAAAATATAGAAATCAAAATCTAATTTAAGTTATTCTCTACATCTACTTACATAACCCCAAAACGTTTCACTTTCATATCATCAATATAGCATTAATATGTTGCCCATTGTGCAACTCAAACCTAGAAATGGATTCGGAACACCTCAGAATCTGTGCTTCAGTGGCTGGCCATGATAATATCTTTGAAAAATATTGGAGTGCAAGAGATCAAATGACTTTATTGTCAAACACCTGGCATTAGAAATCAACAACAACATATAGCATTAATATGTATAATTAATGAAAAATAGTCACATCACGGCATTAACTACAATAATATTTCATTTCTAATAGTAATGTCATCAAACCACTTCAAGTTTTGTAGTTTTTAATATCCAATACACAGATGTACCCAGAAAATTACACACCACAGAATCGAACCTGTAAATTATTTTTAGTAAGTTAAGTTTTTTGCTTTTCCAATTCATTGCGGGCTAAAGCAAGGAGATGCACTATCACCTTTACTTTTTAACTTCGCTCTAGAGTATGCCATTAGGAAAGTTCAGGATAACAGGCAGGGTTTGGAATTGAACGGGTTACATCAGCTTCTTGTCTATGCGGATGACGTGAATATGTTAGGAGAAAATCCACAAACGATTAGGGAAAACGCGGAAATTTTACTTGAAGCAAGTAAAGAGATAGGTTTGGAAGTAAATCCCGAAAAGACAAAGTATATGATTATGTCTCGTGACGGGAATATTGTACGAAATGGAAATACAAAAATTGGAAATTTATCTTTCGAAGAGGTGGAGAAGTTCAAATATATGGAGCAACAGTAACAAATATAAATGATACTCGGGAGGAAATTAAACACAGAATAAATATGGGAAATGCCTGTTATTATTCGGTTGAGAAACTTTTATCATCCAGTCTGCTGTCAAAAACTCTGAAAGCTAGAATTTATAAAACAGTTATATTACCGGTCGTTCTGTATGATTGTGAAACTTGGACTCTCACTTTGAGAGAGGAACACAGGTTAAGGGTGTTTGAGAATATGGTGCTTAGGAAAATATTTGGGGCTAAGAGAGATGAACTTACAGGAGAATGGAGAAAGTTACACAACGCAGAACTGCACGCATTGTATTCTTCACATGACATAATTAGGAACATTAAATCCAGACGTTTGAGATGGGCAGGACATGTAGCATGTATGGGCGAATCCAGAAATGCATATAGAGTGTTAGCTGGGAGGCCGGAGGGAAAAAGACCTTTAGGGAGGCGGAGACGTTGATGGGAAGATAATATTAAAATGGATTTGAGGGAGATGGGATATGATGATAGAGAATGGATTAATCTTGCTCAGGTTAGGGAGCAATGACGGGCTTATGTGAGGGCGGCAATGAACCTTCGGGTTCCTTAAAAGCCATTTGTAAGTAAGTAAGTAAAGTTTTTAATAACCAATTTAATTTGAGCTCTAAATATGTCAGCATTCTTGCAGATCATGGCCTTCGTGTAATATTGTTTACTGTAGTGTGTGTTTTGTTTCATTCTGAAATGCAACACGCCCGACTTGATGCTCGCTTCTCTTATCCTGAATGCAATTAGCTAGTTCTCAAAACTGACGACAGATGGATTTTGGAAAATAGGAAAATTATGTAGTAAAATTGACATTTCACTGAAAACTACTACTTTTCCGAAAAACTTTGGGTTCCAAGCTTCAAAATGAGGGGTCATTTATTAAAATCCGTTCAGCCGTTTTCCCATAATTTCCATTACTAGTTCAAATTATATATATAGATTTTGAATAACGAGAGTTCAAGTGCATTTTCTGAAACACAAAGATACATTAATCTCTTGTCGAAACTGTATTTCTGTGTAGTGTTGAAAGAAGAGAACTACTAGACACAACGCTGTGCTTCACGATCTCCTCATATTATTATAATTTATTGTCCAGACACTTTCCTCCGCGAGGAAAAAGTCGCACACCTTTGCGATCGAGGTCGACACGCACAGCTTATCTGATTCCAGACGCCGCGGCAGGCAAAAATATCACGTGACTGCAGGACAGAATCTGGCAATGACTGCAGCAAGCTTTCAATTGACACTGATTTGCTTTTCATATTTACGTTGGGGTACTTTTTTTATTAACGTTTATACAAAAATCGTGTTTTTTAGCTCGAGAAACAACGATTTTCCCACTTAGACGATTCACACAAACAAACCCATATTTCTCCGAATGCGGACATGAATCTTTTGATAGAAATTGGTGCGTACACACCAATTTAACATTTTTTTAAAGAAATTAGAAAATTCCGATGAGATTTGTACTTTTTATTCATGTTTATATAGCTTAAAATCTCGCAAAATCTAAATTTTTAGAAAAATTTTGAGTGGAAAATCGAAACGAGTGATAGAATACTGTTTCATAACCCATATTAAACACTTTCTGAAAGAATAACACAGTCGGTTGGAATTTATAGATTTTATTAACGTTTATACAAAAAAATCGTGTTTTTAGCTTCTTTTTTTAGACTAATAAATAAATTACTGTTACTTCACAAAATTACATCACATTCAATCAAAAATTATATGAGGGTACTCAACACGAACACTGGACGTGCCACTCCCACCAAACGGAATGCAGAGGAAGATGCTATCGAACAGTATCAAATTGAATAACTTACCAGTATATTTGCAACTTATCTGTTTTTGTGTAAAACTCTTTAATAATGATTTATTTTATTGGATGAACGTTTTCGACTACTGTATTTCGTCATCATCGTGTCCTATTATGAACACATACAGTATTGTATTGTAATATACATTAGAACTAACCAATATTATATCGCATGGGACTCGTGGTTCGTTTCCCGGACCGACCAACCTAACTGTGGTTTTTCCGTGGTTTTCCACAATTATTACTTAGGCAAATTCCGGCTTGTAATTTTCATTGCCACGGTCAATTTTGCCTTCCCCTCCCGTGTAGAAAAATAATTTAGATTTTCATATCATATCATCCATCTTCCTCATCTCATTCAACAGACATATTCAGGTCACACGCATGTCTTCATCCGCTCGCGGGAGGAGGGAAGGGGTCCTCTTTACAACCGTTCCTGATTTCCCAGCCTGCCGCAATATCTCTGCCAGGATTCATTTCTTAAGAGCACTTCCAAGGGCGCTTCGACAAGGGCCGTTGGAATGGATCCTGTGCTACTTGGTCACCTTGGCGGTGTGAACTTAGAGCGGGGGAAGGTAGGAGGGCCCCCCCCATTGGGTGAGCGGATGAGGGGTCACATGCGTCCGGTGGGCTGGTACACCCTCATCCTATTCATCGGGATGCGCAATAGGCCTCAGTATGGCCGACTTGCAAAGGAACGTCCTAACCCGCCTGTAGCCACCGTGACCTAACCTAACCTAACCTAACCAATAAGTTATTATATGATGTGCCATTACAATTCCATTAATATGCATGAGTTTTATTTGGTTCAAATTATGTAATGTCCAAGTAGTCATCCAACATTAAAACTAACTTCACGACTAGTTTTCATATCTACTGTATACATTATATTTTGTACTGCATTGTGTTATGCCCCTGTGCTCACTCTATCCTAATACTTCAGGGCAGTCAAGTCAACTGATGCCCAAAGGCGCAAGCGCGCGCTTTAGAGCCCAGGAGAGCCTGAGCGCTTTACAGCGGAAAGGAAATAGACAGACGAAAGAGGTGGTATATGCCGCTTGGTCGAGCTATATTCAGGGATGGCCAGCACTGATTCAATAGATAAAGGGAAGAGAACTTATTAAAACTGTATCCATGTTAATTTTTAGATTTGTCTGAGAAGTATAAGTGCATTATAAGAATGTAAGTTTTAATTTTAATGCTCATTTTTCACAAGTTTGTTTTTTTTTTTATTCAAAAGGAATATTTTGTCAACTTTTTTTTATAGATAAGTCAAATTTTCAGATATAGGCCTATTTATTTAGTAGCCTTACAGGTACTGCAAATGTTTCAGTAAATCTAATATACTGTATACATGTATTACTGAAGATAGTGTATTACAAATTATGAAAATATTCGCATGGAAATTGTTTGTAAGGAAATGAATTAACAAAGCAACTACTGTTACATCATAAGCAAAAGATACGTGCCCATGTGTTGTAAAAATGTCAGCTCTATAGCTTCAGCAGATTTCGAGAAAATAATTTAATATTCTGATGATAGGAAGTTGCTCACAAATATCATCTTAAAAGCATAATGCGATAAGAGTTTTGTTATGGAATATTAGTTACACTTAAAACAGATACAGTACCTAGGTAACTTTGCTTTGTACTGTAATATTTTTTGATTAGTTTATTGATTACTTTTGTAAGGCTAAAGATACCACCAATATAAATTCCAACCTATCATGTCATACTCAATCTCTTTCTTTGGAATATCACTTTCTTTATGAATGATTTGTTTCATCCACTTAATACAGTATAATATTATACTACTGTGGAATTTAAGTGAATATTCCTTCTTAACTCTCTATTATGTTATTAAGATTTAAAACACAAGTACAATATTAAGAAATCAGTGTTAGTACTTTTGTTTTACAGACAATATAGATAATATCAAACAGAAAGGAGCCATATAAAAATAACGATATAAAATTTCACGTTCCGTTTGAAGTTTGTGCACCACTGTTTTCTTAACCCAGCAGACTGCTTATTCCTTCTTTCATACTTAGCGCTTAATGCCCGCTCACGACGTCATGGTCAGAAAAATGCGCTTGCTTTGACATCACTGCTTTAGAGTATAACTTACTGAAAGTGTCAAATATTTATTTGTGTTTATCTAGATTATTATTATTATTGTTATTATTTTTAATTGGTTATTTTATGACTGCTATGGTTATCTAAAGTCTGGATGAAATGAAGGTGATATGATCGGGAGGGTTAGTCAGTCAGTCAGTGTCTGATGTGGTAAGAGTACGAAGGCGAAACTGAAGTGCCGTCCGATTGCAGCTGATGTCGCTACTACGTAATATTGCTTGGTGCTTATGTACAGCCTTAGATCGATCCCCTGTAGCGTCAAGTCTACTTCGGGCAGCTCCTGATTCACGCGGTAGGGAAGGGACGTTTATTTTGGCACTTGAGTATATCTTTAGTAGTGATTAGATAGTCATAAGTTACAACAGTGATCTATAAACAGACAGAAAAACAAACAAAACAAAGGAAAAACAGAGCGGAGTCGTGTATAAGAAATTTGTTCACATGTAGATCTAAGGCATACATGGGCATAATTTTCGGTTACGTGAGGCACTCGATTTGTAATAGTTTGTTTACTAGGAGAGGAGACTGCAGAGTAGGATGGGAAATATAAACTGCTGTGACCTGCGTCACCTTATCGTAATCGCTAAGGCGGTCAGTAGCGAATTATTAGGAAAGCGCTTGGTTAACGTGAGACTCTCGAAAACTTTTATTCAATTTGGCAAATTAATTCGGCAGCTTTAATCATAAACCTCTTTACTGTTTCTCCGTCGCTGAATTGATTTAAATCACAGGCGAGAAATTGCGTAACTAGCCAATAATATTCCATCACGTTGTCTACGTTTATTTTCTTGAATATTCTGGCGTTTCTCAAAATTACTTAATAGATTTGCACGTTCTCGACCTAAAATAACTTCAGAAAATCATATTTAATATTTTTTTTAATAAATTTCTTTTGGAAATAATACTTACAAACAAAATTCAATTCCTTGTACCTTTTAATGCAGCGTGTTTAAGGTATAATGTCGTATTTAGTATACTATGCAAATGTTAAGATCGTAAATTTTCTTCGGAATAGTACGAAAAATAACATTTAATTTGTCTTACCTTCTAATTCAGCATGTTCTTTATGACATAAGGAGTAATGTCGTTGTATATTAAATTTATTAATGCCTAATAGGATTTTCGAGCATAACATACATCGCATGTTCTCCCCTTCTAAACAGCAAAAAACTCTTCCTCCCATTTCTCATGAAATAATCGTTTTCTAACCCGTACACACTGCTTTGATAATGCCATTATGCCACCACTGATATTACTTATGAAACTGATATAGAACCTGCCCACGCCTAGGAGCTGCGTGAGGGAGGAACGGGGACTGTGAAGATGATGTCACTCAGAGCGATAAGCTCTGTGAAGGTCAGTGAGGCACAAATCCTCAAGTGTGGTACGATGCCCATCTATGATCTGAGGTCTCGCGAAATCAACCCAAGTCTTCCGAACGGCAGCCAGTCATGTTTTCGTCTAAGATTATACGGATTGGACTGCATATAAAAGGATTGTACGTAGATGTCTGTACGTCTGGATGACAATGATCGATCCATATTTGAAGAGTAACTGTGCTCCAGTATCATCACAGGCAACAAAAATCACGCCCTCCCTTAATTTTGCCAATCACCGTACACCAACAGACGTTGCTCCTTTCTCATTCACACGGTGTTGTGAACGTACAGGAGATGCCGGACGTCGTCCTTCTTGTGAAAATTATTTTAAGCGCGTTGGTTTTGTTTTCGCTTGCTTGCAACTCCTCCACTTGCGAGTCATCACTGATTCCATCACATTACAAAGTTATGAATGGCGGACCTCTGGATCGATTGCAGCATACGGATGTTACAGCGCTCTTCGTTTAACGCCGCAAGAAATAAATCCCACCTTAATTAAAATCCAGTTTCCTTGGCGCATGATGGATGGCTTTTTAAAATCGGCAGAATTTCGCGAGGGATGCCTCAACCTCGACAGGTGGCGCAACCGCAGGACTCGACGGGTGAGAGACGCGGACATTAAACCAAAAGCGCTTCTCTGAGAAATGTTTAAAATCCGTTTCCGTTTGCAGCTCACAAATTTCTACCTGCGTATTTATTTAATTGGCAATGCTGTGTATCTCAGCTGTATAGACGCAGTTAACTTATGTCCAATGTCCTGATTTATACGCCTGTTGCTGGTGCGTGATGTGGGTTGGCTGAACAGTGAATATTCAGCAGTTTGCTTTTATACGTGTCCATTTAAATGTGTGTCTCGTTGAATGTCGCGGTCGCAATAATGAACAATGACGTCATCACATTTATTTATGTAATAGTACGCTATAGTCAGTTTCTGTCAGATGCGTTTCCAATTCACTGTGGGGTAAAGCAAGGAGATGCACTATTACCTTCACTTTTTAACTTTGCTCTAGAGTATGCCATTAGGAAAGTCCAGGATAACAGGGAGGGTTTGGAATTGAACGGGTTACATCAGCTGCTTGTCTATGCAGATGACGTGAATATGTTAGGAGAAAATCCACAAACGATTAGGGAAAACACGGGAATTTTACTTGAAGCAAGTAAAGAGATAGGTTTGGAAGTAAATCCCGAAAAGACAAAGTATATGATTATGTCTCGTGACGGGAATATTGTACGAAATGGAAATACAAAAATTGGAAATTTATCTTTCGAAGAGGTGGAGAAGTTCAAATATATGGAGCAACAGTAACAAATATAAATGATACTCGGGAGGAAATTAAACACAGAATAAATATGGGAAATGCCTGTTATTATTCGGTTGAGAAACTTTTATCATCCAGTCTGCTGTCAAAAACTCTGAAAGCTAGAATTTATAAAACAGTTATATTACCGGTCGTTCTGTATGATTGTGAAACTTGGACTCTCACTTTGAGAGAGGAACACAGGTTAAGGGTGTTTGAGAATATGGTGCTTAGGAAAATATTTGGGGCTAAGAGAGATGAACTTACAGGAGAATGGAGAAAGTTACACAACGCAGAACTGCACGCATTGTATTCTTCACATGACATAATTAGGAACATTAAATCCAGACGTTTGAGATGGGCAGGACATGTAGCATGTATGGGCGAATCCAGAAATGCATATAGAGTGTTAGCTGGGAGGCCGGAGGGAAAAAGACCTTTAGGGAGGCGGAGACGTTGATGGGAAGATAATATTAAAATGGATTTGAGGGAGATGGGATATGATGATAGAGAATGGATTAATCTTGCTCAGGTTAGGGAGCAATGACGGGCTTATGTGAGGGCGGCAATGAACCTCCGGGTTCCTTAAAAGCCAGTAAGTAATAGTACGCTATAATTTACATATTTTGTAATTTAAAAAATCATTCATCCCTTTTCTAAACTTGGAGACACTTCAGTAATGTTAGCAGTATTCTTGAGGTAAAATGATGTCCGCTGCATTTTCCACCTCTCTCCGTAATCATAAGAAACATATTTTAACACATTCCGCTATGCCACTAATCCCAACTCCGCAGGTTCGAGGGCTCGAGTCTCGGCCAGGTAAGATATAAAACTAATTTAATTAATGAAATAATATATATAAACATGCTTTTTGGGTTTTAAAGTTTCTTGTGGTTTTATTATACTTTTCATACAAAGTTAATGTATGGGTTTCTCTTTCACGATATAGTGGTAAGAGCACAAAAACTATGACCAATTTAAGTAACATTAAACAAACAGATACAGTATTATTATAATGAATAATGAAAAAAATAGTAATTTAAAATAGAAATACTTGTATAATGAACCTTTGTCATTAGTACTATTACGGCCCATTACTTTAACAGCATTATCTATACTTCAATTTAGTTTACAATGTAAACCACAAATGAGTCATTTACTTCAACCAACTTGTGTATTCTGTGTTGTATAGGAAAACCTCAATGAAGCATTTAACCTCTTCAAGGGCTCTTCAAAAATGTATTACAACGTACCATTCTAATAAAGAAAAGAATGTGGGGTAAAAAAAAATGAACCCATAGTGTACATACGGCTAGGAATAATCTGCTCGTCTATACGTGATATGATGGTACCGATCAAGTGCCAGCTTCTTACGAAGGTATCAATGTTTGGAGCCAAATGTCTGTCGCTGAGATTGTTACAAGTGTGATGGTTCAACTATTTCCGTTTCAGAAGAGCGACGCCCACTTCCTTCAAGAGCACGCAAATCTAGGGCAAGGAATAATTAGACCAGCACGAACCTCTCCACGCTTGCTAGTGAGGGTGGGTTCATCACCGCCTAAAACGTGAAGCTTTCTTTGCAAAATGTAGTCAAAGAACATACCAATGAACCAACAGGATTACAACGAAGAACTAAACACAATCAAATACATAGCACAAGAAAACGGATACAACCCCAACATAATAGACAACATAATACGTAAGACAAAACAAAACCACAAAAAAAAACAGAAGAATACAACACAAACACAAGAACACAAAAAATACATAGCACTAACATACGAAAACAAAAACACACATAAAATTGCAACCTCATTCAAGAAATTAAACTACAACATCGCATACATAACAAATAACACTCTACAAAAACATCTCAACACACAAACAACACAAACAAACAAATACAACCACACAGGCGTATACAAACTCAAATGTAACACCTGCAACAACTTCTACATAGGACAGACAGGCAGATCATTTCAAACACGTTACAAAGAACACATCACAGCCATAACAAAATTACAAAACGCCTCCACATATGCAGAACACATCACAAATGCTAACCACACCTACAGAGACATCAACACAGATATGGAAATACTGCACATCCAACCAAAAAGCAGAAACTCAACACACTAGAACAATATGAAATATAAAGACACACGAAAACACACCCCAACGATCTTCTCAACACACAACTCAACTTCAAAACACATACACTCTTTGACTCTACACTACGAACGCACCCACACAGGAAGCAAGGAGCGACAAGACCAACAACGACCAGTTCTGAAGATGACCGAAAATAGGTCGAAACATGTTAACAAGGTACGTTAAAATTTAACACAAGAAAGTTCTTATCATACATATTCCGAAGTGAAAGGTTGTGAATGATATTGCAGTCTTCTAATCACAATCCTACGGATAACAGAGAAAGGAGATCAGGATGAGCAAATTGCGTTTCCAAAGTTGTGAATTTGAGAATAGAAATGGATCTGAACTAGTTGGCAATATCGGTACGTAAAACAAAGCGTAATGTGCATAAAGTTGCATAGCCTATTACATTCTGCTTTGACTAAAGAAGATATTTGACACAGAAGTATATACTTCGTTTTGCATGCATAAGCCTGATACTACTACAAAACATGTACTATGTGGCGGTAATATACACTATCAAGAGTATTCGCTTATATCGAGAATCGATTGTACTTCTTGTTTATCCGCGAAGACTTGTTAGTTTTCGCCTTCCATACATTTCTTTGCGGGAAAATTGTCTGTTGTAAGACCATAACTGATCGAGTATAATACGGTCTCGAGCTCAGAGGGAAGACGTAAGAGAGTTCGAACTTACCAGAAAGAGAAATTAGTGCAGAACGTTTTCAGAGTATTAACGAACAACGAGAGCGTATTACTAGAAGTAGAGAGAGTACTCAGTAATAGTATGGTAGCATTCCATTACGATCGAAATATCGATTATGCTCATTTTAATTGTATTTCTAGAGGCAAAATGGATCAAATATCTCATAAATGCAATGCAAAAAATGGGGTAATGCTGGAAAAGTTTTTCCTCCTGAGATTTAAGAGCTCCCACAACTTATAGTACAGGTAGTACATCCGTTATCGACACATGTTTTAAATAATATAGGGCAGTACAACAGCTTACTCCAAATGGTATCGTTTGGTGACAAAGCCTTCTTCCAGCTGAGAGTAACAACCTTCAATTATTACAAATCTATATATATAAAATTTGAACTGGTAATGGAAATTACGGGAAAACGGCTGAACATATTTCAATAAACGACCCCTCATTTTGAAGCTTGGAACTCAAAGTTTTTCGGAAAAATAGTAGTTTTCAGTGAAATGTGAATTTTTCAACATAATTTTCCTATTTTCCAAAATCCATCTGTCGTCAGTTTTGAGAACTAGCTAATTGCATTCAAGGTCCACTTGATGCTCGCTTCGCTTCTCCTTCGAAGGGAACATCAAGTCGGCAGTGTTGCATTTCAGAATAAAACAAAACACACACTACAGTAAACAATATTACACGAAGGCCATGATCTGCAAGAATGCTGACATATTTAGAGCTCAAATTAAATTGGTTATGAAAAACGTAACTTACTAAAAATAATTTACAGGTTCGATTCTGTGGTGCGTAATTTTCTGGGTATAGCTGTGTATTGGATATTAAAAACTACAAAGCTTGAGGTGGTTTGATGACATTATTACTATTAGAAATGAAATATTATTGTAGTTAATGTCATGATATGACTATTTTTAATTAATTATACATATTAATGCTATATTGATGATATGAAAATGAAACTTTTTGGGGATATGTAAGTAGATGTAGAGAATAACTTAAATTAGATTTTGATTTCTATATTTTACTGAGTGGCGGCTATATAGTATATGTTACTGAAAGCTATAAAACTCACGTAACATAATAATATTATTAAAATCAAATATTTTTATAGCTATTAATTGAGTGGGGTTGGGTCTTTTTCATATATTTAATGGCGGTGTGGTGTAGATATTTACATGCGAGGTTCTCTTCAGTATTGGCTCGAGAGAGAGTATGTTTCATTATTATGGAAGAAAATAACTTTCAGAATGTCTGGTATTCTTCATTGAAAATAAATCTGAAAAATGTTTATTTGAACGTCTAATGAACTTAGTTTGCAGCATTTACTGCACAAGCCACTAGTATGCTATATTTCAGACGCTGTTAGGTCTAACTCAGTACCAAGTTTAAAAGTAGGATTAATTGAACAGCTATAGAAAGTATTACAGGGTAATAACAGTTTCATTTATAGTTCTAAATACCGCTTTGAAAGTAATTCAGGAGTAAACGACTAATAACTGATAATAAACTAATTATTCACTAATTATAACAAAGCTCTACTTGAAAATATAAGAGGTTTATGTCAATGATATTTATTTATAACAAGTGCACAAAGCGTACGGGTAGCTATGGCTAGTTTGCAATAAAATATCGCTTAACCATCTCACATTGTGCTTGTTAAACCTATACAACGTATATAGTAGGAAAACCTTAGCAATAGCATTTACTTACTACAACTTTATGCAGACTACCCATTGGATAAATTTAGTTACTGTATAAAAGGAGTAATGTTCAAATGTGTGTCATTTACGTGACACTGTTTATTAATATCCCGTTTGCCATTGCTGACGTACTATACATGAAGTGACAAAAGACTTCTCTCGTGCAATGCGTGTTGGTTCAGACTTTTGAAGCCAGATAGCGCTAAATATATTTGCATGAGAAATCGATAGCTGTCTGCTAATAAATTGATCTCATATGTAGCGGGAGACAGCACCTCGGTGCCATGGCAACGTCGATCATACCGACAGATGCCTGCACACGTGAAGACAAATGCTAGGGAATATCCTCCAACATACGAGCATATCGATATACTCTGCTGCAACGATACATTTTATCGGTTCCGGCGTATTTCCTATATTTTAAATAGTTTTATCTGTCATTACAATGATGGTTGCGGATCGAGGAGACGGCCTCCAAATATGGAGGGTAGCTGTGAATATATTGAATTGCGGACAGCTCCTCCAGCTTGGGGGTTGGGCGAAGGGCTAACAACCCATCACCGTAAAAAAGAGCTTGCTACGAATCCTTCAAATAATCTTGCTCAGGATAGGGACCAATGGCGGGCTTATGTGAGGGCGGCAATGAACCTCCGGGTTCCTTAAAAGCCAGTAAGTAAGTAAGTATTACAATGATGGTCTTATTTTGGAGAAACCTCGATGGAACGGTAGAAACATAACATTTTTTTTATTTACTTAGATTTCATGTCAATACTTCACTATGCTCTTTCATACTTTTGTTGAGCGATCTTGGCATTCTGTACAAACAAGTGCTTACAAGAGAACTTCTCCTGCTTCGAGGGCGCGTGACCATTAACAGTTTTTTTTCCTTCATGGTTTCTGCCACTAGCGACTTTCACATTCAAGTAATAGTTGTTAATGATGGCAGGTGTAAATAAAATAAAATCCGATTCAGGACTAAATTAGCTGCATTTAGCGACTTACTTAGGGGATTGAAGTAGATTGAACTATGGGTTGTGCAACATTCATAAAGAAGCGAAAGGGAATAGATAACAGCGTTGTAAGTGGTAAAGTTAATCCTGAACATAAGAGTTTAAAAACTGCGGGAATGGAAGACGTTGACATTGTTAACTTGAAGTGAGTTAATCAAATGAGGAGACTTAAGATCCCTGTTCTCTGTCAAAAAGTGCTTAATTTTGTCAGTGTACTTAGTGATTCGAATTTCAAACAAAGCAATGGTTGGCTACAATTTTTTGAGATTATTTTTATTAAAGAAGAAAAGTCTGCTCACATTGGCTATGCTAATTCTTGACGCGCTACTAAAATGGCTGAAGTTAAAATACAGTAGAACTCCGATTATCCGTCTCCCTATTAACCGACTGGCGGATTATCCGACTGTCTTTTTCTCGTTCCTTTTTTTTTTTTCTTTTTTGTTGCTACAGAAACATATGAAGTACTACTACAGGCTAGTATATACAGTCACGAAGCTAAATATATAGTAAATATGCATCCATAGGTAGTTGCTAACCACTAGTATCGCTACTATCGCCTCATCACAGACAATGCGAAATAGTACCTGCACAGTCTATTGTTCCTAGTACCCTCATAAACTCAATCTTCGTGACTGTATATGCTAGAATGTGGTACTACTGTTACGTCATATTAGTACGTATTTTTTCTAGAGTATTATTACAAGTGTATACACTTACACAGTTTTTTTTCTGCTGTTCAAGTGCCGTATAAAATTATATCCGCTCCTCAACAAGAAATCATCTCTAAAGCTACAAAATTGCATGCTACTTTACACATCTCTATTACGACCTCTACTGCTTTACGCCTGTTCTGTCTGGGGAGGAGCTGCAATAAGTGAAATTAAACACATCCAGTCATTTCAAAATAAAGTCCTACGAATTTCACTCAATTCCCCTTGGTTTGTCCGTAACAGCCAACTACACAGAGAAACTGGTATTGACACAATCAAACAGTTTATTCATTCACAAGCTAAGAAGTTCTATGACAACCTAGAAAATGTTCCAGGCGCCGTCCACTACTCTCTCGGAAGGAAGTCCACATTTCCCACCAGAATCAAATTTATCATCGCACCAACCTATGTAAACAATTACTTATTAACAATTATTTTTGTTCATTGAGGAGCCCAATCTAGGCTGCCCTCAATTCAGTGTCATATATTGTATTTATAATTTTTAGAAATGATCTGTATAGCGCTAAATGCGCTGATCGATCAATAAATTGTTAAAAAAAAGTGCCGTATACTGCACAACTTCAAGACAAAATGTATTTCATAAGTGTCAAAAGAAAACGTGTTGGTGCTAAGTATCGAAAAAAGTGCAAATACTTTAGTAGTTTGGGGAAAGAGAAACTGTGGCTCATCTCGCATCAGAATATGAGACAGATGTTATAACTGTGCTCGATTTAATAAGAATCAAGGATAAAATGTATTGCAAGGAGTTTCCTTGTCCCTTAAGAACACGTCGTTGACAACCGAACTTAAATTAGCGAACTTCTGATTCTCTACCTAGCGTGTTAAACACAAGACCACGGAGAAAATTCCTAAAGTTCAAGTATTACTTACTTAATTTACGAAAATATTTTATAGTACGGATTATCCGATGTTTTCGATTAACCGTTCATGCCATCCCTTTCATTACCACGGATAATGGAAGTTCTACTGTACAGTCCGAACGACATCTTTACGCCGATAATCAAAATGATGATAAAATGTTATTATTTTCATAGTATGTACTGCAATTCTGTACTAATTTCTAATATATTCTCTCTCAGAACATAAATTAATGTTGACCAAATTTCATAAACCCTCAATACAACAATAACTCTGGTGTAACAATACAAATTTCATAGCTCCTTGAAAAAATGTTGTATCGAAGTTCGACTGTACGACAGAGTCCACAAGAAACTAGCATAGAGTCTTATGCTTTCTCCTTAATATGAATATAAGCAAGGAAATCAGCTGGCAAGTGGGCAGCTATCGGCATCTTGCCAACTACTAGTCTCAATGCGAAGTGGCAACAAAATCTATCTGGGTATTTTAAAGGATACATAGTCTACATGCCTACTGAAGGGATTTTGTTCACATAATGTATGTACAGATACTCATGGAACAATCATTTTACTACAAATGGGTCTTCATTAAAATAATAAGCAATATTCGCTGAAACTCTCCCAAACTGGAGAGAAAGATATTTAATGACATCATTGTCAAGAACTCAGCATTAGTTAACAAGAATATATTTGGTGAAAGTCACCTGAAGAACTTCATTATTTCATAAGATCGGGTGATACAAACATTATGTATCAAGAATTGTTTCTTTCAGAGTCATTAATGATTTTTATTCTCGACCATGCCGAAATGTAGTAATTATACACCTGGTAGTAGCCCTTTAATGCACCTCATTAAAGTACACCTATTCATTAAAGTTCAGGTGTTCAGCTAATGACAAGTCACCTTTGTACCGTTATAAAACCGCAAGTATCGATCATTCTCGGATATGCAATCGAAAGACAATTAGCGAAACGTCACGGAGGTTGGAAATACAATACTGTCGCAGAAGGTTATGTTCTGTTACTATAATAATTAGCGTTAATTGTAAATAATATTCAAATAAATTCAATTTGTCATGTCGTTTTTCAATTCTAAATCAATTTCTAGGTTATATCAGACTAATGTTCATCTTATTCTCTATCAAGGTCAATGACATTCGGCCTCGGAAAAAATCAATACTTTCGCGTCTGCGCACATCTCACAATTCAGGTCAGTTCGCATAACATGACCCAATTTTGAATAATTTCAAGTTAGAAATATAGTCGAGCATAAAAAGTCGTATGAAACTTGCCTATAATGGTAATTAAGACGCTCGTATGAAAATTATGAAACTCGCTTGCGCTCATTTCATAAACAAAGTTACTTGCGTCTTAATTACTACCATTATAGGCTCGTTGCATAATGTACTATTTACATACTGAAGGCTGAATCGAACACGAACGTTTAGGAACTTATGCAAGAATAAAATACATATCTAAATTTATCACAGAATTAGTCACTACAGAACAAAAGCAAATACAGGGTCTTCGAGAATGAACGGTAAGCTTTCATGAGGCTACTGTGAAGTAAATTAAAATAAATTATAGTTTACTTAACGACGCTCGCAATTGCCGAGGTTATATCAGCGCCGCCGGTGTGCAGGAATTTTGTCCCGCAGGAGTTCGTTTACATGCAGTAAATCTACTGACATGAACCTATCGCATTTAAGCACACTTAAATGCCATCGACCTGAGTCGGGATCGAACCCGCAACCTCGAGCACAGAAGGCCAGCGCTATACCGGCTACTCTACCCAGGGCAACTACTGTGAAGTATGTGTTAAGTAAGAACAGACGACAAATTTTGAGAGGGGAGAGAAAAAAATTGGGCTTTAATAATTATTTGATTTGGTAAATATAATTTAAGGACAAATTATAATTGTAAGTGATTTTAATTATGGTACGTAATACCCTTTATGTGTCAAACTACTTTTTTTGTCATCTCTCACTAATGCACAAAAATAAAATTATCTCTGAAATATTTCTTAACGAGGTTGTGTTCTGGCGTGTTGTGCACCAGAAAATGTGTTTCGTAACCTGGCGGCTGTAATGGCTAACTTTGCTGTGAATTTTCAAAGTAGTTTAGTATAGAAAATGTAAGTTCTTCTAATGTTTACTTTCTTGATCATTTTCTCGGAAGGTAAGAATTCACAACGCGGAAAGTAATATAACAGCATGGCATTTTTGCAGCTTATCTACATTGATTGCTGAACTCTAGTTTAGGTCTGTTGCATTGATATTAATGTGATTTCATTTTCCTTAAAAAGTAATTTGTTATGAAACAAATTGTAACTTAATATTTTCATAAAGTTAGATACACTTTCTAAACAAGAGGTCAACACTTTAGGGATAATTAAGTATAGTAAAATGTTTATAAATATACTATAATACTTTCTGCGATGAACGTAGTTATACCATTGGTACTATAGGGTCTCTGATCTCATCTTAAGGGTATATGTACGTGAACGACCACAAATATTATCAGAAAATGCAGGCTCTAAATTTCTAAAATTTTATAAGCAAATGAACTCACAATTGGACAAAAATTACAAGGTATCACAGAAAGACTTATTAGAACTTAAATATCTCATAAAAGTATAAAAAAGGTTACTAATAATATTGTTTAGAATTCACTTTTTACTTTCAATTAAATTTTCGAAAATTTGAACATTTTCCCACATTAGTTTGTAACTTCACAAGCATTAGACTTAGAATTCTGAAATTTTGCACACTGATTTAACATGCATTTATGCAAAAGGTAGACTACAGTAATGCCAATTTCTTTGAAAATAGAAAAATTAGGTCACAAAACATTATGTAAATTTTAATATATTTTATGCTCGACCATGCCGAAATGTAGTAATTATACACCTGGTAGCAGACCTTTAATGCATGTCATTAAAGTACGCCTACTCATTAAAGGTCAGGTCTTTCAGCCAATGACGACTCAGGTTACAACTGTTCAGCCAATGACAGGTCAGCTTTCTACCGTTATAAAACCGCAAGTATAGATTATTCTCGGATATGCAATCGAAAGACAATTAGCGAAAAGTCACGCAGGCTGGAAATCCAATACTGTCGCAGAAGGTTATGTTCTGTTACTATAATAATTAGCATTAATTGTAAATAATATTCAAATAAATTCAATTTGTCATCTCGTTTTTCAATGTCTAATTTAATTTCAATGTTATCTCTGTAGGTTCTTATGGCCTAGCAAGGTCAATGTGAACATCTGTTCCTCGGAAAAAATCAATACTTTCGCGTCTGCGCACATCTCACAACATACGGGACATTGGTCAAGGTCAGATACAAAGAAAATTAATAATATCAAGTTAGAAATGTGGTCGAGCATAAAAAGTCGTATGAAACTCGCCTATAATGGTAATTAAGAAGCTCGTATGAAAATTATGAAACTCGCTTGCGCTCGTTTCATAAATATCCATACTCGCTTCTTAATTACCTTCATTCTAGGCTCGTTGGATAATGTACTATTATATAGGACAAATAAAAAATTAATTGTATTAAAATAAACAACTCTGCATGTCTGAGAGTAGTCTACTTTTCAGAAATAAGAGTTTATTACATGCAGGAAAAATATTAAAGATGTCAGAGAGATCATAACAATGTTATGGTTACCAAATGATGTAACTGCAGGGTTTTTTTGTTTTTGTTTTTTTTTTTTCATACTTTGATAAAACTGGTTTGAAAAATATTATTAGTAACCTTTTGTTTTATATTTTTATCAGATATTTAAGTTCTAATAAGTCTTGTTGTGGTACCTTGTAATTTTTGTCCAATTGTGAGTTAATTTCCTTATAATATTTTACAAATTTAGAGCCTGAATTTTCTGATAATATTTGTGGTTGTTCACGTACATATACCCTTAAGTGTAATGGATTGGAAGTGCTTTAATTGAATTCAGCAACTCAAAAAGTTTCCGAACAATTACTAAGTTCCAATATACACGTCATAAAGCTGTAATACTGCTCGTCTGACTTTTTCCTCGAATGTTTTCAGTCCGTCAGCGCCGCATGTGCCGACCTCATTAACTGAGCGACGAGCCCGACCTTCAACAGGGTCCTGGCTTCAATCCCTTCATCCAGTGACCTTAATGAGAGGCAATGATGTCGCTATACAAACCCTAGGGCTACTGCGGTAATCGCTTCAAAGCCCGGTAGATTACTTTGAATGCTGCTGGCGCTTGCAACGGAATTACATTTCTAATCGAAGGCAATAGAGATCGATCCCGGAAAGGATCCAAGAGATTTCAGTTCTATGTACTGTATGATGTGGACCAGGGTCGGAAGTTCGCGGCTCAATTCCAATCGAAGGCAATGAATATCCTACATGCAGCTTCGGCAGGTATGTATTGTAATACATCACAGTGGCGACAGAGCCTGTAGGATCATGTCAGTGCCTCAACGAGCAGGTTCAATGGCTCAGTCCGGAAGTCTATCGCATGTTTCATATCGACCTTCACAATTACGGATACCAACTTTTTTTAAGAAAATATAGCACACTAAGGAAATGACAAAATTTCGCATTGAAAAATTGGCAAATTATTCGGTTGTCACAAACAAATAACTTTATTCTACACTTTGGCAGATAGGCTTAAATTATAGTACATTATGCAACGAGCCTACAATGGTACCTAGTAATTAAGACGTGAGTATGGATGTTTATGAAACGAGCGCAAGCGAATTTCATAATTTTCATACGAGCTTCTTAATTACCATTATAGGCAAGTTTCATACGACTTTTTATGCTCGACCATATTTCTAACTTGAAATTATTTACGAGGGGGATCCAGGAAATAACGACCGTTCGCCCATAACCGCCGCGCAGCTGACTCCCCTTCCTTGTTTGAAGGTCAACTGGCTTCCTTAACATGTGTTCTCATAATGTTGTGAGTACTGGTTGCAACAAGTCGCCATTGTGCATTTTGTGTTATTTCAAAATGAACGACGTGATTGATAATCCCGCCGACTGTGAGGTGAGGAGTGTGATTCGATTTTTGAATGCCCGACATTTGAAATCTGCAGAAATTTACCGGAAATTGAAAGAAGTGTATGGTGATACTGTAATGAATGAAAGAAATGTGAGAAAATGGTGCGAAATGTTCAACAATGGGCGAACAAATGTCCACGATGAAACTCGACCCGGACGCCCATCACTCATCACAGAAGACCTGAAGACTAAAGTGAACGACAGAATCTTGCAAGACAAGCGCACATCACTCGACGAATTGCATATTGCCTTTCCTGACATTTCTCGTTCTTTGCTTGGTGAAATTGTGTCGCAACATCTTGGCTACCACAAAATCTGTGCACGATGGG
The DNA here is from genome assembly GCF_040183065.1 of Periplaneta americana. Classification (NCBI taxonomy): domain Eukaryota; kingdom Metazoa; phylum Arthropoda; class Insecta; order Blattodea; family Blattidae; genus Periplaneta; species Periplaneta americana. The sequence continues at coordinate 903,119 of NC_091130.1, read as the reverse complement.
TTCCACGGAAACTGAGTGACCAACACAAAACTCAGAGAATGGCCTCAGCATTGACATTCTTGATGCGATATCACACAGATGGAGACGCCTTTCTTGATCAAATTGTGACTGGTGATGAGACCTGGGTGTCTCACAACACCCCAGAGACCAAGCGCCAATCACGTCAGTGGCATCATCCCTCATCACCCAAGAAACAGAGAAAATTCAAACAGACTCTCTCAACACAAAAAGTCATGGCTACTGTCTTTTGGGATCGTTTTGGAAGTGATGCAGAGTTGAAGAAGACAGTGAACACCTGGCTTAATGAACTGGCGGCAGCGGAGTATAACACGGGAATTCTAAAGCTAGTGAACAGATACGACAAATGTTTAAATGTAGGTGGTGATTATGTAGAGAAGTAAAGAAAGCTTCAGTTATGTAACAGACTTTGTTTTTTCAAATAAATATATATTTTTTTAATTATTACAACAAAACGGTCGTTATTTCCTGGATCCCCCTCGTATAAGTATTCATGTTATAGTTATCTAAGTGAAGAGCGAAAATCGAAAAATCGAAAGAGGAGAATTGGAAGGACAAATTTAAAAGGTATGCAAACGCGTCCTTGCAAGGGGTTGGGGGCTGTACGAAACTAAATATGTGAGCTCCAAGCCTGTTGGCCACTAGTCTCACTCCGGGTTACGCTGCTCCACTGAAGGAGCTCTAGAAAATTTTGAAGGGGAAAACCGAAAATGGACGTAACCTCTTACGTACCACATACGCGAGGGGACGGAAATGTGATCAAGTGATCACGGGACGGGACGAGGAGGAGATGGCTGGTGTAGATCTGCACATTGAAATGAACTGTGTCATTTCGCAGTGCAGGAGGAGTCGAGAAGACTCTGTCGTCTGTTGTTCGATGACAAGGCAGGTGAAGACCGCCAGGAGAGACGCCGTGAATTCTGAATCTGCAATTTGGAAGGTTCCCTGTCCTTTCGCATTGCGACTACATGAGTGACCTTCCACATGTATTTAGTAATTTTATAAAGTCTGAACTAGGACATTAAGTCGTTTGTTAGAAAAGAAAAAGGGGGATTTTATGGGAAGGGTATATAGGTCCGAGGCCCATTTCTTTTAGGGCTCATCCCGACATTTATCTTAACGCCTTAGGAAAGCCACGGAAATACCTGAGGCAGGATGAGTTGTCTCAATATAAGAGACTAGCCAATTTGGCTTTTAAGTGAAAAGCGGAACTGACCTTCTAAATTGTGAGATGTGCGCAGACGCGAAAGTATTTAATTTTTTCCGAGAAACAAATGTCGACATTGTCCTTGATATAATCTAGAGAATAACATGAACATTAATATTGATATAACCTGGAAATTGATTTTGAATTGAAAAACGAGATGACAAATTGAATTTATTTGAATATTATTTAAATTAACGCTAATTATTATAGTAACAGAACATAACCTTCTGCGACAGTATTGGATTTCCAGCCTCCGTGACGTTTCGCTAATTGTCTTTCGATTGCATATCCGAGAATAATCGATACTTTCGGTTTTATAATGGTACAATGGTGATTTCTCATTGGCTGAACAACTGAACTATAATGAATAGGTGTACTTTAATGAGGTGCATTAAAGGGCTACTACCAGGTGTATAATTACTACATTTCGGCATGGTCGAGCATAAAGAATATTTTGAGACAGATTTTCTCTCGTGTAATAGTTGAATTTGCAGCTCTGATTTGATTGGATGTGTCGTGCTCCTGTTTGGAGCATCTGTCCAATTATTGTTCATGAGATGAAACAGAGTCTGTATGCGCATTACTACTTGGTAAGCTTAGAACAAGTTTTTCCAAACTTATAACATTAACATGGTTTGATTTTAAACTGGTGAGTACTAAAACTCATTTCTAACAAGGATTCCCTTCTAAAAAGGATGAACATTTTAAAGCCTGTCTTAAACAACAAAATTCATCATAGAAGTCATCATCATTCACGGCAAAATGAAATGTATGGAATAATAGTACATTATGCAACGAGCCTATAATGAAGGTAATTAAGAAGTGAGTATGGATATTTATGAAACGAGCGCAAGCGAGTTTCATAATTTTCATACGAGCTTCTTAATTACCATTATAGGCGAGTTTCATACGACTTTTTATGCTCGACCATATTTCTAACTTGATATTATTAATTTTCTTTGTATCTGACCTTGACTAATGTCCCGTATGTTGTGAGATGTGCGCAGACGCGAAAGTATTGATTTTTTCCGAGGAACAGATGTCCACATTGACCTTGCTAGGCCATAAGAACCTACAGAGATAACATTGAAATAAAATTAGACATTGAAAAACGAAATGACAAATTGAATTTATTTGAATATTATTTACAATTAACGCTAATTATTATAGTAACAGAGCATAACCTTCTGCGACAGTATTGGATTTCCAGCCTGCGTGACTTTTCGCTAATTGTCTTTCGATTGCATATCCGAGAATAATCGATACTTGCGGTTTTATAACGGTAGAAAGCTGACCTGTCATTGGCTGAACAGTTGTAACCTGAGTCGTCATTGGCTGAAAGACCTGACCTTTAATGAGTAGGTGTACTTTAATGACATGCATTAAAGGTCTGCTACCAGGTGTATAATTACTACATTTCGGCATGGTCGAGCATAAAAAATGTTGTATTATGCAAAAATTAGGGAGAAAAATGCTCGAAGAGAAGAATAATACGGGAGCCGGGAGTCTGTTAAAAATTAGGGACAAATACGGGAGATCCCGGGAAATACGAGGGAGTCGGCAATCCGTTCGCAATGCATGTTTGCCAGCTCCCGAAAGGCTAGTCTTGCCTTCGTAGCCTGGGGAGACCATCCACCACGACTTTCATTTCGCCGTGGTGTAAAGCTCGATCTGCACTTGAGATTACACAGAACTATACATATGGTGTTCTGTCGATACTCCTATAGGCCTTCGCGTTAAGAAAACTCGAAGGAGAAGCCATTAGAAATGACTAGCCTAATATTCTTGTAGACAAGAGGCTATGCAAACTTCAGGAGCACTTGTGAATGATGATAGAGCCATGGATGAATATATAATAGGATGCGAAACTTAATGAGTTTCCCGTAACACATACTAGAGGCGCTGTTGTAGAAACTGATCTTGCTGCCACCTGTTGGGGGGGAGGGGCGTTATTACATCTAGCAGCGCACCAAGTAGCAAAAAGAGTAATTACTCCATGCATTTAGCAGCGCATCTGGTGACGAAAATGTTAAACTGTGCAGAAAGTATTCCCTCTCACCCTCATCGACATTCAAAACTAACCCAATTTAAAATAAAACATTTACAGTTTTATTCCTCACAGCAGCTTCTGCTGAAAATTCTTACCTCAGCCAACAGGAAGATAAAAGAGACGATCTATTTTACACTACCCAATTAAATATAACCAGACAGAGACAAAAAAATAAAGCAAAAGGTTAGATAATTGGGATTGTATTCTTTGGGTATTTATTGTACAGCGCAATGGAAAAGTCTGCAAGAACTATTTAGATAATTCAATTTATTATATTACTATTACTTTACAGTACATTCAACAATACTATTTTTACAACGTCCATAAACATCACTGTTTAACATGCACTGCTTATACACACGTAGTATCACTTTATGTTCACTTATTAGCAAGTTTCTGTCTGCCATCTCGTCTCCTCGAGCAATATCTCGAACAGATAAATAGAGAACTCTGGGTAATGTACCCAACACGTAGTTCTAATATACACCACCTACGACGTTGGGCACTGATCATCTTATTTCAGCCCCCCGCCGCCAGATGGTGCTGACCGCAGTTTCGCATCCTATTATATATTTATCCATGATAGAGCACTGTTAGAACCAGAGCCCTATCGTATGCATTACAAATTACAACTGAAAGTTACTGTAAAGTGTAGTGTTGTACCTTTCCGTTCTACAAAATTATGTATAACACAGTACATGTGTACACGTGATAATATACAGGCTGCCTGCATTATTACCTTACGCTATGACAAGGTTATTCGTAACGCTGTACCGTATCTAGGAAAGTGCGATAAAAATGAATGTTTCAAAATATTTTCTGAAATCTGTTATCAAATTACCTTGCAATTATGATGGTTTATACTTTATAGTGTATTTTTGGTAATATATAATGTGAGAAATTTTTCTCAAGTCAGTCCTAGTTTTTCTCTCCGTATGAATTGTAATAGTGCCAATTTTAGTGTACAGACTGCACTATGAACAATTCTTTGTCTTTCCACCTCTATAGCACTTACCCTAAAACATTCATTATACTCAAATTCTGTTTTAAATTGGACATTTATACTTTCTTCATAAACTCTGGGCCATATTCATAGACATTCTTAGCGCGGGCTTCCGGTGGATGATCAGCGAACTAACGTTTTTCGTATTCATACACCAGTGTTAGCGATATGATATGATATAAATCCCGTACAAGTAACCAGTCGATAGCCGGGGCTAGTTTAGCACGCTCGTAGCGCGGGCTAGCGAAATGTCTATGAATAGCACCCTATGATTTTCATTATGATCCCCATCACTTCCATTGCTACTAGACCACAAATTATATAAGTTATTGATATAATAATAATAAAATTGTTTATGCTCGACCATGCCGAAATGTAGTAATTATACACCTGGTAGCAGACCTTTAATGCATGTCATTAAAGTACACCTACTCATTAAAGGTCAGGTCTTTCAGCCAATGACGACTCAGGTTACAACTGTTCAGCCAATGACAGGTCAGCTTTCTACCGTTATGAAACCGCAAGTATCGATTATTCTCGGATATGCAATCGAAAGACAATTAGCGAAAAGTCCCGCAGGCTGGAAATCCAATACTGTCGCAGAAGGTTATGTTCTGTTACTATAATGATTAGCGTTAATTGTAATTAATATTCAAATAAATTCAATTTGTCATCACGTTTTTCAATGTCTAATTTAATTTCAATATTATCTCTGTAGGTTCTTATGGCCTAGCAAGGTCAATGTGAACATCTGTTCCTCGGAAAAAAAAATACTTTCGCGTCTGCGCACATCTCACAACATACGGGACATTGGTCAAGGTCAGATACAAAGAAAATTAATAATATCAAGTTAGAAATATGGTCGAGCATAAAAAGTCGTATGAAATTCGCCTATAATGGTAATTAAGAAGCGAGTATGGATATTTATGAAACGAGCGCAAGCAATATTACGTACATTCCGTTCACTGGTAGAGAAAACTATGCAATAGTATTAATACTAATAGTTTTCGTGGAACAGAAAAATGGAAACTTCACTTATAATTTGTAATTATGCAATAATAAAGTACAATTGTACATCATGCTTACCATAAGTTGTAATCTACTTGTGAATTATGGTACACTTTTATTCAATAGGATCCGGGCAAAGTTAGCACTTTTCCTTGTCACGGATCAGAACCCAGTTGTAGAAGGATTGAGTACATCCGGACAGTCGCACGGCCGCGAAAATGCAATTCTTATGTAGTGAACACCCCGCAGGAGTCGCGAATTTTGCACGCTATCGTTTGTCACTGTATCCTAGCAACCACACATTCCGGTATTTGTGTGCCCGAATGATTATTTATCTCTCTCGTGCATACAAGTAAGAAACAAGACGGTGCCTACGCTGCAGGAACAAGACTACTTTGCTTTCTGATCGAATCTAGGAGACTTCCTGAACATAAATTTGGATCCTCCACATTGACTTAAGAGCCATTAAACATGAAAATTAAACATAATATTATAATATTATGAAACAAGGTTATAATGTCATACTTTATTGCACGAGTTTCCTAATGTTGTCACTCTGAGAGAGGAACATAGGTTCAGGGTGTTTGAGAATAAGGTGCTTAGGAAAATATTTGGGGCTAAGAGGGATGAAGTTACAGGAGAATGGAGAAAGTTACATAACGCAGAACTGCACGCATTGTATTCTTCACCTGAAATAATTAGGAACATTAAATCCAGACGTTTGAGATGGGCAGGGCATGTAGCACGTATGGGCGAATCCAGAAATGCATATAGAGTGTTAGTTGGGAGACCGGAGGGAAAAAGACCTTTAGGTAGGCCGAGACGTAGATGGGAGGATAATATTAAAATGGATTTGAGGGAGGTGGGATATGATGATAGAAACTGGATTAATCTTGCACAGGATAGGGACCGCTGGATGGCTTATGTGAGGGCGGCAATGAACCTTCGGGTTCCTTAAAAACCATTTGTAAGTAAGTAAGTTAGTTTCCTAATGTTGACGAGTGCAGTAATTGCACTACCGTACGAAACACGTCTAAGTTATAATGCCATATGGTAAATTATTAGCGTATGTCGTTAAAACATGTTTCATAGGCTGTTTTTGTACGATACCTTTATAAAACAACTAGTGGCTTGTGCAGCAAATGCTGCAAACTAAGTTCATTAGACGTTCAAATAAACATTTTTCAGATTTATTTTCAATGAAGAATATCAGACATTCTGAAAGTTATTTGCTTCCATAATAATGAAACATACTCCCTCTGAATGGTTTTTTTTATGCCAAATACTTTTTCTTGAACCTATACACCTTCAGTTTTTTAGTTTGAACGCGAAAACGCAAGTAACAATGTCAGGACGCTCAGTCGGTTTTTCATGTGGGAGTAAAGCAGTAGCTATTTCAGATCATTGCGGATTGTAGGTGAAACTTAAAAAAAAAAACTGTCAGGTTTGCTATGCTTTCGAACAATAGACATAGCATCTTGATATAGCTGCTGCATGTTTCGTAAACTACTTTGAAATGTAAAGGATAAAACCATTTTATCCTGCTAAGAGATCTCGCTGAAATGATCGGGAGACTACAAAATCTTGTAGTCCTCTTATTTTATCAGTAAGTAATACCTTTTGGTGTTTCCTTAGGAACTGTAATTTTTGCGCTCTCTCGAGCCAATACTGAAGAGAATCACGCATATAAATCGACACCACACCGCCATTAAATATATGAAAAAGACCCAACCCCACTTGATTAATAACTACAAACATATTTGATTTTTAATAACAATATTATTATCTTATGTAAGTTTTATAGTTTTCAATAACATATGCTATATAGCCGCCACTCAGTAAATTATATAACTCAAGATCCAATTTATGATATTCTCTACATCTACTTATATAACCCAAAAACGTTTCACTTTCATTTCATCAATATAGCATTAATATGTATAATTAATGAAAATAGTCACATCAATGTCATCAAACCACCTCAAGTTTTGTAGTTTTTAATATCCAATACACGGCTGTACTCAGAAAATTACACACCACAGAATCAGACCCGTAAATTAATTTTGTGCGAGATCGTGCGTATTTTCTTGTTTTCCGCACAAAACCAATACGCGGTAAGTGTGAAATACCACATTCAGTATTCCCAACGTAACACACATAACAATTTCCCTATTCTTACCGCTTAAGCGCGACATTCATTTTACTGCTTTAGGCTTCTAACATATTATTTTTAGAGACGTTTAACATAGTAATAATTATAAATTGGAAACTTACCACTGCAATTTCACCTAAATTTCAATGTTAATTATTGTCTTTAAATATTTGCAAAAATTAAGTAAAGTCTACTAGTCCACGAAACTTATTGCATTCCTGATACAAGTAACATTAAGGAAGCCGTGAAAAAATCAACAAGATTCCAGATGCCGATGTTATTACTGCAATATGTTATATAAATAATATTGTTAAAATATTAAAATGAAAAATAAATCATTACATAACCTTACCGTTTGTTTTAAGTTCGCATTTATAGACTGAGGGAAAAAAAAAAGACAGACGTAAATCACGGCCTGCTGGAGTATAGTAAACACAGAAAACATTTTGCAGCAACAATGTTAAAGAAAGATATTTTGGTGTTCCGAAGTTGGCGTCATTAAACAGAAAGCAACATGGAGATTTAATTGCAACTAATTAGAAATTCGTCTTTCAGGTATGTAATAAACGATCTTCGCACAAAATAATGTACGATACACGAGCGGTATGTTTGTTTTCATGTTCTCGGAAATTAAAAAAGCTCAACTACGTTTCGCTTTTTCAATCTTTTCCTCGACCATGACAACGTCAACACACCGCTCTTGTAACGTATATTACTATTATAGTCTTGAAATTTTTAATAACCAATTGAATTTGAGCTCTAAATATGTCAGCATTCTTGCAGATCATGGCCTTCGTGTAATATTGTTTACTGTAGTGTGTGTTTTGTTTTATTCTGAAATGCGATAAGTGACGACAGATGAATTTTGGAAAATAGGAAAGTTATGTTGAAAAATTGACATTTCACTGAAAACTACTATTTTTCTGAAAAATTTTGGGTTTCAAGCTTCAGAATGAGGGGTCATTTATTAAAATCCGTTCAGCCGTTTTCCCATAACTTCCATTACCAATTCAAATTATATATATATATATATATATTAATGTCCACACCTGTGGAGTAACGGTCAGCGCGTCTGGCCGCGAAACCAGGTGGCCCGGGTTCGAATCCCGGTCGGGGCAAGTTACCTGATTGAGGTTTTTTCCGGGGTTTTCCCTCAACCCAATACGAGCAAATGCTGGGTAACTTTCGGTGCTGGACCCCAGACTCATTTCACCGGCATTATCACCTTCATTTCATTCAGACGCTAAATAACCTAGATGTTGATACAGCGTCGTAAAATAACCCAATAAAAAAACAATATATATTAATAAAGAAATAACATCAAATATGTAATGACGGATACTTTGATATCATGGTCTATGAAGAAAGGGGTTGCTATGTATTAATTGTTTTAGCACGGAAAATCATTTCATAATGTTAACTTTATGGCACAAATTACGCCGTCATAGTAGGACGTTATTTGACATGCGCATATCAAAATATCTGCATGTATATACCTTATACAGTTATGCGCTGTGGCGTTGTGCATACTGCCTAGGACTCGTGTTAGCTCAAGTCCTCATGGGGGAAGAAATTTTCTCATGAAATTTCGGCCAGTGTATGGGACCGGTGCCTATCCAGCATCGTGATACACTTGGGGAGCTACGATAGGTAGCGAAATCCGGTTATGAAAGCCAGCTATAACGGCTGAGGGGATCATCGTGCTAACCACACGATACCTCCATTCTCGTTGGATGATCGTCCACCTCTGCTTCGGCATGTGGACGTGAGGTCAGCAGCCGGCTGGTCGGTTATGGTTCTTCATGGGCTGTCGTGCCTCGGATTATTTTATACACCTTATAGGCTACCCTGTATAGTACATCATTCGAAATGAAACCATCTCACAGCTACAGCTGCACACATGACTTGTACAGATAAGACCAAGACCGTCTTCAATACTCAGACCATAATACAGAAACAATCATTCCTGTATATTATAGACGATTCCGTCATATCCTTGTGTCAAAAGAGTTACTGTATATCTTTTTGTTTTCTACATTGAATGGCTAAACTGTGTTAAATAAACGTGCAGCGTTAACTTATGAATAATGTAAGGCGAGACAACACGATAAGTAGCTACGAGTAGCAACACATTGCTGTCAACAGTGCAAACGCAGCCTGAAAATAGTTTTCAATAAGTTGAAAATCATAATATCCCCTCATGCCAAACCATGAATGAGCATTTTTCTTAGTTTTAAGAAAAGCGAGTTTAAAGTTTCAAATGCCCTTAGAAATCCAGGAAAACTTCATTTTAATCAACTTCTTATATTACAATATTATGTAGGAAGCTAATTAAATTTATAGCGACCGAGAAAGAGATGGCCTGAAAAACATCGGATCCCCAGCGGACTTGCAGTGCCAGATGAAGGGGGACCCATTCGCATGCCAATTCCACTTGTAGTTCGACGAGCAGCCGTGAGAGTGCTAATGGATTTGCGGTGTTCCGCGTCGGCTGATTAAGCACACAAGAGTCGTGAACCCACGACCTCACAAAGAGGTAAGGAATTGCGGGTCAGATAGCAAGGCTCGACGAAGCTGTCCAATCAGATTCTGTTTACAAGCTGCATTGTTTGTCACCGTAATACTTCCATCAAATTCCGATAAGGTCAGAAAGAATTTAAGCATAAAAGACATCTGAAAGTTGATATGGAACAACTGGCCTTCGGATCTCAAGACATACTTTGCAAAGTGACATCAAAAATTTTCCCTTGCATTTTAACTATATCCTGATTGTACCTATGCAGTGTAAAATATTACCATGGCAACTAAAACTTAACATTAAGGAAACCCTGCATGGTATAGTAAAAAAACAAGGTACAATAAAACTGTAAGGAATAAGTTTTTGATGCCAATGTGAAATTTTAAAACGTTTAAATCCAACCGATAGTGATACAGTGAAAATTAATAATATAGCGGAGAATTTGCTACTGGGACATTATAAAGACCTGTGGACAGAAAAAGATGTAACAGAAGTTAATCTATAATTAAATACAGCAGTGGATGTAGAACTAGAAAATAGACTGAACGTTTGTAAAAAAAAATATCCCTGACAAAGATGGCATAAATGATACATTACTGAGATATATATATCGAGATTCAAAACAGAATATTAGATAAAATTAATGTTTGTTGGAAAAGATAATAAATATAGATAATACGGAAAAAGGCATATGATTCGATTAAGAGAGAAGTTTTAAATAATATTCTTATTGAATTTAGTATTCCAAGAAACTAGTTCGATTAATTAAAATGTGTCTCAGTGAAACGTACAGCAGAGTTCGTATAGGTCAGTTTCTGTCAGATGCGTTTCCAATTCACTGCGGGCTAAAGCAAGGAGATGCACTTTCACCTTTACTTTTTAACTTCGCTCTAGAGTATGCCATTAGGAAAGTCCAGGGTAACAGAGAGGGTTTGGAATTGAACGGGTTACATCAGCTGCTTGTCTATGCGGATGACGTGAATATGTTAGGGGAAAATCCACAAACGATTAGGGAAAACACGGGAATTTTACTGGAAGCAAGTAAAGAGGTAGGTATGGAAGCAAATCCCGAAAAGACAAAGTATATGATTATGTCTCGTGTGCAGAATATTGTACGAAATGGAAATATAAAAATTGGAAATTTATCTTTTGAAGAGATGGAGAAGTTCAAATATCTTGGAGCAACAGTAACAAATATAAATGATACTCGGGAGGAAATTAAACACAGAATAAATATGGGAAATGCCTGTTATTATTCGGTTGAGAAACTTTTATCATCCAGTCTGCTGTCAAAAAATCTGAAAGTTAGAATTTATAAAACAGTTATATTACCGGTTGTTTTGTATGGTTGTGAAACTTGGACTCTCACTTTGAGAGAAGAACATAGGTTAAGGGTGTTTGAGAATAAGGTGCTTAGGAAAATATTTGGGGCTAAGAAGGATGAAGTTACAGGAGAATGGAGAAAGTTACACAACACAGAACTGCACGCATTGTATTCTTCACCTGACATAATTAGGAACATTAAATCTAGACGTTTGAGATGGGCAGGATATGTAGCACGTATGGGCGAATCCAGAAATTCATATAGAGTGTTAGTTGGGAGGCCGGAGGGAAAAAGACCTTTAGGGAGGCCGAGACGTAGATGGGAGGATAATATTAAAATAGATTTGAGGGAGGTGGGATATGGTGATAGAGACTGGATTAATCTTGCTCAGGATAGGGACCAATGGCGGGCTTATGTGAGGGCGGCAATGAACCTCCGGGTTCCTTAAAGGCCAGTAAGTAAGATACGGAAAACAGTAAGCGCCAGAGATATTTAAGCTATCTCCTTAATCTGACCTCGCAATACCTGCGTTCCCCATATGAAAATGTTTTTTACAACATCATGTGTCCCCTGTTTAGTTTTTGCACGTTTTTACTGAACACCATGTATGTAATTGTTAGGTTACGAAATCGTAGTATCAATAATAATAATAATAATAATAATAATAATAATAATAATAATAATAATAATAATAATAATAATATAAAGAAATCGCTGTTAAATTAATTTTGCGAACATTACATGGCTTTAACACAATCTATGTTCACTATATGCGGTTGCTGAGTAGCTTTTTTATTCCGCCGCCGCCGCGCTGCTGTGATATCAGACAAGTAATTGCCTCCCGCCCTACTGATATTTTCGACAAGAAGCTTATTAGCTGCCTCACTTCATATGCATGGCCGTCGCCTGCTAATTGCTGCGCCACTACGTCCATTATGACGGAGCTGACCTTTCCGTTAGGTGCGGGTCCCAAACTCCAGCCCTGCTGCATGTCATCTACCAGGTGGTCAGCATGGTAAAATAATTAATAATTACAAATATACCTCTGATTGACATGTACAGAGGTGTGAAAATTATTAGAATAATCTTAATTTTAAAGGTTTTTTAATAGTTCCTTCACAAATATTCATTGAATTGATGAATATTGGTATATAATATTACTATACTGATGTAGGATATATTTACTACTAACAATGCCGGAAAGCATTGTTGTACATTGGTATTTTTCTTATTTTACAATTGTTATGGGAATTCAGAAATTATTATATTATGTTGGCGGAATTGGAAACATCAACAATTAATTCAGAAATGCTTTAAACAAATTGTTCTTAGCGTTTACATTGTTGTGAAGGTTCAAATGAACGTATACATCTGTTTTGTGCATATAATTTTTTGTTTCCAATTCCGCCAACATAATATAATAATTTATGAATTCCCATAACAATTGTAAAATAAGAAAAATACCAATGTACAACATTGCTTTCCGGCATTGTTAGTAGTAAATATATCCTACATTAGTATAGTAATATATACCAATATTCATCAATTCAATTAATATTTGTGAGGGAACTATTAAAAAACCTTTAAAATTAAGATTATTCTAATAATTTTCACACCTCTGTACTTCTATTATCACCAGGCAGTACATCTCACTTGACGATATGTTAGAGGAAGGACATGCGTCTGAAGTCTGATTAGTGTAATATGGAGATGTATGCAATGGAGGGGGGAAAGAGACTGGCCACTCTACCTATTATCTCCTGGCCTAGTTACCTCATCAGTGATATCTTATTGGTATCACAGGTTCAAATCTGTCTTCGGAGAGTTGACTAAACAACAAAGATGCGTATACATACTGATGAAGGATTTTGTAGCCTCACTGTAAACTTACACGGAGAAGGAACGATCAGAACGTTTTACAATTCTTTAGGGCCTATTTATTGTTATTATTATTATTATTATTATTATTATTATTATTATTATTATTATTATTAATGCAAATTCATTTTCTACTATCACCAGTTTCCATTCCTGAAACTCTGACTTTGTTGCTCACTATTTGAAATCAAAGTGACGTCTGCTTCGTGATACTGCGATCATAATACGGTTTAAAGCTTACTTTGTTAAACAATAAAAGAATAAATAAATCTTAAAGAAAATTGGTGTGAATTGGAAAGAGAGAAGGCTGTTCGGTAACCTTTATACCATACCTGCACAAACAGCGCTCAACGAGCGCGCGCGCTCCTTCGGAGCGGGAGAGCTGTGTGTACCGCTCGCCGAAACGGGAAGGAAGATACATCAGAATGACATAGACTTGCTATAGGTAGAGGAGAGAGAAACGACCACTCAGTTATCTAGTGGAGTGCAGTGTGTAGGCCTATTCTCAGTAACTGTTTCACGTTGCTTACCTACTGCTACAGTACAGTATGGAGGAATCTAAAAGACGGAACATAACATTTAACATCTAACGATTTACAGCTCGAACTTATTGATCATCAATGTGACCTAAGGGCTAAAGATCGTTTGAATAACACTACTAGCCTGGTTGAGATTTACAAGACTAAACATTAGCAATAATATCCACGACTACACAGGCTGGCTGTGAAAATGATTGCTATGTTTGGCTCAACATTTATATTTGTGAGCAACTGTTTTCTATAATCAACTTTAATGAAGGCAGACATCGAACATCTGTAACTGAGGTTTCATTACGATCAGTAGGCTACTGTTCCTTTCAGCTGCCAACAGCATAAAATCTCGTTTTGATGTACTGATAAATAATAATATAACAAAATGATATTGTACATTTAAGTAGCTATAGAATTTCTATTAAGAATTTCTGTAAAATAAATATTTCTTTATTTTATTGATAATAATCCAAGATAGTTTTGCAAACACTGAACGGGAATTTATTTCATAAACACTCGTAATGGTACTTTCTTTTATGTATATTTTGTACGAGATCACCCCTTCTCCCAGTCCACCCTTATACAGAGCGCAGCCAATATCTGCCCCCGCTCATGAGCTGTGAGCCGGCTCGGAGAGCGCAAACCTTGTGCAGGCCTGCTTTATATGAAACAACGAGTCAAAGTCAGGATAGGAGAACACATGTCAGAAGGAAATAGGGAGAGGAGTACGTCAAGGATGCCCTTTATCCCTATCCTGTTCAACATCTGCTTGGAGGATTTAGTGAAGAACTTGTTTTCAGAAAAAATCTGAAAGTTAGAATTTATAAAACAGTTATATTACCGGTTGTTCTGTATGGTTGTGAAACTTGGACTCTCACTTTGAGAGAGGAACAGAGATTAAGGGTGTTTGAGAATAAGGTGCTTAGGAAAATATTTGGGGCTAAGAGGGATGAAGTTGCAGGAGAATGGAGAAAGTTACACAACACAGAACTGCACGCATTGTATTCTTCACCTGACATAATTAGGAACATTAAATCCAGACGTTTGAGATGGGCAGGGCATGTAGCTCGTATGGGCGAATCCAGAAATGAATATAAAGTGTTAGTTGGGAGGCCGGAGGGAAAAAGACCTTTAGGGAGGCCGAGACGTTGATGGGAGGATAATATTAAAATGGATTTCAGGGAGGTGGGACATGATGATAGAGAATGGATTAATCTTGCTCAGGATAGGGGCCAATGGCGGTCTTATGTGAGGGCGGCAATGAACCTTCGGGTTCCTTAAAAGCCAGTAAGTATTATTATTATTATTATTATTATTATTATTATTATTATTATTATTATTATTGCTGGTTGGCAACGCTCCAGTCCTAATCAATGGACTCGCATGCTGTTCTAAATGGGTGGGGGAGGAGCTGGGGTAGGTCACTGACGTTCATGAGGCGTCTTGGAGTGTTCGGCAACGGGCCGCCAGATGGGGACACCGATGCACCTCCCACAAGCCCAATCGATAGCGGGGCGGAGTGCAGCCCTTCAGAAAAGTGCGGGTCGCGTCGCCAGTTCCATAGCGCGGAGAGGGGTGGGCGCGAGGTGCTCGATGGAAACCTGCTCCTGGCTGAGTGCTGCCAAATAAACTCTCACATTTTAATTAAAAGGCGCGCTTGCTGCACGTGAATAAAGCAAGCCTGGCACGCAATCCAGGCATTGCAGACCGTATCCCCTGCCCTGAAATGGGCTGTTTTCCACACCGCACACTGGGATTAACTTGAAAAGACTTAGACAGCACCTTGTTGGTCTGAGACATTAAATTTGTTATTGACACTGGCTATGCAGTTAAATTGTAAAAATTAGTCGCGACGTAGATGGGAGGATAATATTAAAATGGATTTGAGGGAGGTGGATATGATGGTAGGGATTGGATTAATCTTACTGAGGATAGGGACCGATGTATGTGTATTTATTCACACTGCAGTGGGTATATACCCGGTGACAGTGGTAACTAATTACACTCAATAATGACAATAATAAACACAATTAATAAAAAATACAATTAATAATAATACTAATAATTAATATTAACAATAATTAATAATAATAATAGTAATAATAAT
This sequence comes from Periplaneta americana, assembly GCF_040183065.1. Classification (NCBI taxonomy): domain Eukaryota; kingdom Metazoa; phylum Arthropoda; class Insecta; order Blattodea; family Blattidae; genus Periplaneta; species Periplaneta americana. Next base: position 887,324 of record NC_091130.1, on the reverse strand, counting down.
AATAACAACAACAACAACAGGGAACATCCTAAATTAAATGAAGCACGATCACTTAAAATAACATTTAAAGTAAATCTAATTTGTACCTTAAACCCAAGTTCGAACTAAAACCCACGAGTATGATATGTTCATATCTGCACAAGTACCTTTTAACACTACACTCATTTCGCTGTCAACTCACTCACTGCACTGGAACTACGACACATTTCACTGATTCTATCCTGATTTCACTAACACTTCAAAAACATTTCACTGTTCAAATACTTTGCACTGCCACTATAAACTGTAAAGCTTCACTGACACAACACACTTCACTGACACAACACACTTCACTGACACAACACACTTCACTGACAACATAATTCTTCACTGATACAACACTTCAATAACAAAATATCAATTACACCCTTCAAATACTGTGTATAATTACCGTTTATTAGTAAAGCCCGATGGCGGGCTTATGTGAGCGAGGCAATGAATTTCCGGGTTCCTTAAAAGCTGTAAGTAAATAAATAGGGTAAGTGGATTTAGACATTACTTGAAACGAAAACCCTTATGACCTCAAAATTGCAGAATTCACGGACCGTTTTAAGTAAATTCCTCACGTTCGATGACATCATGTCCATTAACCTACCTTGTCCACGAATGTGACAGTTAATCAACGGAAATGACTAAACGCTTGTTTTAATACAGTTGAAATTTATTTTAAATTGTGAAATATTATGGAGGCAAATTTACAAACAAGATGAAGCTTAAATAACCTGCATTCTAGCGCCACCCAGATTAGCAAAGCTGGTATTTGCCAGAAGTTCGGCATTGCTATTATTAAAACTAATTATTTAGTATTGCTATTATTATTATTATTATTATTATTATTATTATTATTATTATTATTATTATTATCTCTGTACGTCCATCCTTTTTCAGCAGATGTACGAATAATGCGGTTAGATCTTCAATTTAAACGCACAGATTTACAATGTGATGTGAAATGAAAGCTAGATGTAAGGACTTGACAAATGTTGAACTTTCCGAATCTTTGCCAAAAAATAAATATCCGAAGTTTTGTTCTTTCGCTTGCTCTGTTGAAGCCATATTTGCTACAACTTACGTTTGTGAAAAATTATTTTCAACAATGAAAATAGTAAAAACCAAATTTAGATCACGACTGACAGTCAAATACCTTCGTGATCAACTACGACTGGCAGTAAGTGACGTAATTCCTGATTTTGAAACTCTGTCGCTGAGACATTCTGAAGAAAGTTAATTTTAGGTTGTGATAATGTGCCCTATATTTTATTCATTCTTTTCTTCGTTACACGTACTAAACATTAGTTTGTAACCTTATACTGTATAAAATTATATTTAAGTGCTTGACGTAAGGAAAATGAAAAACCGTTAATAAGTCAGACAGTTGCTTCACTTCCCCTTCGGGTGTCCGCCTCCCTCCATAGGTGCTATGCACGTTGCAGGTTACACGGTGGATAGACGCACGATCATATTTTCGCCACGGCTGGGTTAGAGCATAGGCAATGGAAAAAGGAAACGGGTGGGAGAAGGGAAAATATAAATGGGGTTTTCGAGAGGGGTAGGTATGGGGGGGAGAAAAGTAGTAGAAGGAGTTCGTTGCATTTTCTGCCTCCTACGCTACTGGCTACATAACCCGATAACTCACATCTTCCCCCCCCCCCAACTTTTAAAATTAGAACGTACGACTGTATATGAATGCGACCATCACTATTTGCACGGTTAACACACTACTTTCTTTAACAACTCTTTCTGGGAATTAAAGTTATGGCAGAACAGGCCTGTAACGTTGTTTTTTTTTTAGTTTCAATAGGTTATTTTACGACGCTTTATCAACAGCTTTGGTTATTTAGCGTCTGAATGAGATGAAGATGATAATGCCGGTGAAATGAGTCCGGGGTCCAGCACCGAAAGTAACCCAGTATTTGCTCATATTGGGTTGAGAGAAAACCCCGGAAAAACCTCAACCAGGTAACTTGCCCCGATTGGGAATCGAACCCGGGCCACCTGGTTTCGCGGCCAGACGTGCTAACCGTTACTCCAAGATGTGGACACATTGGTTTTGTTACAATAAATGAATAATCTCGATTTCATGGTGCATTTTAAAATGTGATTTCGTTTCAAACATTGTCCAATTTTGCCAGTTCAATAACAGCCAATTAATTTCTTCACTGCCTAAAATAATAGAGCCAATTAAGCAATATAAAAAATAAGCCAAATTTTCGGCTGTTAGCTGACAATGCAGTGTTGGCAACCAAAAATGGCAAAATTTCTTGAATACATGCAGAAAATTTCTTTAGATTTCTTTGATGTAGCAAAATGTGACGACTTTGCTATATTTATGTATGAATTAGAAAGTTTTAAGTCTGTACATTTCAAAATGAGTTTTGTTTGGGCCAAAGGATAAAATAAAAGCAGACAAATTTTGGAATTCATTTCCAGCTCTTTCTACACGTCATCTATTTGTAATTATACTTTATCCATCCAATTTTGTTCTGGATATCGAGTAAGTTATGTTTCCTGCATAGCAGGTCTATTGGATTTTAAGATTTCTTGTAAATTAAATGAATAGAGTAAGTCAGACAAATGTTTTTTTATGCTCGACCAAGCCGAAACGTAGTAATTATACACCTGGTAGCAGCCCTTTAATGGACCTCATTAAAGTACACCTATTCATTAAAGTTCAGGTGCTCCACCAATCAGAAAACACCATTGTAGCAATATGAAAGCGCAAGTATCGATTATTCTCGGATATGCAATCGAAAGATAACTAGCAAAACGTCACGGAAGCTGGAAATCCAATACTGTCGCAGAAGGTTATGTTCTGTTACTATAATAATTAGCGTTAATTTAAAATAATATTCAAATAAATTCAATTTGTCATCTCGTTTTTCAATGTCTAAATCAATTTCAAATTAGAAATATGGTTGAGCATAAAAAGTCATATGAAACTTGCCTCTAATGGTAATTAAGATGCTCGTATGAAAATTATGAAACTCGCTTGCGCTCGTTTCATAAACATGCTCGCGTCTTAATTACTACCATTATAGGCTCGTTGCATAAAGTATTATTAATATAGTACCCAATTAGGATATAGATGAGAAGGGAAAGGGTCGGCGGCGGGAAAAATAAAAGGAGTTGTCGTGGGGAGGAGAAAATAGAATAGGATAGTTTGTTGTATTTTCCACCTCGGATACTGGAAATGTCCAACATTGATCTGATGACCACGAGGACGAGATTACACAGCTTTCCTGGCCTGCACAGTCGCCAGATCTGAAAGTTATCGAGCCACTGTGGTCTGTATTGAAAACCAGCAAACTCAAGGAATTGGAGCAGTTTGTTTTTTAGGAATGGAATAGAATTCGCATACAGTATACAGGGTGTTTAAAAAATACGGGGCATAATTTCAGGTATGTATTTCCCACATATAGACAATCAAAATACTTCATTACAACATGTGTCCGGAAATGCTTCATTTCCGAGTTATGGCCTTCACAACATTGAAATTCACCGGAACGTTTTTCTTTCCGCAAGTCGTTGTCATTACAGAAGATGTTCAAAATGTCCACTTCCTGCTGGAATACAGACCTCACATCGATGTCTCATTGACCTGCGAACACGATCCCAAACTCCAGGAGTATTGCGTATGTCCTCAGAACATGCCACAATTCGATTCCGAAGGGATTCCAAATCAGGCACCGGAGACGAATAAACCAATGATTTTAAATGGCCCCACAAGTAGAAATCGAGAGGGTTCAGATCAGGTGAGCGTGGAGGCCAAGCAATTGGGCCACCTCTACCTATCCATTGATCAGAAAACCTTCGATCCAAGTACCGGCGAGCCGTACGACTGAAGTGTGCAGGAGCGCCATCATGCAAGAAGTGAATGTGTTGACGATTGATCAGTGGAGTGTCTTCTAAAACATGAGGTATGGTTCCGATGAATTTCAATGTTGTGAAGGCCATAACTCCGAAATAAAGCATTTCCGGACACATGTTGTAATGAACTATTTTGATTGTCTACATGTGGGAAATACATACCTGAAATTATGCCCGTATTTTTTAAACTCCCTGTATAACAGATTAATAGTCTAATGGTCTTTAAAGGCAACAACTTATTATGATGCCATCTAGCGACTGCATGTAATTTGCATGGAACAACTGTACTTCCATCTAGCAATCGTTACCAAAAATGCATTTTCGACGGTGGAGGTTCTGTTGGTTGTTCTCATTTTATGTTACCAGAATGATGTATGTGATCAGGATTTGTAGGCCTATGCATTCAGCCCAGGAGATTGAGGCTGTTGTCAACGTCACAGTTGGTGACTGTACGATGTTAAAACAAGATTTTTTTTAATAATTTCGAGGGAAAAATTGTTCCGGGGCCGGGTGTCGAACCCGGGACCTTTGGTTTAACGTACCAACGCTCTACCAACTGAGCTACCCGGGAACTCTACCTGACACCGATCCAATTTTTCCTTCTATATCCACAGACCTCAAAGTGGGCTGACAACCGTCAAGCAACCAACATTTATTACACACTAACTTTGTGTGACTTAAATTGTGGTTTTCTGTTAACGAACAGTGACGTGTATTATGCAAATCAAGCTTTCAGGTATAACTCCCTGTAAAATTGATTTGAATAATTTCGAGGGAAAAATTGTTCCGGGGCCGCGTATCGAACCCGGGACCTTTGGTTTAACGTACCAACGCTCTACCAACTGAGCTACCCAGGAACTCTACCTGACACCGATCCAATATTTCCCTCTATATCCACTGACTTCAAAGTGGGCTGACAACCGTCAAGCAACCAACATTGAGTGCACGCTAACTTTGTGTGACTTAAATTGTGGTTTTCTGTTAACGAACAGTGACGTGTATTATGCAAATCAAGCTTTCAGGTATAACTCCCTGTAAAATTGATTTGAATAATTTCGAGGAAAAATTGTTCCGGGGCCGCGTATCGAACCCGGGACCTTTGGTTTAACGTACCAACGCTCTACCAACTGAGCTACCCAGGAACTCTACCTGACACCGATCCAATATTTCCCTCTATATCCACTGACTTCAAAGTGGGCTGACAACCGTCAAGCAACCAACATTGAGTGCACGCTAACTTTGTGTGACTTAAATTGTGGTTTTCTGTTAACGAACAGTGACGTGTATTATGCAAATCAAGCTTTCAGGTATAACTCCCTGTAAAATTGATTTGAATAATTTCGAGGAAAAATTGTTCCGGGGCCGCGTATCGAACCCGGGACCTTTGGTTTAACGTACCAACGCTCTACCAACTGAGCTACCCAGGAACTCTACCAGACACCGATCCAATTTTTCCCTCTATATCCACTGACTTCAAAGTGGGCTGACAACCGTCAAGCAACCAACACTGAGTGCACACTAACTTTGTGTGACTTAAATTGTGGTTTTCTGTTAACGAACAGTGACGTGTATTATGCAAATCAAGCTTTCAGGTATAACTCCCTGCAAAGTTGATTTGAATAATTTCGAGGGAAAAATTGTTCCGGGGCCGGGTATCGAACCCGGGACCTTTGGTTTAACGTACCAACGCTCCACCAACTGAGCTACCCGGGAACTCTACCTGACACCGATCCAATTTTTCCCTCTATATCCACAGACCTCAAAGTGGGCTGACAACCGTCAAGCAACCAACATTGAGTGCACACTAACTTTGTGTGACTTAAATTGTGGTTTTCTGTTAACGAACAGTGACGTGTATTATGCAAATCAAGCTTTCAGGTATAACTCCCTGCAAAGTTGATTTTAATAATTTCGAGGGAAAAATTGTTCCGGGGCCGCGTATCGAACCCGGGACCTTTGGTTTAACGTACCAACGCTCTACCAACTGAGCTACCCGGGAACACTACCAGACACCGATCTTAAAAAGAAAGAAATGTAGCCAAAAGTTCATGGGGAGTACACTCGTATTTAAGGAAGAAAATTGTCAGCTGCCTTTAAATGAAAGATAAATCTTTGAACCATCCAGTGCTGTTAGTGGGGAGTGACTGAATAAAATTGCTAAACGTGAAATCGAATATTAAGAACTATGCCAGACTAATAATTATAATTGGTAAAAGCTACTGGAAGATGCATTCATCTAATTTGGTCCGTTATCACGGAATTACTACTTGTACTAAATTTAGGCGTTTTATGTAAAATGCAAACTTAACACTGACTTTTTGCGACAATTTACACAGAACATAATTGAGCCGTTCAGAGCAGAAGTGGTATAAGTCAAAAAAGGGTAAAGAGGGTTAAAGTAAACATTCTGTAAATACAGCGCAAAGTACTTACTTACAAATGACTTTTAAGGAACCCGAAGGTTCATTGCCGCCCTCACATAAGCCCGCCAGCGGTCCCTATCCTGAGCAAGATTAATCCAGTCTCTATCATCATACCCCACCTCCCTCAAATCCATTTTAATATTATCCTCCCATCTACGTCTCGGCCTCCCTAAAGGTCTTTTTCCCTCCGGTCTCCAAACTAACACTCTATATGCATTTCTGGATTCGTCCATACGTGCTACATGCCCTGCCCATCTCAAACGTCTGGATTACAGAGAATCAGTCCTAATCCGAGGCTTATTGTAGGGATTCGTAACAAGCTGTTTTTTACGGTGATGGGTTGTTAGCCCTTCGCCCAACCCCCAAGCTGGAGGACCACCCCTTATCGGCTGTCCACGACTGCTTATTCAATATATTCGCAGCTACCCTCCATATCTGCAGGCCGTCTCCTCTATCCGCAACCTGAGGACGCGCCATGCCGTGGACAGCGCAAAGTAGCAATTAATATTCAATTTATTTAAACTATTAGTAGTCAGTGAATAGCACGAAGGACATATTAACTGCTACTTTGTGCTGTATTTACAGAATTTTTACTTTAAATCTCATTATCCAAATCTGACTTACACCACTTTTGCTCTGAACGGCTCAATTCATATTCATAACGTTTCACATAACAATGAAGTTAATGCAACAGTTATGACAAATGTGAAGGTTTCGTCCTTCAGTTGACTCCATTTTTCTACATATAGGCCTCCTGCCTCTGTTGTGTCTGATTCAGACGTACTCGACTCCGAGGGGTTCGTCAAAAATCAACAGATTCTCGGAGTAGGAGCAGATCGATACAAAATGTCCGGCGCCAGCCCCCGAAATGACAAAGGGGCTCTCGACTGTGTGCAGCGGTCTCTTTCACATTTACTTAATTTCCTAGATTCTATATGTGCGCGGGCAGGAAATGAACCTAAAATCCATTCCTGTAGATAACAACTACGAATCGAAGGCAGACATCCGAAGCGATGCGAGTTGCGATGAACAGGGGCCGTTCACAATGTTTACAATCTTTGTAAATTATAAATTGTAAACTTCTCTTTCACAATCTTTGCTTGTAAAGGCCCATTCACAATGAAAATTAAACATAACCGTAGCATAAACACAGAAGTTTGCGCCCAGGCTACCAAATGGGATCATTCACAATGATTCACATAAGCATTGCCATAAACATTACCGTAAGACGTTAACATGAAAGTTTGCAAACTCCAAACTTACATGCTTATGCTTACGTGATTTGCAAACAGAACACAATCGTGGAGCGCTGAAGTATACGACAGAATATGAGGAAATGGCGTCGTTGTTATGTTTCCATGGTTACCAAGTATGTTTGCTGTTATGTTTATGTTCCCATCGTGAATGATGGTATGACTTCTTGATTTTACCGTGACGTTTATATTCTTAAGTTAACGCTTACGTTATGTTTAATTTTCAGTGTGAATGAGCCTTAATGTTGAACTTTACAAAGGAAATCAAATCTTTACTAATTAAATTTGGCACACTTTACAAGTATTTTATTTCACAATGAAGGGTAATTTTACAAACGTGTAAACTTTACTTGTAAAGTTAGCACATTTTCTACAATAGCTCTGAGCCGTGTAAAGTTTGATATTGCAACAAATTTTGAATAAATGCAATAAAGATATATTTATTAAATTAATTTTTGAGTAACTGGGTAATAATAACAATTAAACTAACGCAGTTTTGATGTTACTAAGGAGTTCTAATGATTCAAACGAAGATATTGAATTTAGGCCTAATCAAACAAAGACGTATATGTAAAATTTTCCGGCCAAGAATTAATAACACGTTGGTATCATTGTATGAATTTAATGAGTCCCGCGCTATACTTCAGAATACCGCGTAAGTATTTATATACGAAGATTTATTTAATAAATACTCGCACTTAAAAAAGAAGTTCCCTGCACCAAAAATAAATAATTCAATAATGCAATAGCGACACTACTTACGCGGTATTCTGAAGTCGTTTCGAGTCCCGTTTCGCTGGAATCTCTCCTATAAGATATGGGACATCATATCAAACATCCAAAAGCGAAAAGTGATGCCCTAACCTCAAAGCGAGAACTGTATTGTTTTGCATTGGTTGCATACTAGCTGTCAGTTCCGTGTGTTAGCACATAAGCACGGAATTCTAAGATATCAGTGTGCAAAAGTGACCACAGGGTAGTTGATGTTGTTAAGAGTTAAATTCGGGGCAGGTTTTTGATCACCAAAATGTTATTTACCATAGCACAGGATTTTTATTCTGCTGCTGGGATCACTAATGTTTGTGAGGTTATGGATGCAACATTAATAAATACTGATGGATCAACACAAAAAATGAACCTGAATTTGTGGTTAGACATCTTAATTATTTGAGCCGTTTAGAGCAGAAGTGGTGTAAGTCAATCTCTCTTTTTTACTTAATTATGTTTATTATTATTTTTAAGTTCATATTTGTATACCGGTATGTATTTTTTCTGTATGTGATTTGATCCTGGTTGAGTGGAAGAGAAGGCCTGATGGCCTTAACTCTGCCAGGGAAAATGAAACTATTGTTATTATTATTATTATTATTATTATTATTATTATTATTATCATTATTATTATTATTATTATTATTATTATTATTATAAACTAGGCTAATGATACGGTCGTTATTATACAAATTTAAATGACATGAATATATATTTTGCCTGTAAATGCATATACGAAGAACAGAGAGATTGAGAGAGAGAGAGAGAGAGAGAGAGAGAGAAAAAGAGAAAGTAGGAATTGTATTTTGTATATTATTTATTTGAGCCGTTCAGAGCAAAAGTGGTGTAAGTCAAAATTGACGTACATCACTTCTGCTTTGAACGGATCATTTTATCAATTGCATATTAATTTGTACGTGGACTAAATCTGTTATTTACTTATTTGATTGAATTTGACCCTAACTTTGGTCATTTCAGTAATAGATCAACCAATCAACGTATTGGTATACTCGACCAATCACATCACACGAAACTCCATTGTCGCCAATATATAAAAATTTAAATACTTTTGATTTTTTTAACAATACTTTATATTTTCTGTTGGTGAAATATGAATCAGCAAGCTTACAATAATCTATTTTAGTACAAAATATAAACATATGTATCGATAGTGGTAAAAATACAGCTACTTTAGCTCCGCTCCTTAGCGATTTTTGTAAACTATCCGATATTGTATAAACCAATAATGCTTATTTGTAAATTTCTTTAGTTGATTTTGTAAAGTTAGTGAAACACAGTTTACAAGCATTTGTAATCTTTTACTTGTTATTTGTAAATTGTTACTTTGTAATTTGTTAGCGTTGTGAAACGGCCCCTGTTCGACTGACATTCACAGATTAAGGCTTGAGGATCGTTCACAACTGACCTTTCGAACAAGCTGCAGCGTGTGCACAATATGTGTGTCAGATTCATCAGCAATGCTCACAAATTTGACCACATTACACCCTCGTTCAAATCTTTATCCTGGCTGCAACTTAGTAACCGTAGAACACTTCATTCGCTCTCTCTTCTGTTTCGAGTTCTCCACACTTCTACTCCAAATTATCTTCGTTGCCGGTTTAACTACTTATCCTCCGATCACAATCTAAACACCAGGTCACAGGAGAGCCAAATCCTAGCAATTCCTGCCCATAGAACATCCCACTATTCATCCTCTTTTACTGTCTCAGTCCCCCGTGAATGGAATTCTCTACCTCAGAAAATTAGGGGCTGCCAGACAATAACCACTTTCAAGAAAAGGCTAAACGATTTCTTACGGGCGCAGTCAAATTGAAGTTATAATTGTGATCGAGTTTAATAATTTAATTTAATTCATTCGAACTCTTCATATTAACCCCTCAATTCTTCTATCCTTTGAAACGATACTCCGACTTAATACAGTGTTTCTGCGTTTTGCTTAACTGCTGTTTATGAAAAAAGAACAGTTTAATAGAATGCTTTGAGAAACTTCAAATTGAAAGAAATCCTTCCACTATACAAGGACCTACAGTATGTTGAACGATCAGGACTTCGACTTTGGCTAGAATTGTTTCACCATATCATGTTGTATTTTGCTTAACCAGCTGCAGCATCGCAATGCGAATTCCACCATTATCTACAAGGCAGTCAATTCATTCCTCGAGGCAATCATGAAACAAAGAAACAAACTTCCTTCTGTTACTCATAACAAGAAGAAACTTCTATGAAGAAAAGAAAAAGTAAGTCGCAAAATCTTATGTCTGCGAAAGAGTCTGTGACACCATTTCTTGCGAGGTAAAAGAAAGATTTGCTTTCAACAAGCCTTTGTCGGCAGCAAAATTCTTAAATTTCTCTTTTTTTTTAAGACAATATAAATTACATACAATGTTCTTCAGCTGAACCATTTCTTGTATAAAGAACGTCTGAAACTGAACTATCTGTTTTGTGCGAGAGGCAAGAATTCCGTAATATTTTTGGACTTATGAAACCTTGTTGGATACAGGAATCAGAAGCGTCCACTCTTCTCAGAATAACTGATACAATTCCAATGACTACTGAGGTGTTGTCTACGCTGAAAAGAGTGAAGACTTTTACAATGCCACAAGACCGTCTTGCTGCTCTGAAAATGTTGAACGTAGGAAAGTGATGATTGAAAATGTTGTTAATTTCAATGATAAAGTGATTAATATATTTTCAAGCTGCAAAGAGAGAAGGCTAGACTTCGCATTCAAATAAAATTGTGAATCGAAATGTTATCTCCAATAAAATTTATAACACAAACCAATATAGTATTTTTAAATTAAATTTTACATTGTACACTGTTTCAAAACTTTAATTATAAACAAACATAAATATCAACAAAGCAGCAGAACCAAAAAGAACTGGATCAGTGGTTGATTTATTTTTTAATTTTAGTACTTTATTTTTTTAGTAGGTTATTTTATGACGCTTTATCAACATATAAGGTTATTTAGCGTCTGAATGAGATGAAGGCGATAATGCCAGTGAAATGAATCCGGGGTCCAGCACCGAAAGTTACCCAGCATTTGCTCATATTGGGTTGAGGGAAAACCCCGGAAAAAACCTCAACCAGGTAACTTGCCCAAAGCGGGAATCGAACCCGGGACACCTGGTTTCGCGGCCAGACGTGCTGACCGTTACTCCACACGCGTGGACAGTACGTTATTTTACGACAATGTATCAACATATAAGGTTATTTAGCGTCTGAATGAGATGAAGGTGATAATGCCGGTGAAATGAATCCGGGGTCCAGCACCGAAAGTTACCCAGCATTTGCTCATATTGGGTTGAGGGAAAACCCCGGAAAAAACCTCAACCAGGTAACTTGTCCAAAGCGGGAATCGAACCCGGGCCACCTGCTTTCGCGGCCAGACTTCCTGACCGTTACTCCACAGGTGTGGACTCAGAGGTTTCAGCTTCAATACAGGTAACATTTATTAATACAATTAATTTTCGCTGTAGTGCATAAAGCTGTATTTTGAAAATTTTAGTGCAACCCCACCAAGCTAAAATCTCACGAGCAGCCACTGTTCAAATGGTATTTGGCAAAGCTCGGGGAAATCTCGGATAAAATCCAACTAACTAATCGGTGGAAGCGGGATCAGAACCCACGCTATGCAGGCCTTACCTCGTGCCATGCTGTCGCAGGCAGAGTATGAGATGGAGGAGAATGTATCCTTCCACGGATACGATGCTATTACAGACACTTGTACCATCTGGTGGAGAGTTCAGAAACTCCCTCAATATTGGATTTCCCCACAGGGAGCAGGAGCAACTTCGTACGTAGAGTTGCTATAATATTTAAAAAGTGAAAATCCATTCCACTCCAATCATACTGACTTAAACTATCACTGACTACATTGTTACTTTTTTCTTTAGACATCATCCTGATAGCGCTGTATTTTCAAAATTGTCTCATAATAATCTCTCTCTATTATCTAATATTATTTGAAATATATTAACATTCTATGTATTTTAGCTTAATTCTGCTACACAGTTTATTTCAGTGTTTAATTAATAGTTCATAGTATTTTGTTGTTTAATTCGTAAATAACTCTTGTATACATGCAACTCTCATCTAAATCAAATTGTTGAATTCTTTGTAAGTTCATGCATATATATGTATAATTTTTGCTGGTTGAGTGGAAGAGAAGGCCTTACGGCCTTAACTCTGCCAGCTAAAATAAATCATTATTATTATTATTATTATTATTATTATTATTATTATTACTATTATTATTAAAATCTTGGACAATTTACTTTCGTATTTAAAATGTGCGTAATATAAAGGGACAGAAGTACATTAATCAACTTTCTTTATTAGCAAGGAAACGAGTGGCTGTTGTTGTGTACAGGAAATTATTTAATAATATACAACTTTATTTGCAGCATAGAATGCAAAATACTGTAAGTCATTTCCACCGTATAATATTCCATTTTATCAAAATTTTCATACAAAATACTTTAAGTTATTTTACAGGGGCGTAGCGTCCATGTATGTGGTGGAAGCATTGCTTCCCCTTTTAGTTTTAGAGGAAAGCTTTTTTTATTTCTATACAGATGAAGTAATTACTATTCGTTTGTTCCTATATTCTGTTACCTCGTATTCATACAACGTTCTGACTCGGGATGAGTTTGAACATGCGGGTGATGTCAGATAGATGCTAGCTACCTGCTCGTCACAACGGGTTGCTGCGAGACAGAGATACAGCCTCTTTCTAAGGGTATGGCTGAATATATAATAGGATGCGAAACTTACTGAGTTTGCCGTAACACATACTAGAGGCGCTGTTGTAGAAATTGATTTTGCTGCCACCTGTTGGGGGAGGGGCGTTATTACATCTAGCAGCGCACCAAGTGGCGAAAAGAGTAATTACTCCATGCATTTAGCAGCGCACCTGGTGACGAAAATGTTAAACTGCGCAGAAAGTGTTCCCTCCCACCCTCATCAATATTCAAAACTAACCCAATTTAAAATAAAACATTTACATTTTTATTACTCACAGCATCTTCTACTGAAAATTCTTACCGGAGCCAACAGGAAGATAAAAGGGACGATCTATTTTACACTACCCGATTAAAATATAACCAGACAGGGACAAAAAAAAAGCAAAAGGTTAGATAATTGGGATTGTATTCTTTGGGTATTTACTGTACAGCGCAATGGAAAAGTCTGCCAGAACTACTTAGATAGTTCAATTTATTATATTACTATTACTTTACAATACATTCAACAACACTATTTTTACAACGTCCATAAACATCACTGTTTAACATACACTGCTTATACACACACGTATCACTTTATGTTCACTTATTAGCAAGTTTCTGTCTGCCATCTCGTCTCCTCGAGCAATATCTCGAACGGATAAATAGAGAACTCTGGGTAATGTACCCAACACGTAGTTTTAATTTCACCACCTACGACGTTTGGCGCTGATCATCTTATTTCAACCCCCCGCAGCCAGATGGTGCTGACCTCTGTTTCGCATCCTATTATATATTTATCCATGCTAAGGGTATGTAAGAAACAACTTGCTTCCAGGCTCTTTGTGACGTTTCTTTGCGGTGCTGCCAACAGCACGATACTGTGCAGCTTTTCAAAATTTAAGGCACTGTGATGTTATTATGTTAATGTTAATATTACATCTATAAAATATAGCAATATTGGTAAATGATGTTGATGATGATAATATTAATAGGCGTATTACATAATCACCAAATACGAATAAGTGGTTTTCGTAATTCTGTTCGCTCATCTGTCTACGCTCATAACGCCAAAATTATTTAAACGATTTCAATTATATTTTATGATTAGACTTGGGATATTTAAACTCTAAAAAAAATCACATATAGGCACATAAATTATGTTTTAAAATATTGAAATTGGGTGTAAATAGTCACATTAGAAGAGGACAGCAATGTTAGAATTAAGCTATTGAAAACTTAACTTATGTATCTAAACTGCCTATGACAATTTGATTTCATTGTAGGTACTTTAGAAGGGGGCAATACGAGTAGTGTTAGAATTAAAATATAGGAAGTTAGCCTAATTTTAATTATATAAATTTGATTTCACGTATTTTAAGTATCTTGGAGGATAATAACAATCTCTGAATTAAAAAGAAAGGCAGAGGATTCGTACAATCCCTATAATGCGGCTGCTCAAGTGACTACTGTCAGCAACGGACGTGCTACCCCATTCCTGGACCATTCTCCTCAACTAAAGTCAGCTTCAGTTCAGTACCTCGTGCGTGGCCTTGATCTGTCAGTTCGAAATGCGCTGAATACAGTATGTAATACAATCACGATGTTTTCCAACAATGATTTGTTGCAGGTTGCATTAGCGGCGCGTGGAGTATTACAGAAATGATAACAAACGTTTTCCCGGATAGTTGTCAACATAATCCTTCCATGTTAATAAAGAAAACTAAAATTACGGTACTGTATATCCCTAAATTTAATAAGACACTGTATACATTGAAATATTAAGAATGTTTATCATAAACATAACGTAAATGTTACAATTGTGTAGGTATTAGGCTATATTGCGTCACGTACGCAACTTTTAAATTACCAGGAATTCCATTTATATGTTTCGATGGTTGTAAGTCAACTGTCCGAAGACAGGTCTGAACCTCACAAGTCATATGTGAAGACTTGCATTTATATATATATATATATATATATATATATATATATATATATATGTAAATCAATATTTTTGTAACTATACGTGTATTTTAAGTAAGTGACAATCAAGGCAGTCATATAGAATGTCAATGTGTATCACAGCAATGTTGGTTTTAATATGTCTCATTTTGCATGCCACTAAATATGTTTTGTATTTGTAGATATTATGTAGAGAGCACTGATATTGCTGAAATGTACTTCGTATCGAATGATGTTGGCGTAGACCAACGAAAACGTTCATACGTCTTTTAAATATGTAATGTAAAGGTGTAGCACCTTAAACATATGCTGTGAAGTCAGTGACTGAAATAAATACTTTTAATATACTCACAAGTGAAACCAACAAGGCACTACTTATGAGGCAACTAGGCCAGGAGATAATGGGATAGAGTGGCCAGTTCCTTTCCCCCTCCATCGCATACATCGGCGATTAGCTACATATTACACTGAATAATTTCGAGGGAAAAATTGTTCCGGAGCCGGGTATCGAACCCGGGACCTTTGGTTTAACGTACCAAACCAAAGGTCCCGGGTTCGATACCCGACTCCGGAACAATTTTTCCCTCGAAATTATTCAAATCAACTTTACAGGGAGTTATACCTGAAATCTTGATTTGTACATATTACACTAAGCAGACTTCAGATGCATGCTGTGTAGTAGTGTCTAAAACAAGAACAAAATGTAATTTTAAATTTCCTTCGGAATATGTATATAAGAACTTCCTTGTGTTAAATATTATTAACGTACCTTGTTAACATGTTTCGACCTATTTTCGGTCATCTTCGGAACTGGTCGTTGTTGGTCTTGGCGCCTCTTGTTTCCTGTGTGGGTGCGTTCGTAGTGTAGAGTCAAAGAGTGTGTGTGTTTTGAAATTGAGTTGTGTGTTGAGAAGATCGTTGGGGTGTGTTTTCGTGTGTCTGTATATTTCATATTGTTCTAGTGTGTTGAGTTTCTGGCTTTTTGGTTGGATGTGCAGTATTTCCATATCTGTGTTGATGTCTCTGTAGGTGTGGTTAGCATTTTTGATGTGTTCTGCATATGTGGAGGTGTTTTGTAATTTTGTTATGGCTGTGATGTGTTCTTTGTAACGTGTTTGAAATGATCTGCCTGTCTGTCCTATGTAGAAGTTGTTGCAAGTATTACATTTGAGTTTGTATACGCCTGTGTGGTTGTATTTGTTTGTGTTGTTTGTGTGTTGAGATGTTTTTGTAGAGTGTTGTTTGTTTTTTATGCGATGTTGTAGTGTAATTTCTTGAATGAGGTTGCAATTTTATGTGTGTTTTTGTTTTCATATGTTAGTGTGATGTATTTTTTGTGTTCTTGTGTTTGTTAAATTTCCTATTTTCTAGTCTGATGAAATATACAACACGAACTCACGGTACGCATGGCACTACACTAAGTGTGACGTCACAAATTCTGAACTCCGTGTCTTGTTTCCGTAGTGACGCTCGAAGAGCCACCTATTGCGCGTATGTGGAACATATAGTGCCAGCAATATGCACCAGGTGACTCTGGCCTACATCGAAAACTGAATTTTCGACTCTCGTAGCACGTCGTGTACACGCTCATATCAGGAAGGGACCTTACACGACGCAATCTAACCCGAGAAATCATGAGGATGAGGATTAAGATTTCCCACCGTCCGAAAACGCATAGACGGAAACGAATTGAATGGCAGGTTTAAAGGCCCATTCACAATGAAAATTAAACATAACCGTAACATAAACACAGAAGTTTGCGCCCAGGCTATCAAATGGGATCATTCACAATGATTCACATAAACATTGATATAAACATTACCGTAAGACGTTAACATGAAAGTTTGCAAACTCCAAACTTTCATGCTTATGCTTACGTGATTTGCAAACAGAACACAATCGTGGAGCGCTGAAGTATACGACAGGATATGAGGAAATGGCGTCGTTGTTATGTTTCCATGGTTACCAAGTATGTTTGGTGTTATGTTTATGTTCCCATCATGAATGATGGTATGACTTCTTGATTTTATTGTAACGTGAAGTTAACGCTTACATTATGTTTAGTTTTCATTGTGAATGAGCCTTAAGTCAGTGATGACGAGGGCCTATTAGTGCGGCCCACTGGCCTGTGCATTCCTTGACCTATAATTTCTTGAAAATCATTTTGTTGTTATCTAGTTACTCTCGAAATATTGATTTTCTTATTCTTTTCACGTAGCAACGGATAAAAAAAGGTAAAGGTAAAGGTATCCCCGTAACATGCCATGAAGGCACTTGGGGGGCATGGAGGTAGAGCCCCATGAGCAACGGATAGCATTCTTAAGTTTAATATGACATAAGAGATCTAATTCATACTAAGAACATTATTTCAATGAGTGATTTGCCGGTGTAATCATTTAATAAAGGTAAAGTGTTGTAGATATAATAGACTATTAATATGTATCGTAAATAGTTCCATAAAATATTCCATCATCACCACCACTTGAATCAGCAGGTTACCTTTTTAGATTTACAAGGTTAAGCCTATAACAACGGATATTTGAATGTAACTCTAATATATTAACAATAAGCTGTTTGTTTTATGTTTTTTCCTTCGTAAATCCTATAAATTTCTAAATATGATTTAAAATCCTAAAACATAGGTTGCAAAACCTAATTTTAGTTTCTTGAAACCTAAAAATTCGGCGCTTGGTAATGAGGTACGTGACAGGCACTATATTTCTTGAATACATAAAATGCAAACTGTCATCAATCACGTCTTGGCCTCCTCAACTTTCAAACCCACCGCCCGCCACTGACAACCAGTGGTGGTTCCTGTACTAACATCTTGATCAATCCCACTGATAAAAATCTCAAGCATTGCTGTATCAGTAATGTCACTGCTGTCATCAAGAGCCAGTGAAAAATATACGATTTTTCTTGCTTCTTTTTTTTAACCTACCTCTTAAATATAATCAGGAATTTTCTAAATTCTTTTCTCGATACTTGGTCGAGAAATTCGTAATTTTCCAAAATTAAAAACTTCTTATGGGAAAGTTATTTAAGCTATTTTAATCATTACTCTTTTGAGAAATTCTGTTCTGTTATAAGACTTTAGAGCACGAGATATTTCAAACTCCATTAGATAGCTGAATTACTTACATTTATTTATCTCATCTTTCTCTTCCTGACTATGATTTAAGACATGTCAATTCCTGGCGTTTAACAGTTCGTTGGCACATAATATTGAATCAGTTTTTCTACAATATTATTATTAAATGAATAAATAATAAATAGTTGCCCTCATCTAAAGATTAAGAAGATTAAAATTGAGATAAAACCTAATAATTTTATCCCTTTAGGGAAAAGATCTAAAAATATCAATATTCGTGCACGTACAGAAGAATTATAGGAACACGTACTTAGTGGTCAATAATAATAATAATAATAATAATAATAATAATAATAATAATAATAATAATAATAATAATTACATTATTAATGTTTCTATATACTCCCAATTGAACCGTTGAGCAAAGTAAACATATTACATTTTGTCCGACAGAACAACAAAAACGTTCTCCTTCTCATTCTTTCTGGTTGTAGAGACAGAGTTTATAGAGCGATATGATACCGCCACTGCTTGCCTTCAGTACGTGAATGAAAAACACAGCAATGTACAGGAAACTCCTCGTACCCGTTTGAGTTACACGATGTAACCACGACACCCGCTTTGGTCACTGGCGCCGCTCCTGAACCCAATAGCCTACTTCCTTGGCCGAGCGAGGTGGCTCAGACGGTAACGTTCGACACTCTCATTAGGATCCCAGGTTCAAACTCCGTGGCCAACTAATGTAGCTGGGGATTTCATGGTTTCCCTCAGTGACAAAGACAAATACCGGATTTACATACACGAATCGTCACCGCCTTAATCACCAATATCATAAACATTAAAAACAAAACCCAACATGAAGACATCTATAGTCAGACTATCGGATCTATGCCCCCGTAAGATATGCGAACTGAACCCTAATTCCTTCTCAGCCTCGGTAATTCATTTCTCTCCCTGTATTCCTATCTCTCTCTATCCTACCTCTCTCCCTTTCTCTCCCTACTATTCACAATTTTGAGCCTTCTTGCGGGACAGTTTATTTGCACTTGCAGTCCAGTGTTGTCAACTCCACATGAACACTGTAGCACGGAGTGGCGAAAGAAATATTATTCAGCAAGTACGTAATAGCATTTTGCGATGAAGAGAAACAAACAGGTCAATATCTGTTTCCTATAAATCAGGAACGAAAAGAGCAGCTGCGATCACAGGTGAGGCTTATTTTATTTCAATTGATTACTTATTATAATTACTTACTTAACTAATACTAATAATACAACATTTTATGTAATTTATATAGGCAGGTCAGAACTCCTAATAAAGAAAATCAGGAGAGAGGGAGTCTGTGCAGGAGATGAAAAGCTAGAATCACCAGGGAAGAACAGACCAAGGGAACCTTTAATTCTTGTAGATGATATGAACCGATATATTTTAAGGGGAGTGGGTAGTGATGCCTATGCGATTGAAACAGTCCGATACAAAAGTTTAGTTCAATATTTCTAGGGTTTTAGTGCTCAGAGTGGAATAAAAATGTCCATGCTTATACAACCAATCATTCTGAATTCAGTGGTATAAAAGACAACTAAATAGTTCCGTATTCGAGTGCAAAATAAAGGCCCTAACCGATAACCTCTTTTTCCACTTTGCTAAGTGTACCTCATTCTTCAGGTGCACATTACTTGCTACAATCTTGACTAATATACTTTGTATTTTGTTAAATTATCAAGTAATGTATATTGTAAATTCTAAAGCAAAATTTAGTTAAATACTTCACCCCTAGTGAAACTGAAAAAATATTGAACTTTGTTTAACAATTTTTACAATTTTTTTCAATGCGTATATATTTTTTTTCTCGTGTTATGTGTGTCACATTCTTAAACCCGCAGGTCTACTGTGTAGAACACAGACTGCAGAAAACACTGCAAAAATTTCATGTAAATTGATTCAGTAGTTTCAGAGAAAAATGCACTTGTTTGAAAAATGTCAACTTATGGAAAATTGCATTTAAAAAGGAATGAAGTATGAATTAGATGCACCGCCAAATTTAAGGAGATCATTTAAAGGGCATATCTGAAGAAATACCCCCCACAAATTTATATTATTTTAAAGAGGAAGTTTTGTACTCTTTTTTTCTAACAAAAAATAAAAAAATCGAATTTTTCACCTCTAATCACTACCTGGTTCCCTTAAGAAGAAAGGTACAAGAATTTTATACCGTTCAGAAAGAAGTTTCAACATTGAAGAAATTACTGAAGGTTGCGAGGGACAATATTTTCCAAGGTTGGAGAGAAAAACTACGGAAAGTGATTCGAGACATGGGATTTAGGTTTAAAAAATGTAGAAATACAAGCTGTATTTTGATTGAAAGAAATAATATTGTAGCATGGAGGACCAGTTATTTATGACACTGTTTGACGGAAGTTTGGCAACACCCCTATTCGGCAAGGTTCGTGGCCTGCTGTTTAACGTGGTGGGAGGAAAGCGGGTGGAATGGAGTGAGTACAGGCGTTAACTTTTCTAAGAACGACGACAGCGCTGAAGGGGCACAGATCCGATGGTCCGACAATACCTAGGTATAATACACGACAATAGAAACACAAACTCAAAAATGATTCACGGCCTACTGACATATCCAAAGATCCTACACGCGCGATATGACAACAGACGTTAAGCGTATATAAATAAATGAATATGAAGCATTTCCTCTGGTGAAAAACGCTGCAACACTTAGGTCAGGTTCCTTGGGCCTAATTCAAGACCGAATTTTAACGTCACTGGATTCTGGAATTATTATGACTAACGCAAACCAACGTTATAAAACAGTTATATTACCGGTTGTTCTGTATGACTGTGAAACTTGGACTCTCACTCTGAGAGAGGAACAGAGGTTAAGGGTGTTTGAGAATAAGGTGCTTAGGAAAATATTTGGGGCTAAGAGGGATGAAGTTACAGGAGAATGGAGAAAGTTACACAACACAGAACTGCACGCATTGTATTCTTCACCTGACATAATTAGGAACATTAAATCCAGACGTTTGAGATGGGCTTGGCATGTAGCACGTATGGGCGAATCCAGAAATGCATATAGAGTGTTAGTTGGGAGGCCGAGACGTAGATGGGAAGATAATATTAAAATAGATTTGAGGGAGGTGGGATATGATGGTAGAGACTGGATTAATCTTGCTCAGGATAGGGACCGATGACGGGCTTATGTGAGGGCGGCAATGAACCTTCGGGTTTCTTAAAAGCCAGTAAGTAACACAGACCAACGTTACTATGTGGAACACGACTGGCTGGATTCTACAGTGCTGGCTGCTTAGTCAAGGTCAGTGTCAGCGCCTAGGGAGCAGCTGGGAACCCTCAAAAGCCAAACAAAGCTTGGAGAGTTTGTACTACATCAGTTTGGGTTGATACGTCAGTTACGCCGAGTCACACGTGGCAGTTTTTATCCCGCAGCTCCTCAGTTCGTTTTATTATAATCGCAATGAGCATTTGCGAGGCAAGCTCAATAAAACAGGGAAATAGTTATTGTCGTTTAGATAAAGGAAAATTTAATGGAGGTAAATAAAAAAGGCCTGCGGTACACTGCTCAAAAGACGGAGTGAAATATTAACGGACCAGAAAGAGTAATACAAAAAGGTACAGTATGTCAAAACTCTAGGGCAGGCGTCTCAAGGTCAACGCATATAAGTTGTTACAGAGAGCAAGCGTAGCCAGCTGAAGAGATTGCGCTATACCCGAAGATAGCCGATCGTTGATTCCTGTTACATGCATGAGCGAGCTAAGTTGTAGCTGTCGCGGGAGAAATGCTACACAGCTGCACTTTTGTGTTGTACTGTCACAATAGAACGGTTGTCTTCGGAAGGAATTTCTGAAGCAATTTACAATAATAATAATAATAATAATAATAATAATAATAATAATAATAATAATAATAATAATAATAATCATTATATAATAATAATAATCATTATATAATAATAATAATAATCATTATATAATAATAATATAATAATAATAATAATAATAATCATTATATAATAATAATAATCATTATATAATAATAATAATCATTATATAATAATAATAATAATAATCATTATATAATAATAATAATAATAATAATAATAATTATATAATAATAATAATAATAATAATAATCATTATATAATAATAATAATAATCATTATATAATAATAATAATAATAATCATTATATAATAATAATAATATAATAATAATAATAATAATCATTATATAATAATAATAATAATATAATAATAATAATAATCATCATTATATAATAATAATAATAATCATTATATAATAATAATAATCATTATATAATAATAATAATATAATAATAATAATCATCATCATCATTATATAATAATAATAATAATAATAATAATAATAATAATAATAATAATAATAATAATAATCATTATATAATAATAATAATCATTATATAATAATAATAATATAATAATAATAATAATCATTATATAATAATAATAATAATCATTATATAATAATAATAATATAATAATAATAATAATAATCATCATTATATAATAATAATAATAATAATAATAATAATAATAATAATAATAATAATAATAATCATCATTATATAATAATAATAATAATAATAATAATCATTATATAATAATAATATAATAATAATAATAATCATTATATAATAATAATAATCATTATATAATAATAATAATAATAATCATTATATAATAATAATAATAATCATTATATAATAATATTAATAATAATAATAATCATTATATAATAATAATAATAGTAATAATCATTATATAATAATAATAATAATAATAATAATCATTATATAATAATAATAATAATCATTATATAATGATAATAATAATAATCATTATATAATAATAATAATAATAATAATCATTATATAATAATATTAATAATAATAATAATAATAATAATCATTATATAATAATAATAATAATAATAATAATAATAATAATAATAATCATTATATAATAATAATAATAATAATCATTATATAATAATATTAATAATAATAATAATAATCATTATATAATAATAATAATAATTATTATTATTATTATTATTATTATTATTATTATTATTATTATTATTATTATAATTGGCTACCCTATCAATTATCTCTGGCCTAGTTGCCTCATAAGTGATGCCTTGTTGGTATCATTTGAGAGGTTGAGACCTGTCTTCGGACAGTTGACTAAACAAAAAACAACAATACTTCATTTCTAGTAAATTTTTTTTGGTACCGGTATCTCTTTTCTTTTAAGTTTATGCTATATTTAATACAATTAAATTCAGTTAAATAACAATAATAATTAAATTATTACACTTGTTGGTTGTTAAAGTACGTATTATTATGATATGCCAATATTAACATATTCATTACAATAATAGTTAAATAATATGATTCATAAAGATTTCAATAATTAAAAATAATCAAAACATCTTAGGAATTCACAGACAGTTATTTTAAATTAGAACTATTCAAATTTTAAATCTGGTCTCAAATTCTTTTCTCGAGGCCTCCAGTAATTCACTATAATAATAATAATAATAATAATAATAATAATAATAATAATAATAATAATAATAATAATAATTTTATTTTCGAGTATATCAATAAGTAAAACGAAGAAATCTGAAGCATGAAGAGCCATACATGTTACGTAATTATTTGTTACACTGGTCTTGATTCAAATTAGGTAAAAATTTTAGATTAAAGAAGTGGTAACAGTTACCCACTGAAACTTGCGACTCCCACAATTTCACTTTCCCTATGAAATCTTTTATTTCTTCATACATCTGCGGTAATAAGGACGTTCCTTCCTCGGAGATGAACACAAAGACTGACCGTTACATCGTATTGGTTGGAGATGTCTATTCAAACGTCGCAGTCAATGACGTCATCCGGAGATACACGAACTGCTCCCGCATCTTGTTCCACTCTTACATTAAAAAAGAGAGAGGAGGAAGTGCTCCGAGGAGGCCCTATTGAGACGTCTGCTCTAGGGGATCATTCCTCACCTGCAGAACATACAGTAGATCCGGAAACCCTGTTTACGTTGTGTGATGTGACAGCTAGTTGGTGTGCAATGCGATCATGTAACAACCACCCCTATCAGAAAAAAACAACACTGACGGTGAACCTAAGAACACTACACCCCTGTAATCAGAGTTGTACAGACGTGGACAAATTATTAGACTAAAACGTTTTCTTGGAAACACAATATAATTCGTCATATCAACTATCAGTATAATTCACAGAGTCTCTATTCTTGTAAATATGATTGTTTACATCTTCTGGTATATTTTTCCAATAGTTAAGTATATTTTTTTTCTGGCTGTGTTGGTACTACTGGTGTTTTAATTACATACTGCAGAAGATATTCTCCCATGGCCTGCAAGAAGACCGGACATGAACGAAATTGAAAATCTGTGATCTATACTGAAGAAGTAAGTGAACAAAAAGAGGCTTACAACAAAACATGGACTCATTTAAGCACTGTCTGATATCTGGCTAAATGATGCTGATATTCAAAGAAAGTGTCAGACTTTGGTTTCCAGCATCCCTGTCAAAATCAACGTGTTAATAAAGAATAAGGGAATGTTCACAAAATATTAGTATCCTCCAGACTCAATTTTCTGTTCATTATACCTGAGCAAAATATACTTTTGTTAATTATTTCTGCCGATAAATACAGCTTCGTTGCACACATAATTAATTTAGTCTAATAATTTTTCCACGTCTGTAGTAACAAGGAAATACACAT
Source organism: Periplaneta americana (assembly GCF_040183065.1). Taxonomy (NCBI): domain Eukaryota; kingdom Metazoa; phylum Arthropoda; class Insecta; order Blattodea; family Blattidae; genus Periplaneta; species Periplaneta americana. The sequence continues at coordinate 862,349 of NC_091130.1, read as the reverse complement.
TTCCAGCACCGTGATTACTTTCATTCTGTACACGTGAGGATTGCTAACCTGAAGTTTTGACATACCTTTTTGTTACACCCTGTATAGAGAGAGGACTTCATTACAAAGGCACCTCATGAATTAAACGGAATAAAGTTAGACAGTACTTTGCTCCGTTCGTGTCTGAAAGCCGATTATTATTCAGCATTGGTTTCCATCTGAATTTCTGCTCTGGAATGCATTTTGTCCACACATAAGCATAAGCTTAAATTGAAAAGGAGCTTTCCCTATATTGACAGCAAACTATTGTATTGTTCTCGTAAGACGTACTTACTTACAAGTCATCATCTTCCTCGCCGACGAAGATCGAGCTGACAGCTTCAGTTGTGGGGAAAGGACTTCCAGAAGTGAATTCGCCTGCACCTCTGTCCGCTGCACAAAGCCTGTCGGAAGGGACAATTTGTTGTTATTGACAAAGTAAATACTGTCATCGCTTATCCACACTACCGATGAAATTGGTAATATTAACGATGACGGATATTTATTATAACAATATCAAATACTCTCTAACAATAATACTGGAAAGCTTGTCTGTTTATCATTGCAAGCTGCGGAGAAAAGTGACTGTGCTGCTATCTAGCGGTCTGTATGTTGATACACTCCTTGCGGCGTGCTGGGTTACATAAAGAAAAGCGGAGAGATGTGCATTTGACGTTAATAAGGAATTGCAAAGCAATATTATAATTTGGTACCTCTTTGTTCACAACATTTTTAATTATTAACAAGTTACAAAGTTATTGGAATACACGTGAAATGGTACAATTCTCGTATTGTTCAATGTAATTATGATCTAGTTGTGCATGACTTTAGAAGCTTTCATACATCGCTTATTTCGTTTCCTAGATAATGGTTATCCATTTTATTCTTGATGTAACAATTTATTAACACATTGAAATATTTATCAGTGAAGATACTAGCACAGTCGCTGCTTTAGGAATAAAGCCTGTCTCTTGTGTTTCCTCTATTATATATAGCAAATGTGATTTTAAAATCTCTGCAGGCATGGTATCTTTTCACAGAAAATAATCTTGGTTTGCTTGAAATATTTGCACATTCCTCGAATAATGAAACCCATTGCTTGGTTTGCAAGTGGCACTTTTGAATTTTGTCAGTTGAAGTTTGTTGATTAGGCCTATCTATACTCAATTCAATAAACCCCTCAAAGTGTTTGCTTTAGCATTATAAGTTACATTTTCCTTGAAAGACATTTCATATACAGAAATATCTATGGAATGTTACACGAAAAGACATTGGTTAAATCTAGATAAGATAAATAGAAATTACCATGACTCGCTATAAGTTGTTATTATTACCTACTTACTTACTTCCTCATGGCTTTTAAGGAACCCGGAGGTTCATTGCCGCCCTCACATAAGTCCGCCATTGGTCCCTATCCTGAGCAAGATTAATCCAGTCTCTATCATCATATCCCATCTCCCTCAAATCCATTTTAATATTATCTTCCGATCTACGTCTCGGCCTCCTTAAAGATCTTTTTCCCTCTGGCCTCCCAACTAACACTCTATATGCATTTCTGGATTCGCCCATACGTGCTACATGCCCTGCCCATCTCAAACGTCTGGATTTAATGTTCCTAATTACGTCAGGTGAAGAATACAATGCGTGCAGTTCTGCGTTGTGTAACTTTCTCCATTCTCCTGTAACTTCATCCCTCTTAGCCCCAAATATTTTCCTAAGAACCTTATTCTTAAACACCCTTAACCTATGTTCCTTTCTCAAAGTGAGAGTCCAAGTTTCACAACCATAAAGAACAACCGGTAATATAACTGTTTTATAAATTCTAACTTTCAGATTTTTTCGACAGCAGACTGGATGATAAAAGCTTCTCAACCGAATAATAACAGGCATTTCCCATATTTATTCTGTGTTTAATTTCCTCTCGAATGTCATTTATATTTGTTACTGTTGCTCCAAAATATTTGAATTTTTCCATCTCTTCGAAGGATATTATTATTAATATACAAATTCATAATTTTAATCAAATTTAGCCAAATAGTGACAGGACGGGCGATGTATACATATTTTGGAGCTAAAATCATGTTTACAATCTTAAAAAAATTACAATTAAATCTAATTTCATTCTAAAATTTGAACTAGTAATCCAGTAATAAATATAAATAAAATTCACATCGACTAAAATAACTAGTCAACATAGGCCTACTAATGCAACTATATGGAAAATGCATGCATTATACTTACAAGAAAACAAACAATATTTACCGTTTCCATAACGACATACACTGCAGGAGCAGCTGGCTATGTTTGAACAGAACTGATTGCTTACATACATTAAAATACGACGTTTGATCCATGGAACATTCGTGTTTGATAGAAGGATAAATCGTTTAATATGTTACTTAAATTAAATTGTATTAAAAAATTAAAATGCGATCATTTTGGTCCAGAGACACTCATTTGGTTCAATGACAATTCCTTTAACATGTTTCTTAAGTGTTATTACACGCAACCATAGTTTAATGAAGATTGACGTATCATTTAGTTTTAATGTGTATACTTTATATTACTTGCTATTTGTTTCAGAAGTTACTGTAATAACATTGTAGCATTATGTCCATCTAGAGAAACTACACTTTCCAATGGTGAAATAATAATTAAACAATTAATTATCTTCCAATATTACTTCATACAAACACAGAAACATTCTCTTAGGCTATGTTTAATAGCTTTCAATTGTTGTTGTCCAAGGCCCCTTATAGACAAAGTCATTTGTTTTTATTTCAGTACAGCGCCTTAGATGGCGTTGTTATTGTAATTTTAAAACTCATTTATCTCATTAAATATCAGTCCTATCAAAATTTTGTACAGAATAAAACTTATCGAAAATTATTTTTAAAGAAACTTTTGTTATGTAATATTTTTCACAAAAATCAATAATAAGCGAGATATTTCGATTTATTTAATTCAGGCCCCTTTATAACGCCCCTTTTAAATAAACTATTTTGAATACCATATAGCCTAAAATCTAAGTTACAACGAACTTAATTTATGTTCCAATTTTCATCGAAATCCGCTCAGCCATTATCGCGTGAAAAGGTAACAAACATTCAGACAGACAGACAGAAAGACAAACAAAAATTTCAAAAACGCGATTTTCAGTTTCAGGGTAGTTAATTATATATGTTAGGACCAATTATTTTTGGAAAATCTAAAATTACCAGAAAAATTTTCCCTACAGATTTATTATTAGTATAGATTAACAAAATATGACTTACAAATGCATGGCGGTAATATGAAAATGAGAAAATTTCCCAGCCTGGAAATATAGCATCTTCACACAGCAGGGCCCTTCAGGACTGAAGTACACCTCCACCACACCGTGACCGCAGTGTTTTAACTGGAGTCTGACTATTTTTTGTCTCATGCCAGCTCCCCCTCGTGGGAAGTTGTTCTAATCAAGGCAATAGCCCATTTTGTCTGTGAGCCACAAGAAGCTCCTAAAATGTAGTAAGCTTCTTGTAACATTCACTCTAATATTGTACGTACCTTAAGAGCTGCTTGACTGTAGCAATCCTTCCTATAGGCCCAGGTGTCTCGCTTGAAGTAAGGGTATGACACTATCTTGGTTCTGTAACAATGACCACAATTTATTATTATTATTATTATTATTATTATTATTATTATTATTATTATTATTATTATTATTATTGGAATTGAACGGGTTACATCAGCTGCTTGTCTATGCGGATGACGTGAATATGTTAGGAGAAAATCCACAAACGATTAGGGAAAACACGGAAATTTTACTTGAAGCAAGTAAAGCGATAGGTTTGGAAATAAATCCAGAAAAGACAAAGTATATGATTATGTCTCGTGACGAGAATATTGTACGAAATGGAAATATAAAAATTGGAAATTTATCTTTTGAAGAGGTGGAGAAGTTCTAATATCTTGGAGCAACAGTAACAAATATAAATGACACTCGGGAGGAAATTAAACGCAGAATAAATATGGGAAATGCCTGTTATTATTCGGTTGAGAAGTTTTATCATCCAGTCTGCTGTCAAAAAATCTGAAAGTTAGAATTTATAAAACAGTTATATTACCGGTTATTCTTTATGGTTGTGAAACTTGGACTCTCACTTTGAGAGAGGAACACAGATTAAGGGTGTTTGGGAATAAGGCATTTAGGAAGATATTTGGGGCTAAGAGGGATGAAGTTACAGGAGAATGGAGAAAGTTACACAACACAGAACTGCACGCATTGTATTCTTCACCTGACATAATTAGGAACATTAAATCAGACATTTGAGATGGGTAGGGCATGTAGCACGTATGGGCGAATCCAGAAATGCATATAGAGTGTTAGTTGGGAGGCCGGAGGGATAAAGACCCTTGGGGAGGCCGAGACGTAGATGGGAAGATAATATGAAAATGGATTTCAGGGAGGTGGGATATGATACAGACTGGATTGATCTTGTTCAGATAGGGACCTATGGCGGCCTTATGTGAGGGCGGCAATGAACCTTCGGGTTCCTTAAAAGACAGTAAGTAAGTATTATTATTATTATTATTATTACTATTATTATTATTATTATTATTATTATTATTATTATTATTATTATTATTATAGACATAACATTTAAAATTATTTTCATGAACGAGCATAGTGAATGTTTCGATACTCGGTACCTTAGATTGGTGATGATGCGCTCCTTCTACCCTGCACTCAAGAGCTAGCTGGCCTCATTTGTAGCTTCTCCAGTTGTAACCTGTGTGAAATATTTGCATTACTTAGTAATTAGCAACGTGGAGACAATGCACATTGCCATTTTACGGGAACAGTGTTACTTAATTTGCATGATTAGACTAACATACATATCCTGTAGTTTTTACAAAATATTATAATTTATAACAACGTTAAACAATGGAAAGAATGGTGTAAATGTCTCATGTAGTTACTTTACGGAGCAGACTGTTGCAATCGAATTTTTTTATAGTGGAGTCGGCATCATAACCTGACCAGCTGTGAAGCATTGCTTGGTGGTGTATCCATTTCCATGCCTGCTGGCTTCATTCTGTGAACCTTCAGTCATAACACGTTTTCACAATAGTTTCATTTAGTCAAACGTACTAATCAGTATTTAAGCAGAATCACGAATTTGAAACATAATTCTAGCTTGTAAACAAGAAAGTTCGTAAGAATCAATGTTTTCCTTCTCGACAAAAAGGTTGTAGAATAAATTATAGCAAACTGTCCAATCTATGGGAATTTTGTCGTTTTTAACCTCTTTTCCGTCTAACTTTCAGACTTTAAAGAGTTAAAAGAAAAAATTACGTTAAAACATAAATATTAACACATTTCTGGGTTCCATGATGAAAATCAACAAAAATTTGTTCCGTCACAAAAAAACACTGTTAAGAACCATTTTTAAAGCGATTAAAAAATAGGTGCCAGTAAGCCCAATAATCTACAAAAGTCATATGTTGAAATTCAAAGTAGAAGTAGGCCTTATGAGTGCTGCTCTCCGTCATTTTAAATCTAGAGTGTTAATTTCGTGTTTAATTCTTTCAGTAAGTAATGAATGCAGAAAAAAACAAATTCGTTTTGGAGTCATGCCATTTAGATCTATAGGTGTATGCAAATTAACTGCAAATACGAAATATCCAATTCACACAATAGTAAACATTACATAACATGCTTAGATTTTCGGTATTTTCCTTTAAAAGAAATTGACGCAAATCTCTTATTTCCGTTTAACTAATTATTGCCTTGTTTGAAGACTGCAACCAACGCCATTTTGGACGCGATACTGCAACGTCTTTAATTTAGCGTCATTGATGACGAAACTATGACGTAGTTATTACATAGGCTGTAATAGTAAAACATCAACTATATAGACAACACAGCATATGTACGTCTTATTCATTACATAATTTACTTTACAGCTTAGTATGTGTAAGAGGTTTTCATTAGTAGGCCTAAGAGCGTAAAAGTATAATTTAGATAGTTTTTAATTTAAACATTTCACATCGTCCTTTTAAAATCTTGGGAATAATTTTAAAATGTTAACAGTATTCGTGAGATAAAATAATCTTATTATTTTCTTTCCGTTAACATAAGAAGCGTGTTTTAAAATAACTGCGCTAACACTAAGTGCCAGTTTGGCTCAGTTGGTCGAGGTGCCATGTCACTCATCCCAACTTCGGTGGTTCGAGTCTTGGCCAGGTAGGATATAAAATTAATTAATGAATGGAATAAAACAAGATATGCAGCGCGCAGACATATAACACTGTGAAATCAAGGCGCAAGACTGTTCTTATGACATTCTGTATAGAAACAGGAAAAAATACCAATTCAAACATTAATTTAGTAATAAGAATACTGTTGCTGCAAGGGTAGTAATAATTTAGACTAATAAGTAATAAATAAATATACAATATTCTTTGTTTCTCTATGATAAATTATCTAGCTTTAATTATTCAGGTAATCTTTTCGTACTTTGATTTTATTGTAATTGTAATTGTAAATTTAATACTAATTGTAATTTTATTTTTCATATTGTAGTTGGAATCTCCTGGTAGAGGGGCAGAGAAGGCCTGACGGCCTTATCTCTACCAGGTTAAATAAATAAATACTAAATACTAATACTAATACTAAATACAAGATACTATTGGTGCAGGGAAAATTATCTCGTAATAAACAGATTCTGTTCAATCGGAAATAAACAATTTCTTCGCATTTCGTGATATACCTTTAATTAGGAAGTTTCCTAGTACCCGGTACTCGTTACGTAAGCTGTTAAGTCAGCCATTGTTGTATAATCATAAAAGACGTATATTTTCCCTGGACCAAAAAATATTACAAACTGACTAGAATCACATCTAGTAACAAATTATTAAAATTCTTTCCAGAAAGGAGCCACTGTGTAAACTTAAAAAATGACCTATGTAACGAGTACCGGGTACTAGGAAACTACCTTTAATTATCACTGCTTGAAATGCTAGCAAATTATCCAAATATTTTTAACTCAAGTAACCTCTCTTTGTATTTATGTCTCCTAATCAAACACATAAATCACTAAGACGACATTGCCGCCATATTTCAAAACATGAAGATGGATGGAATTTCTACGCAGCCACGCTTGTTTTGGTTTGTGTGAATATTGTTACTAAATATTACGCAATGTAAATTTAAAGGAATAAAATGACATAAAAATGAACTTACGTGTTATAATACAAATCGTAGGAAACGGCACGTAACGGCATAACCGGTCGATGATCCGTCACGTTCACAAGGACATGCAAATATGACCTTGATAATAACAAGGTCACAGAAACTAAACATTAAAAGTAAATGAAATGGAGATAATAAAGTTGTGATCAAGAACATGGGAAAGGAAGTTACGATGCACTTAATGAAAACGTACCTCACAGAAATTTAAGATCAATTGTTGTCCGCTGGTGCAGCATTCGTCACGACCCGCTATTGCAGCTCTGATCCCGCGCCTCGTTACCAAACAGCAGCCCGAATTATGGAACAAGAAGGAGGGAGGGTCAACAATGCGAAGACAAATGTGTCCCTCGCGGCATGCTGCTGTTCTTTTGTTCACGGAGCGGCGTATCGAATTACTCCCGGTATGAATAATCGCGTACATTTATTACTCGACCTCGTTACGAAAGAATAATTGCAACAGGACAAAAGTGCACTAAAACAATTTTTAGCAGTATACCACCACAGTCTACTATATACAGTCACGAAGCTTGAGTTTTGAGGGTGCTAGAAACAATAGACTGTGACGGTACTATTTTGCATTGCCTGTAATGAGGCGATATTAGCGATCCTAGTGGTGAGCAACTATCTAATATTTGCATATTTACTACGTATTGAGCTTCGCGACTGTATATACTAGACTGTGATACTACCACAGTCTAGTATAGCCTGTACAGTCACGAAGCTTGGGATGATTTTTTGCATTTTTCGCGATAGTTGCTAGCCGCTTGGAACGCTGTGAGTACTAGGAACAATAGACTGTGCCACTGTCATCGTGATCTAATACAGGTCGTAAGGCAGACCATGTGACTCGCTTAACCCGATAACGAAGGGCGGCGTTTCAACCATATAAATTAGTTGGAATGCATAAAGAATAACATATATTTCTCTAAAATGTAGTGTAATTCCATTAATAAAATTTAAAACAATGATTATGAGACATTTCAGACATAATTCACTTGCGAGTTAAGGTGTAATATTTTTGGTGTGAAAATTACGTTGTTCGTATGTGTAATACCTGCCTTTATTTCGATTAAATATTGCGAAATTCTTGTACATTCATTTATGCACGATTCAATAATTTTCAGTTGCACCGAACGGATATTTAGATACGTTGAAATTATAGGTTATGTTTACTGTACCAGTTGCCCCTTTCTGTCTAATTTTAGTGGTCTCCAATGCCCTGCCATTACATATGTACGAGTATGTTATGTCATATGGAAATTATAGGTTATGTTTACTCTAGTTAACTTATATTCCTATATTCGGAATTATACATTATAATTAAGCATAATGTCATAATGATACCCCGCACATTCAATTTGTCTGTATTTTAATACTACACTTGAGTACTGAATTATTGTATTTATCTACAACCTAAGAGACGAAGTAACACAATAGTACGTACACTAATTTCATAGGAGTTGTATGGTAAATTTTCTATTTACAATTAAGGAAGGTAGATGTGCTAAATTAAAATCACAATATAAATTCTTTTTTATTGAACCTCAAAATAGCTTCCATTCTAAACTTAAAATGTTGATGCGAACAGATTATGTTAACACGTAAAATTCTCTTCACATTAAAATAACCCAGTTTTGTAATTATTTCTGCAACATATTATGCAACAAGAAGTAAACGGAACTTATAGACACATTACACTAAATAAAACTTAGCAATGATACGCAATAAAGTTATAATATAATATTTCACTGAGCTCCATACACTGAAATAGAAAACCCGAACATACATTACGGCCTGGTCTAGATCGAAAAGGCATTGACTGTGCCGTATTTCGCTTTGTTGTGAAAAGTGGTGTTAACTGTGAAATGTTCGTTATCGGTTGTAATAACTGTAAATGGATAAAATACAATAATTTGAGTAATAATATGGGACCAGGAGACGTTTGTGGTACTATAAATATTGTAAGAAAAAGAGGTCAGAGTTATCCTTCTTCCGAAAGCTCCAGGAAAGTGAGTTTATAAAATATAATATACTCTTTATGAAAATAATATATAAACCTTATGTATTTCATATTTCAATAGTGGAAAGAAGGTGTTAATTTTTTCAAAAGAATACGACATCGAAAGTACAATACATTTTAGTCTCCTGGGGAAAGGGTCTGTGATGAGGCGATAGCAGCGAACATGGTGGTTAGCAACTACCTATGGATGCATATTTAGTAAGTATTGAGCTTCGTGCCCGTATATACTAGACTGTGTTGTTAGCATTATGTGAGAAGAAACAAAATTCTCATAGATTGCATTACCGTAAAAAAAATAATTTAAATTTTATTAATATATAAGTTCATTAGGCAAAAAGACCGTATCATTGTAATGATAGGTTCTGTAAATTCTAAAAGTGTGACAACTCATGCTGTAAAGGTAATGACACTGGTTATATACACGTACAGATAATGTCACGGATCTGACACAAAATAACGTTATTTGTTTTAGAAAATGACTAAAAGACTGCTATAAAATGATTAACAATCCTATCTTACAAGTAAACCTTCAGGTGGGATAAGAAACAAAACAAATGCCTTTATTATCGTTAGATTAAGCATTAAAACTAATGCAAAATACGTAAGTTTTACAACTCGAATGCAATGAACACCAGAGATTCGGACCTATCAAGATGCAAGTTGACATGGACTACTTAGGCTAGATTACAAACACGTATAGCGAAGACAGTGCTGCTCTAGACGCGCTGTCAGCTGTAGCATACCTTGTGTAATGTTATGTACAGTGAGCTGAAGAATATGAAACCACTGATTAAAATTCTGGATAAACTAAAAGAAGAGGGTTATAAGGAGACAGACTGTGAAATGTCGCGGAAGGAACTTGAAATTGCTGATGATATATAATACTAATTAAAGAATTATGGATCGGAAGCAGTTGAAGAAAGTCATATTTTGGACACTGATGAAAATGAACGACATGATGATGATGATGATGATGATGATGATGATGATGACGACGACGACAAGTCTCATGTATGAGAATGCGAGACAGAAAAAAAATACAGTAGTGTATTGGATCACCGATCAACAAAACGAAAAAGTTTAACCAGGTCATGAAGCAGTATGAAACATAAATTCACATGGCTAACACACGGAAGTCAACTCTACAAAATCAAGCAAGCTGTAGAACAACAAAACAATGTGATGAATAAAATGAAATAAGTGCACCGAAGAACATTTGAGGAATTTTGTCTGCGGTGGTTAACAAATGAAATTGTAAAAGAAAGCAACATAAAAAGAATTGCTCGCGATTTATTAGGAATGGATAAAAAAATACTACAATGCAAGTCCTTCCTGGTTACATCGCTTTAAAAATCATTATAAGATTGTCAGCTGAAAAATATTATATGAAACAAAGAGTCAGGTACACGAAGAGACAACTCTTGAACAATCAATCCAAACTTTCAGACGTGAGTACACGTCACTTATAGACACGTACAATGATGATCGTGTGTTTAATGAAGATGAATGTGGATTCGACAGAACATTAGAACGTCTAGTGAACTAGTGAAGTTTATGATGTCGTGCAACTACACATTCCTATATTATAATGCCGGTGGTTTCTAAAGTTACTACTGATTCTTCAAGAACCAAAAGGTATAAGTACAAGAGTTGAGGAACGGATTTTCCAGTCTGTCAACCTTGTAATAAAATGGACTTCGTTGGGAAAAATGACAAAAACAAATATGAATAAAATTCTTACGAAAAATATTCCTTCCTAACTCTGCAACACGCAATCTTCTGCTCTTGGACTCGTATGGTATCCACTGCGACGGAAATACAATTAAGCAAATGACAGAACAAGAGCACTATAGTCTTGGAAAACTAATGGTGAAAATCATAGACATACCACCAAATACGACTTATGAGCTGCAACCTTTGAAGAGGTATTTTTTTCGAATGTACAAGCATATGATTCGATAAATTTCCCATAATATAGGGCTAAATTTTGACGATTCATTCGATATAATACAACGCAAGAATATACTGAAACTACAGACGCTTGTTTACCAGTAGTTCCTATTTAATTGTGCTGATTCCAACAGGCGCATCAGTATGGTTGGGTGTTAGCTGGATCGGCATCCAAGAGTGGAAAAGTTTACAAAACACTACGGAGTACTTCAGTACTGTATCCAAAATGTACAAGGATTATATATGACCTGTGCAAAATCAGCTTAAAGCGCGAGTAGTGTACTGACAATTTGTGTTTCCAACATTTTTTTTCATTAGGTATCACTTTTGTGTGACACAAGTTCCTGGATAAAAACAAACACAGATTCTGGAAATACGATGCATTAAGTAACATCATAACCACATCATAGTTTTCCTTCTTATGCATTAATCATTAGTTGAAGATATGATTTCCTACTGCTTAAAGCCTCATGTTCTGCGTTGTGTATCGCACTTGTTAATTGCAGTCGAGTTGCGAAATTTGAGGATTATTCATATTGTACTATGCTGATTCCAATAATATTCGTTTCATTTCCATTGTTTTTTACCTCAGGTGAAGGTTTACTTGTTAGTTCACGAAGAACTAGAAGAAAATAGGGGCTTTATAATGTGCACCATTAATTTGGCCAATAAATAAACTTTTTAATTTTTTTGTCACCATGTGACACTGAAACCCTGAGTTACGCTACGTTAAATATCATAAAAACTACTTACCTTGAAAATTAGCCTACTTGTAGTTGTTTTATTTTACATAACTTCGCACAATGTTCAATGAAATCCAATCTGGATGACGACAATGTTCCCGGATGATATCAACCGCACAATTTTCACGACTGTAGTATAAGAACTGACAGTTCATACTCAGATAATTAAGCTTTTAATTTCGGAACTACTTCATTTGCTGTTGATTCATAAAATATCATTAATTTACTACAATAAAATATGTATAAAACATTTATTTTTTTCTCAACAGGCTCGTTTTAAATGGAATGGCTCTTCTACAAAAAAGAAAATCCAAATTTACCTACCGTATTTACTTGATTATTACACCCCATTGCATATAAGACCCCCCCTTCTACTTTAAAAGCTATATACTGTATGTGTATATACATAGCTACAAACATATATTATGTAACAGTGTTGCTTGTACAGTTCCAAATAAAATGCTAATTTATCGTATGAAAATATATAATTTAGTTTCTTTTCATATGAGAGAACTTTTACACATGGACTTTGGAAAGTCAAAAATACATAAACTTCTGAATGCATTAAACCAGTGGTCGTCAGCACTCGCTGAAATTTGCAAAGGGTAAGTAGTGCCGTCCCGTGCGCCCCGTTGTGCAGCAGGAAGAGGTAGAGAGCATACCCGCTAGCAGCTACGAGTGCACCATGGTGCACTGTGTTCTCCGCGGGTAAGGGACGCTAGCCCCAGGGTGCTCTGTGCTGATGACCGTTGTATTAAACGAAGCAAAATAAACAGAAGCATGTCCTATGTCTATATAACAGTCTTTTTTGGACACTTCGATTATTTACACTTTTGAAAAACAATATATTTTTACCAAGTTTTTACACTGTTCTGGTTTGATTTTAGCCCATTTTTCTCTCATTACAAGTTTGAAATCCTCTATGATTGTACACTTCTGCTTTCTCACACTCCTTTTGAAAATTTGCAACAAATGTTCTATAGGGTTTAAGTCTGGTGATTGGGAGGTGTTGGGATATGTTCTATACGAGTTGAGGAGTTTGTTTACTGTCATTATCTTGCTGGAACATATACACAAATGGCATCCCCATTTTTGTGCACTCTAACATTTGCTCTTAAAATGTTATTATACACATATTTATCCATAATCCAGTCTTTGAACACAATATTCCCCACACCATTTACAGACATACAGCCCCACAATAGTATGCACCCACCCTCGTGTTTCACTGTAGGCAATGCGTTGTTTCTGTCGTTATGTGTTGGGCTTTCTTCATATCCTATGAATGCCATCGGAACCATGAAAATGTATCTCCCTCTCATCTGTTCCAGAATCCCTCATCCTTACCAACATGTTCTTTATCGAAGTCCAACTTTCGGGCTTCATTTGTCTCACTAATGTACGATCTCTTTCGTGTCTTCTGCCATGGTAACCATTTTTCTACAACACACGCCGGAAAGTTTGATTACTGATCTTCGTTTTGAAGACTCTACAATCATGACTCGAATTTGTGGAACACTTATTCTTGGATTTTTTATAACTTGATTAACTATGAAACTCTTGTCACGTACATTAGCAATTTTTGATTGGTTTTTCTTGATAAGTTATTCCAAAATGCCATGATTTCGACATTTTTCTACAATGTGCTGTACTGTAGAATGTGTTTTATGCACTACTTTACCTATTTTTATATAGGAATAGCCTTTCAGATCCAGGCGAACAGTAACTTTTTTAAATCGGAACCGGGTTTCTTACGACGCTCCATTGTATACAGTTCTGAATGACAGACCTCCACTGAAAGACAACACTGTGCACACTGCATGCTTGTTTGCTATGCATCTAAACGTAACTACCCCCTATTGCTACATGAATTTCACGGAATATGTAGTTTTAAATGTTTATGTAAGTAACAGGTGTATGTAATAGTAATATGCGTTACAAGAGCGGTATGTTGAAGTTTTCATATTCGAGGAAAAGTTTGAAAAAGCGAAACGTTGTTGAGCTTTTTTAATTTCCGAGAATTGAAAGAAAACATACCGCTCGTGTATCGTACATTATTTTGTGCGAAGATCGTTTATTACATACCTGAAAGAGGAATTTCTAATTAGTTGCAATGAAATCTCCATCTTGGTTTCTGTTCAATGACGGCAAATTTGCAAAACAAAAATGTCTATCTTCAACATTGTTGCTTTAAAATGTTTTCTGTGTTTACTATACTCCAGCAGGCCGTGATATACGTCTGTCTTCCCCCCCCCCCCAGTCTATAAATGCGAACTTAAAACAAACGGTAAGGTTATGTAATGATTTAGAGTTTACTTAATTTTTGCAAATATTTAAAAACAATAATTAACATTGCAATTTAGGTGAAATTGCAGTGGTAAGTTTCCAATTTATAATTATTACTATATTGAACGTTTCTAAAAATAATATGTTAAAAGCCTAAAGCAGTAAAATCAATATGTCACTTAAGCGGTAAGAAGAGGGAAATTGTTGTGTGTTAGGTTGGGAATACTGAATGTGGAATTTTAGACTTTCCGCGGATTGGTTTTATGCGGAAACCAAGCAAAAACGCACGATCTCGCACAAATTAATTTTATTCATGTCACTGTGTTCGTGTTTAACTCATCAAACACAGTGAACTTAGTTTTATTGATATATTTTTAATTTAAAGGTCATTTCAAAGGTCAGTTTAATAGCATACGAGGTGTACAAAGAACAATGGCATATAGGCCTACTGTATATTATATATATTTTTATTTTAATAGGTTATTTTACGATGCTTTATCAACAGCTTAGGTTATTTAGCGTGTGAATGAGATGAAGGTGGTAATGCCGGTGAAATGAGTCCCTGGTTCAACACCGAAAGTTACCCAGCATTTGCTCATAATGGGTTGAGGGAAAACCCCGGAAAAACCTGAACTAGGTAACTTGCCCCGATCGGGAATTGAACCCGGGCCACCTGGTTTCGCGGCTAGACGCGCTAACTGTAACTCCACAGATGTGGACCTGTATATGTATCTCCACATATTAGACTCTTCCGACATATACACAATACAAGGCTCTAGGTTTCGAATTTCTGCCTAGATCTTGCAGTCACTTACTGCTCATAGAAAAATTACAACATAAACTCGCTTCTCAAACCATGCTCTGTTCAGTCACTTCTCCAATTATCTCTGCTCTGACAAAGAGGAACAATATCTCTGTGGCTTTTATCCTCAACCAACCTACCATACTCTCTGTCCCATTAGTTCTTCCATGTCACAGCAGAGAGAGAGAAATGCCCTTTCTTTTTCTACTGATGGTATCGGTTTTCGCATACTATGCTTCAGACAAAGAGATCAGTGTCAGGCGTGAAAGTAAAAATGTGTAACAAGCGATGGAGTTATTCTATACAGTTCAAATTGAATGTGATTGACTTCTCGGAGAAAAATGAAGTGAAAGCTGCTGGTCACGCATTTTGAGTACAGCCCAATATTATTCGGTACTGGAGAAATAAGAAAGAAAACAACTTCTTAAAAAAAATGGAATCTTTTCGTGATGCAAAATTATAAAGAATGTGATAGAGACCTGTTTGAATGTGCGACAAAAACTAGAAGCAATGGAAACGTTGTGTCAATAAAGACATTGAAGGTGTATTTGGCATTTTAAAACTAATTATTTCTATATTTATATGTGTGCATATAAAACATACACATGTTTTTTACATGTTTCTTCCGAGGTTTTCCCCAGCCGGGACTGAAGCCGGATGGTCTATGGCGAGTCCTCGGCATCACTCCATTTCCCCCTCTGATTTGATTACCTGGTTGGGTTTTTCCGAGGTTTTCCCCGAACAAAAGGCAAATGCCGGGTAATCTTTTGGGGAATCCTCGAACCTCACCTCATTATTGTAGAAAATTACTACATTGTAAAACTGTAAAAATTGTAAAAATGTAATTGTAATATTGTAAAATTTTGACTTGTTCCACATCTTAAAGCTTCATTGCTCATGTAAGATTCATGGAAGATAATGAATGAATGAATGAATGAATGAATGAATGAATGAATGAATGAATGAATGAAATGAATGGAATTAATTAAATTAAAAAAAGAGGGCTCTAACAAGGAGTGAATACGGTCTTTGTGTATTTGTTGCTTGTTGTTTCGTGCACGGACTCCGTTACTACGCATAATAGGGTCTCCCATTTCAAGCAACTTGCCCACCTGTAGGATTAGCACTCTCATAATGACGTAGCTCAGAAAGGAGGCTTTGCAGGGCTTGGATTCCTCTTCTCAAATGGCTCCAAATGTCAGTCCTAGAGCCCCAAGAAAAGTTTTACGATCATTATGAAGGTGAAACTTTGTTGCGAGATTACAATTTGCCTTCCGCAATAGTTGCACACATCAGTTCATGAAACTCACCTCTGGAAACATTACTGTTTAGAATAAAGAGTGAATGGAACACAACACTGCGTTTAAAAGACATATTTATTGGCAATGTGTCCGTACAATACTAGGAGTACTTTTCACAACAAATACACAGTCTAACGCTTCAGGGACAGCGAGCCGCTTGAGGCAGAATCTGCAAGCGCCCGCTGCCATAACAATACTGACCGACTGAGAGCCAATGACTTCCCCGGGTAGTAACTTGGCGCGGCGTGCAGATCTGGAAGCAGAAACAGTGGGCTGCAGTCAGTGGAAAGAAACGTTTACAATGTAAATAAGAATTCCACGAGATTTCCGGTGGATTACTTCCACTCTTAGGACATGTAAGGTGGGAACTTACAAGACCAAGGACACGTACGGTCATCAATCGTACCGAGATCGCTGCCTCAAAAATACTTCGTGTGACTTTTTTTCTGAAGGAAAGTTCTTCACCACCACCACCACCACCACCACCACCACCACCACCACCACCACCACCAACTCTGCTTTAGGAAGGAAGGCTGGCTCCCCATCTTGTACTTGGATTGAATTACCATGTAGTGACTTGCCTGGCGTCCTAGACAGTTCCCGTTTTGCTGAATGCCTTGTCAGCACGAAGAGACTGCCGAGGCCTCTGATGGACAAAGTAGAAAGTAAAGTAAGACACATGAGATCGAACCCAGGAAGTTATTGTTGCAATGGAGCCAGAACTGGTTATTTGAAATTGCAGTTGTAGCGCCAGTGTTGATAGTGGTAGACACCGCTAATATAAGCTGTGTTAGTGCAAGCAATAGTAGTATGTGTCCTACATAGTACCTGTAACAGTAGCAGTATATGTAGAAGTAGCAGCAGTAGTAGCAGTAGTAGTGGTAGTAGTAGTAGCAGTAACAGTAGTAGTAGTAGTAGCAGCAGTAGTAGCGGCAGTAGTAGCAGCAAATAGTAGTAGTAGTAGTAGCAGTAGTAGTAGTAATAGTAATAGTAGCAGTAGTAGTAGTAGCAGTAATAGTAGTAGTAGTAGTAGTAATAGTAGTAGTAGTAGTAGTAGTAGTAGTAGTAGTAGTAGTAGTAGCAGTAGTAGCAGTACGCCTAGTAGCAGTAATAGTAGCAGCAGTAGTAGCAGCAGTAGTAGTAGTAGCAGTAACAGTAGTAGTAGTAGAGTAGTAGTAGCAGTAGTAGTAGTAGCAGTAAAAGTAGTAGCAGTAACAGTAGTAGCAGTAACAGTAGTAGCAGTAACAGTAGTAGCAGTACGCCTAGTAGCAGTAGTAGCAGCAACAGTAGTAGCAGCAGTAGTAGTAGCAGTAGTAGTAGTAGCAGTAACAGTAGTAGTAGTAGAGTAGTAGTAGCAGTAGTAGTAGTAGCAGTAACAGTAGTAGCAGTAACAGTAGTAGCAGTACGCCTAGTAGCAGTAGTAGCAGCAGCAGTAGTAGCAGCAGTAGTAGTAGTGATAGTAGTAGCAGTAGTAGTAGCAGTAACAGTAGTAGTAGTAGTAGTAGCAGTAGTAGTAATAGTAGTAGTAGTAGTAGTAGTAGTAGTAGTAGTAGTAGTAGTAGTAGTAGCAGTAGTAGCAGTACGCCTAGTAGCAGTAATAGTAGCAGCAGTAGTAGCAGCAGTAGTAGTAGTAGTGGTAGTAGTAGCAGTAGTAGTAGTAGCAGTAACAGTAGTAGTAGTAGAGTAGTAGTAGCAGTAGTAGTAATAGCAGTAACAGTAGTAGCAGTAACAGTAGTAGCAGTACGCCTAGTAGCAGTAGTAGCAGCAGCAGTAGTAGCAGCAGTAGTAGTAGTGATAGTAGTAGCAGTAGTAGTAGCAGTAACAGTAGTAGTAGTAGTAGTAGTAGCAGTAGTAGTAGTAGCAGTAGTAGTAGTAGTAGTAGTAGTAGTAGCAGCAACAGTAGTAGTAGTAGCAGTAGTAGTAGTGGTAGTAGTAGCAGTAGTAGCAGCAGCAGCAGTAGTAGTAACATTAGTATTTTATTCAACGACTATTATAACTACTTTAAAGTTCAGCACTCTGCAGGGTTTGAACCCGAGCATCTTGGACCAGCCAGCTTGGTAACTGTATTATTGCAATGCCTGAACGGCAGCGATCCATGCTTCTTGTTCACAAGAACTGATGGAGAAAAACTTCAGGTGCCTTAATGCCAGAGGAATGTTCTGCGTAGGTTCAGATTCCATTTTTATAACCATTTTCGCGCACCTTTATCCAGTATGAAAAAAAAACCTGATATTTTCTTGTTTGACATTTTTAAGGCAATGGAAACAGTCAAACAGTGGAAGGCAGTGTCTGGAGCTGCACACCCTGGAAGAAGATGTTCGTATAATGGAAGCCTCAGCTGACAGTGGGATCGTCACTGCTAATTCTGTCCTTCGAAGCCTAAATTTACTGAGTTTCTTCACACTCCACAGCTGCCAGTGACAAAAGTTTTGAAATATGCCAAAATTCTCAAGAACACTGATAATTCAACAATAAATAAGATACGATTTTTCCTTGCACAGGCCATCAGCAGTAAGGCCACGAGTTCGACGTGCTGGTACATTTGGAACTGTCAACTCATGAGACGTGTCGCGCCATTGAACTCGGGGTAGTCATCGCACTACACAAATGTCTTAGGCCTAGTTGTATGAAAGTCACTGACGACAAGGTATTCAACTGAACGTCAGTAAGGGTTACTTTCTACTTAACATGTGGTATGAAACTGACGTATGAATATGTAAACTAGGTTTAGCAGTAAAGTATGTGGCAACATCGCAAAACATGAATTAAATTCGTGTGTAAAGTCAGTTGATTGTCAACCGATTCACTAATGAGAAAGAAAACAATCATCATCGCCTCCTGAATACTTATGTGTGAGGAGGACCATGGACATTGCACTCAGAGCAGAATTATCTTCTCCATACTGTGTTCAGAGCAGGATTTCGTTTTGTTTGTGGTTGTAAGTGAAGACAACCTTCCTGAAATTTCTTCCAATACCTACAAATTTTGGTACCTGAAATTCCATTTTAAATTATTTGCCATCGATTTAAAATAACGAATTTCCTCGCTCGTGGAAAACTTAAGTAGCAAGGGGAAATTCAATATCATCAGATAAGATATCAGAAACTTGGAAATAAAAATATTAATTTATAATTTAACTTAACCTAGAAAAGCATTAAGAGTGTACATTGCATCATTTAACCAAAATCGGAACTAAAAAATTAACAAAAGTCTGTCTAAATACAATGAAAGTGAATTTCATTCGCCATTTTACTTATAAGGGAAAAGTTTTCTTTTCTTTCGGAAATATTTTCTGTGAACTTCAGTTAATGCGATCAACTTGGGAAGATTCTTCAGTTAACTCTAAGTTAAGACGAAATAATCAGAAGTTATTAGACTATTTGCACAAGCAATTACTGTAACTGAACATTAATGCGATGTCTTAATCTGAGGTTATACAACTGGTCCTTAACACAAATTCCACAATTTGGGACATCTGGCCGAAATGTACGGCTGACCATTAGGATCCAGAATACAAAGCAGAGGTTAAATTAAAAATACAATATGGTTGCGGAGAGAATACGGAACAACGATAAATTTAAAGATAAAGTACAATTTGATTTCGGAGAAACATGAGGTGAAAATACATTGAAGAGTAATGAAATTAAGTAAAAAAAAAATTACATGGTATTATACAAGTGATTGTGTAAAATGGATAATGAATCTCTCAATACCATTAGACAAATTTTGTTAATGTCCTCATTAGAAAATTTAAGAGAAAGGAGAATGGTTTTGGTTAACTTAAATGAAGTTCCCCTAGCGCCAAAAAGAAGTCCTTTCACTTCCCATGTATTAATATCATTTTGTATCTCTCACTGAAGTGAGGAATACATGGGTTGTAAACAGACTTCTTTTCATCGTTAACGTTATTGGCTTGTTGATCATCCTTCTCAAAACGGACAGTGGGGTCAAGAATGAGGCTTCTTTGATTCCGGCGATCGATGGCTATAATGTCTGCTCTTCTCGTTGACCCATTCTCAGCCAAGCAGTGCACTTCTTCGTAAACCTCCCACTTTGCCTTCCAAAGAGTGGTTGCGATGGAGCTTCTCACTTTATGGTGGCGATTGTTCCTCAGTAGTTCTCCTTTAGGGCAATAACCCAAAACATGCCCAAGGGTTTCTACTTCGCTGCATCCTGGATGACGACACTTTTGATCTTGGAAGGAACGACCTGGCACCGATCGTACTGCTGCGATGTTTGTGGACATCTTCATGGCATTGGTCCACTCTGAGGATGATATCCCTCTTCTATTACTAATCCAAGAGTTTTTTTACAACTGTCCAATCTTCGATAAAACAAACATTAGTTGTAAACAAAACACAGAATTCGTTGCCATGCCAACCTGCTTCGTATTGCCAGGAAAGAGAAGCGGGAGAGGCCGAGGAAAGGGAAAACTGAAGGGAGGAAGGGGTCAGGTTATACGCTGGCGCTCCCGTCGTCTTCGTACCCACAGGCGCCCTGCAGGGGCGGACACCCCCAGACGCCTTTCCAGAGCTTCTGCCCCGGGCTGCTGGACGCGACAGGCAGACAGGCGGCGGAGGACGCCGTGGTGGTGGTGGTAGGGGGCGCGCTAACCCTGGCGCCCAGGGCCTGCTTCGCGCGCGGGTCGTGTGGCAGGGCGGTCGGGGCGCCCTGCGTCCAGGGCCAGCGCAGGGTGCGCAGCAGGGTGCTGCGGAAGTCCTCGGAGAAGAGGCAGTAGATGTAGAAGGTGATGGAGTAGTTGGTGACCTCCAGCAGGTTGGCCACGGCGCGGAACACCTGGTAGGAGAACAGGCTGAGGTTCGACTCCGACAGCGTGACGTTGAGGATCACCATGGGCGACACGCACACCAGGAACAGGATGGACGTGCTGCCCAGCAGCAGGATCAGGCGGCGCTCCTCCGCGAACTTGCGGGGGTCCTCGTCCGACGCGCAGCGGGACAGCGTCATGCGCCGCCTGCGCTCGCACGAGCGGCGGTACACCACCATGATGCGCAGGTTGAGTGCCGCCAGCAGCAGCGTGGGGCCCACCTTGAACACCACCTCCAGGACCACCTGCGGGCATTTAGGAGGACGATACAAGTAAGAATAGACATCGACACCGATAGGCCTCATATGGGTGAATGACCAAGAGTCAAGTACCCGTCAAGTAACCTACTGACTGATCTCAATGTCAACCAATCGCAAAAATTACAACGTGTTCTAATTCTTGTGTTCGCTTCGTCTGCGATGTCCGTCGCGCTGACCACATTACCCCATCCTTCCAAACTCTAAACTGGCTACGGCTTAACGAACGTAGAAATTTTCATTCTCTTGTTCTCCTTTTCCAAGTCCTTCACACTTCTACACCTACCTACCTTGCCTCCCGTTTCAGTTACCTGTCATCATATCATAATCTCTTCACACGCACGCAAAATAGCCGCACACTAGCCATACCAACACATAAGACATCATCGTATTCATCATCATACACAATCTCGCTCTCGCGCTTGTGGAATACCCTACCCAGTGACATCAGAGACTGTCGGAATTTAGTAGCGTTCAAAAGCAAACTTATTAAGCATTTTCTTACTGCGTAGAGTAGGTTTAATTTTTACTTAATCAATAAAAGAAATGCTTCTCTCTTCTTAAACTTTTACAATAAACTGTCTAGCTTTTATTACTCAGTTAATTCCGTGTGTGGGATCTAGTCTACGGCAGACACTACTGAAAACACTTCTCCGCTCTTTAAACCAGGCGGCAGCCATACTGCTTCCAGCTGATGACAAGACAAAAAATGACTGTAAAAATACACGCAGTGCTTAAGAAGGAATTGCAAGTTTTTACGGGGTTGGCGGAACGGGCTACTCTGTGTAAAAGAAGTTCATGTAAACACGTCTACAATTCTCAATTGATGTGGAGGTACAGTGTTACGCGTAACAAGGTACGGAGGAGCGACAAATGACTTAATGAATTCAGGAGCTGGCGCACCGAAAACGAACACAACTCATTAGCAGGTGAGAACCACATCAATTAATTTCATACGCTAATTTTCTTTTGTTATAATATCTATAACCTTTATCACTTACTTCACGAGTTATTGTCCACACCAGTGGAGTAACGGTCAGCGCGTCTGGCCGCGAAACCAGGTGTCTCGGGTTCGATTCCCGGTAGAGGCAAGTTACCTGGTTGAGGTTTTTTCCGGGGTTTTCCCTCAACCCAATATGAATAAATGCTGGGTAACTTTTGGTGCTGGACTCATTTCGCCGGCATTATCACATTCATATCATTCAGACGCTAAATAACCTAGATGTTGATTCAGGGTCGTAAAATAACCCAATAAAAAAATTTAAAAAATTCATGACTTATTTAATAGCTTGACTTTCCTTTGTGTCGTTTAAAACTGATAATTTAAAATTTAATACATTAACACATAGGTCATTTGAAAATTAGTGGCAACGCTGATAATATTCAGCTCCTCTAGCGGTGTCTACTGTAAGCTGGTAGTATGAGAGTGCCTGATGTGTTATCTGTAGGTTGTCAGGTAATACCTCATTTATAATCTATGCAGTGGTTGTAATAGCAAGACTGTTATCTGCAACGTCCTATGTCAATAATGCAGACAAGAGCAGGACCTACTCAAAGTTATGTTCATTGTTGTTTTTGAGTATGCAGACGTATTAATCACTCATTCTGTTCCAATTGGAATGAGTTTACGACAGCAATGCGCCGAAAGCTCCGATATCGCTTGAATACCATCTCACTGTGCTTCACGACGACGCTCGTGGTTAATTTAACAAGTGGAACTGGGAAATTCTACAGCATCCTCTGTATTATACGAATATGAGTCCCTACGATTACGACCTTTTCCATAAGATGACAGTCACTGAGAGGGGTACGCTTAGAAATATACAATCCATATAACAGCTGTATAAGAGTCAATTAGAAACTTAGAGCAAAGTGACGCCTTCCAGAGTTGTGCACCCGGTACGTGATACTGGAAGATGTTACTTTAAGATGTGAATAAGTAAGATTTTGATCTTAATTAAAGTGTTACCACACAACCCATGTATTTTAAATGTAATGATAACTTCAATTATGGACCAACAACTTTGGGTCACAAAGTTGAGTGGAAAAGTGTCTCTAGGGATACTTACTTACTTACTTACAAATGGCTTTTAAGGAACCCGAAGGTTCATTGCCGCCATCACTTAAGCCCGCCATCGGTCCCTATCCTGTGCAAGATTAATCCAGTCCCTATCATCATATCCCACCTCCCTCAAATCCATTTTAATATTATCCTCCCATCTACGTCTCGGCCTCCCTAAAGGTCTTTTTCCCTCCGGTCTCCCGACTATAGCCTCCCATCTACGTCTCGGCCTCCCTAAAGGTCTTTTTCCCTCCGGTCTCCCGACTAACAATCTATATGCATTTCTGGATTCGCCCATACGTGCTACATGCCCTGCCCATCTCAAACGTCTGGATTTAATGTTCCTAATTATGTCAGGTGAAGAATACAATGCGTGCAGTTCTGTGTTGTGTAACTTTCTCCATTCTCCTGTCACTTCATCCCTCTTAGCCCCAAATATTTTCCTAAGCGCCTTATTCTCAAACACCCTTAACCTATGTTCCTCTCTCAGAGTGAGAGTCCAAGTTTCACAACCATAAAGAACAACCGGTAATATAACTGTTCTATAAATTCTAACTTTCAGATTTTTTGACAGCAGACTGGATGATAAAAGCTTCTCAACCGAATAATAACAGGCATTTCCCATATTTATTCTGTGTTTAATTTCCTCCCGAGTGTCATTTATATTTGTTACTGTTGCTCTAAGATATTTGAATTTTTCCACCTCTTCGAAGGATAAATCTCCAATTTTTATATTTCCATTTCGTACAATATTCTGGTCACGAGACATAATCATATACTTCGTCTTTTCGGGATTTACTTCCAAACTTCTAGGGATACACTGATCTAATGTGGACCTTTATGAATCAGCTGACCATTGGGAAGCGGTATAGTAGCGCTATAGCCATTCAAACTGAGAGACTTTGGCATCTATCAAAATGCGTGATCTACAGACTACTGTAGTTGCATAGAACTAGCGTAATGTAAACCTATCAACGAAGCGAAAAATGCAAATTATCGTTTCACGCACCCGGCCGTGTCACTTTGACGAAACGTTAGATTTAAGTGATATGCTTTAATGAAGTGTAGCTAGGTTTAAGTGATATGCAAACTGCCATTTCATGCACCCGACCGTGTTGCTTTAATGAAACGTAAATTTTAACTGATATGGAAACTACAGGTTTCATGTATATGAAATGTAAGTTCTCTGAGCTACTGGAAACAACATTGCGTCTGGGCGGCAGCAAGTCAGTGACGGAATTGCTAATTTCATCATACGAATACGTTATCCATAAGTATGCCAAAGAAGAACATTTTTCTGTCCTTAGGTGGCGTTGTGTTGGCAGTGGAAAACGTCCTTGTCTTTGCAATTACAATTTGAAGGAGCGTTATATTGCACTCACACCATGGGAGAATGATGGAGTAATGTGTTCATGTTGTCAAACCAAGAAGATATAAAGGCTGGTTCACAATAAACCGGAAACGAGAATCGGAACGAAAACGAAAACGGTAAAATTGTTAAAATGTGTACATTTAAATGTGAGCATTCACAATTAACGAAAAGCTTGCCGGAGCCCGGGATCGGGAACGGAGAGTTGGCCAAGTTTCAACTTTGGCGCTCACGTTTCCGATCACAGCCCACTAGATTCATTTGTCGTCGTATATTTTGTAGCAAGAAGACCGTGACATAACCTATGCATTATTTAGTTCTGTGCTGTGCATCATGGGGCAAGTTTTGTTTGATGAGATTCTAATATTGAGTGATGAGGAAAATTCTCACGTTTACGATAAGCGGCGCGCCTCGTATAAAGATGAGAAAATGAAGGAGAATACGTGGCTTTCGATAGCTGCATCTTTGAACACTTTATTACTGTATTGGTTGTATTACACACTACATATTCACGCTTCAATTCAATAACTACTGTTGTGTTCATTTTTGTTCTATTACAAATGTTTCTTCTCTAATTATTTTACGTTATGGTAGACTTAAAATAGGTTGTGATAATAAAGATGCATGAGCATATTTATAGTACCGTACCTAATGAAATGTTTCAGTTAAAATTTCGAAGTTGGTTAACCTGTGTTTATGTTGGCTGCCTTGTACTCATGAGAGAACGCCATTGGTCAATTATACACAAATAACATCAGAATGCGTAATATCGACTTTACATATCGTTATTGACATATATATCGCTATGCATAGTCGTCTACGTTCTCGGTTTATTGCGAATCAAAAATTTTCATATCGACGTCCTCTGCTTCTCGTTTTCATTCTGGTTCTCGTTCCCGGTTTATTGTGAACCAGCCTTAAGTGTGCCATGTAGCAAAGATGCACCAGGACAGGTGATATCAAGAGTTCAAAACAGTAGTTGATACACAATGGACTATACCTATTCAATCTCAATTTCAAAAAGCTAATTTTAATTTCTGTATTTTTACTTAAAAGGGAAATGAATTAAATGATAGACCAAAGGTGACGATGCCTCACATTGTCGTCCCTGAAATGAACAAATATTTCTCTCCAACGTTTGTCTATCTGACGTAGGCTACTAGCCCACAAATCTACTTGTTCTGAAATTACAGGAAACTGGTCAACAAATTCTGTATCACGTATTGTTTGATATTTCGCACGATATCTCCGTTGTACCGACTCACATTTAGCGAATGCTAAGGTGCGGAAAGCTGCATTGCCACCAGTGAATGCCAGGTTTTTGTTATGACTGCCTCCTAGCAGCAAAATCTGTCTGAGCGTTTCTGCTGGTCTGTCACTGTTTTGCAACTTACGAACCGCCCTGTTATGTGACACCCGCACCTTGTAGACAGAGTAGAAGACGGAGTTGAGGAAGCTCTCGTTGGGGCGCTTCTGGTACAGCAGGGGGCCCCCGGGCGCCAGGGCGCAGGCGCGAAGTTCGGAACGGAAGCCGGTGGGCAGGTACACCAGGAAGGTGATGAGCGGTATGAGCGCCACGATGAGCCGCGGGGGCCCCATGAGGGGCTGTGTGCGCCCCGGGTGGCACACCGACACGTAGCGCTCCACTGTGAGGGCCAGCAGCATCATCACCCCCACCCCTGCAACGAAGGATGACATCAGCTTCCTACTGCAGAAATCAACTGCTTTGCAGCCCCCGTGGATATGTATATTTATATTTTTCATAACTGTAGGCTACATTTCAGGCGTCATGTTTCAAAATCCTTCTTATCTAATTTCAAGGGAAAAATTGTTCCGGCGCCGGGTATCGATCCCGGGACCTCTGGTTGAACGTACCAGCGCTCTGCCAACTGAGCTACCCGGGAACTCCACCCGACACCGTCTCAACTTTTCCCTTAATATCCACACAACTCGCGTGGGCTGACGAAGCGCCAGAGACCCACATCGAGTGACTTGGAATTGTCGTTTTCTGTTAACGTACACAGTGACGTATATATTATGCAAATCTAGTCTTCCAGGTCTCTGGCGCTTCGTCAGCCCACGCGAGGTGTGTGGATATTAAGGGAAAAGTTGAGACGGTGTCGGGTGGAGTTCTCGGGTAGCTCAGTTGGCAGAGCGCTGGTACGTTCAACCAGAGGTCCCGGGATCGATACCCGGCCCCGGAACAATTTTTCCCTTGAAATTATTCAAATCTGCTTTACAGGGAGCCTTACCTGAAAGACTAGATTTGCCTTCTTGTCTAGTTTCTATGTTTTCCATAAAACACACAAAATGCACATTTTGTGAGGTGTTTTGATAATCTACTTAAATCTATGTATAAAAATCATTATAAAAGAAGAAAATCAGTCTGCAAACTTTCATTCTTCAAACTTTAAGCATGATAGCAAAATAAGGTACGGGAATAACATATTGTATAAAATTATGATTGGAACCGAACACTGTGGGTTCTGGAACTGCAGCTCAAGGATTTGAGGTTATTTGGAATCTGTTAAAAATAATTTCTCTTTCGGTTTCTTTCTGAGTCTTATAAATATCAAGAAGGAAAATGTA
This sequence comes from Periplaneta americana, assembly GCF_040183065.1. NCBI lineage: Eukaryota > Metazoa > Arthropoda > Insecta > Blattodea > Blattidae > Periplaneta > Periplaneta americana. Next base: position 834,887 of record NC_091130.1, on the reverse strand, counting down.
GTTACATTACTGGAAAAGTAACGAACTTTCATAATTTAGAAATCATAAACAAAATAATATGTTATCGTAAGCCTGATAGAAAACGAAAAAAAAAATAATAATAATAATGAAAAGAAAAGAAATGCCTGAGTTCAATGTAAAATTTAAAATATGAATAGAAAATAGGAAATTCATGGTGCTGGTGTTTAAAATTTGAATTATAAAACAGCAAGGAAATTTTGCACGCCAGGCAGACATAACCAACCTAAACTCTATGTTGTAACTCTTTTGGTGCTGATAGCTATAGCAATAAAACACCTTCCATGCTCTTTTATTTCATGTCGGATTACGTTCACACACTTTTAAATACCATATAAATTCTTATCGTAAACAGAATAGGAACGGATAAAGTGCTCTATGGAACCATCATTACTTAAATCCTCCTGCAGGACAAAATTCCGGCACATCCGGCGACGCCGATATAACCTCTGCAGTTGCGAGCGTCGTTAAATAAAGCATAACATTTAGTTTACTTAAATCCAGTACGACTGCATGAGAATCAGGCCTTCAATGGGAACAACATGAACAAGGTGGGTTTGGAACCGACACTCTAGTGCAGGGGTTTTCAATCCAGTAATAATTAGAATAATAGTATGCGCCAAATCTCGGGAATCGAGTAGAGCTATTTTCAAAAAACTACAAATAATGCCCATGGCTTGTCAGTATATCTTTTCATTAATAATCTTCCTCGTATGTAATCGTGAAAACTTTGTAACTAATTCAACAGTTCATAGCATAAATAAACGTCAAAAAATAACTTCCATACTCCATCGGCAAGTCTATCGTGCTATCAAAAAGGAGTGCGTTATATGGCAGTAAAAATTTTTAATAGCCTCCCTATCGATATAAAAAATAAAACTCAAAACATAAAATTATTTAGGGCCAAATTAAAGAAGTACCTAATTTCTCACGCCTTCTATTCTGTAGGTGAATTCATGACATTCAATAACGCTTCATGAAATTGATACTAAAACTTTGTGTTGTACTAGTAGACTATATATATATATGTATATATATATATATATATATATATATATATATATTTCATCTAGACTGTGACTATAAATTAAGACTTTGTAATAGTATTAAGTTTTTTGACTTGTTCCATATTCTAGCTGTAAAGCAATGTATGAATACCATGGAATGTTAATAAATACAATACAATACAATACAATACAATACAATACAATACAATACAACTGCATGAGGATCAGGCCCTCAATGAGAACAATACTTAACTTCGTCATACTTTGAAGCTTCGACATACTTTTATATATATATTATTTTTAATGTACCGAAATACATATGATATTTCCATGCAGATATTCTGCGTCATAATACGATGAAAGAGTAATGGAACGGAGAAAAATTCTCTCCGGCGCCGGGATTTGAACCCGGGTTTTCAGCTCTAGGTGCTAATGCTTTATCCACTAAGCCACACCGGATTTTTCTCCGTTCCATTACTCTTTCATCGTATGATGACGCAGAATATCTGCATGGAAATATCATATGTACTTCGGTACATTAAAAATGATATATATGATATGCGTAAATCACTTCGTGATTTAAGACGGCGCTTATTCCGTCGGATCCCGGCCAACTAGTCACTCATAACGAGTGCACCTCAGCACATGTGTGGACTTCGGTCCTACGTTCATAGACATCTATGACGTAGTGCAGAGGGTGGCCACTAGAGGGAACCCAAGAGTTGGAACTTAATCAGAGACAATTCTGTCCGACGCCGAGGTAGTATCCGGTGTGGCTTAGTGGATAAAGCATCAGCACGTAGAGCTGAAAACCCAGGTTCAAATCCCGGCGCCGGAGAGAATTTTTCTCCGTTCCATTACTCTTTCATCGTATACTTTTATATTTTATGATAATTCATATTTTTATTTCAAATTTTAATTAGGTCTACCACCCAACAGTGACTCCTGTACTTCAATTGGCACTGTAGTAATGGATTAGAAGTCTTTTGGAATAGTCGTAGATTTTTAACGTTTAAAATATGGGAGACACAATGTGGTTTGGAACATCAAGCGTCAATAGAAAGAGTCGATTCAGGAACTACAATCGTCCAAAAGCGGACAGGACGGATTTTGAACGCACTCCTCAGCCTAAGTCAGTTACCCAGACAGGCGTTGCCCAAGAAGAGCTCCAGGTGAGCGTGGTAGAAGGCCTGCGGGAAGCTGGTCCACCTGCCGGAGTCCTTGTGGATCAGGACGCGCAGCCCGAAGGGGATGGCGAACAGGATGGCCAGCAGAGCTGCGGCCGAGTACCCTGCAACAACGTGAAGGGCAGCTTTTAATTGCCGCCACAAATTTTCTATTCTACATTCTTGTTTACTTATTGATATCCTGTGTAAAATGTACTTAGCTCTGTTTCAATCTATGTATAGTCCAGTATAGTAATTTGGTTGGGAGGAATGGCAAAATCGACACTCTACCATTTTGAATTTTTCTCCAAAAGGGAATAATCAAAATTAGTGTATTTGAGTATATAAACCTTTACAATACTTACTTACTGGCTTTTGAGTAACCCGGGGTTCATTGCCGCCCTCACATAAGCCCGCCATTGGTCCCTATCCTGAGCAAGATTAATCCATTCTCTATCATCATATCCCATCTCCCTCAAATCCATTTTAATATTATCTTCCCATCTACGTCTCGGCCTCCCCAAAGGTCTTTTTCCCTACGGCCTCCCAACTAACATTCTATATGCATTTCTGGATTCGCCCATACGTGCTACATGTCCTGCCCATCTCAAACGTCTGGATTTAATGTTCCTAATTATGTCAGATGAAGAATACAATGCGTGCAATTCTGCATTGTGTAACTTTCTCCATTCTCCTGTAACTTCATCCCTCTTAGCCCCAAATATTTTCCTAAGCACCTTATCTCAAACACCCTTAACCTATGTTCCTCTCTCAAAGTGAGAGTCCAAGTTTCACAATAATAAAGAACAACCGGTAATATAACTGTTTTATAAATTCTAACTTTCAGATTTTTTGACAGCAGACTGGATGATAAAAGCTTCTCAACCGAATAATAACAGGCATTTCCCATATTTATTCTGTGTTTAATTTCCTCCCGAGTATCATTTATATTTGTTATTGTTGCTCCAAGATATTTGAACTTCTCCACCTCTTGAAAAGATAAATTTCCAATTTTTATATTTCCATTTCGTACAATATTCCCGTCACGAGACATAATCATATACTTTGTATTTTCGGGATTTACTTCCAAACCTATCTCTTTACTTGCTTCCTGTAAAATTCCCGTATTTTCCCTAATCGTTTGTGGAATTTCTACTAACATATTCACGTCAAACCTTTAGAATACGTAAACTAATAATAATAATAATAATAATAATAATAATAATAATAATAATAATAATAATTTTCGCGAATGTAGTGTATAAAATATAGAACAAATTTATTGCTGACTTACTTCCATAAAAATAAAAAAACACACCCCAACGATATTCTCAACACACAACTCAATTTCAAAACACATACACTCTTTGACTCTACACTACGAACGCACCCACACAAGAAACAAGAGGCGCCAAGACCAACAACGACCAGTTTTGAAGATGACCCGAAATAGGTCGAAACATGTTAACAAGGTACGTTAAAATTTAACACAAGAAAGTTCTTACCATATATATTCCGAAGCGATACAGTGTTAAAAGTTGTGTAATCAAGATGTATAATCGAAATAAATTCAAAATTGATCCTCATGATTACTATACGACACAAAATTATAGTTTCTTTCTAAACACCCGAAATGCCACACAACTGCTTGCATAAAGAACAGGAGAAATGTGGGACTCAGAATATAACATAGCTCATTAGTTAGATGAAAGAGTGATGGAACGGAGAAAAATTCTCTCCGGCGCCGGGATTTGAACCCGGATTTTCAGCTCTACGTGCTGATGCTTTATCCACTAAGCCACGCCGGATACAACCCCGACTCCGGTTAGAATCGTTGTGTTCCCTCTAGTGGCCGCCCTCTCCACTACGTCATAGATGTCTATGAACACAGGACCGAAGTCCATACGTGTGTTGAGGTGCACTCGAATGAGTGACTGGTTGGCCGGGATCCGACGGTATAGGCGCCGTCTTAAATCACAAAGTGATTTATTACGCATATCATATATATTTTGATGTACCGAAGTACATATGATATTTCCATGCAGATATTCTGCGTCATCATATGATGAAAGAGTAATGGAACGGAGAAAAATTCTCTCCACTAGAGGGAACCCAAGAACGGAGAGAATTTTTCTCCGTTCCATCACTCTTTCATCATATGATGACGCAGAATATCTGCATGGAAATATCATATGTACTTCGGTACATTAAAATATATATCATTAGTTAGAGCTAGCCCTGAGTTGAGCATACTTGCACATGGAGATTTAAGAAATATGTAAGATTAATTATGTCTTCAAATGTTAAATTTAAGTCACGTGTACTTTTGTGCTTTCTATATCTATATACATTATTGCATGCTATCTGTATTTTACACTATATTAATGTTATTTGGGCTGAATGAAGACTGTTCAATTTTGTAAACCATTTCGTATAACTAGCCTGAACTGCGCCCCAACGCGAGTTTCTGCTCTTTCGGGCTCCAACGACTAATGCAGGGAAGACCTAATGTGTTAAATTAATTTGAATTAAAAAGTTACGACATGCTTTACATTCCAAGGGAACGGAACTATCACCCACATGAATACAACACACACAACATCATGATGCACTGTTGCTGTCCCTCTTTATCACTGCTTTCGTGTACTGGAACTGAGCGCAGCTAGATGGAACAAATCACGTCTGTCCACTGCCGCGCGTGAATGTTAAGAATTTTGGCGAACCAAATTATTAGAGAAACAAGCGGTTAATGATGTAATTTTAATTTTCTAAAAAATTGAAATTTATACAGGGTGGGAGTAAAATAGTCAGGCAAATTATCGGACGAATAGTTCATGGTGCATATAACAAAAAAGTCTAGAAACATACTGATGTAAAGTTCATAGTTTTCGCGGAAAAAATCATTTTCTCAAAATCTGTAACACCCTCTGTTTCGATAACTGTTGCGAGTGGGAACGTGATGTGTGTGATGTTGATAGGGAAGCTAACAAAGAATTATTTTTTCCTTTGGCGTATTTAAAATTCGAGGCGGTTGCAACATTGCAGCCAGGGGATTGTTAGTGGGGGGTCGTTCAATCGGCAGATAAACCTGAGTTCGTTTCCTTGTACCAGTGCACATTTTGGGGAGCCGGTGAATGGTTACATAGTGCTGACCTGAGGGCAGGTCGTTCACTCGCACTTAGATGCCAAACACTTCTTTTCGCACCCAGGTAGCAAAATTTATTCGAATCCAGGTGTCAAAAATTTCTCACTTATTTGTCGAAAGGTTTTCGCACCCAGGAGATAGGTGTCAAATTTTTTCGCACCCGGGTGTCGAAATGTTTTTCGCACACATCGCAATTTTTTTTCGCAAATGTGTCAATTTATTCGCTCCCAGGTGTTGGAATTTAGTCGCACATGGGTTTCAAAATTTTCTCACCCAGGTGACAATTTTTTTCCACCTAGTTGCCAACTTTTTTTTTGCACCTGTCAAAATGTTTCAGCACCCAGGTATAAAAATTTCTGCACACCCAGTTGTTGAAATCATTTTCGCAACCAGATATCAAAAAATTTTGGCACTCAGGTGCCAAATATTTTTTGCATCCAGGTGGCAAAATGTTTTCGCACCATACAAATTTCTTTTCGCATAGGTATCAAAATTTTTTCACAGTTATCAAATTACTTTCGCACCCAGGCCTCAAAATTTTTCGCCACAAAAGTTTCAAATTATTTGCACCCAGGTCTCCATTTTTTTTTGCACCCAAGTATCAATTTCTTCGCTCAAGGTGTCAATTTTTTCTTACCTAGGTGTCAGTATTTTGGCACCCAGATGTCAAAATGTTTTGGCATAAGATGCCAAATTTTTTCGCACCCGGGTGTCAAAATTTTATTGCACCCAGGTGTGAATTTTTTTTCGCACCTAGATGTATAAATTTTTTTCCAACCACGTGAGGACTTTTTTTGTACATAGCTGTCAATGTTTTCGCACCCTGGTGTCAAAATAATTTTCCGCACCCAGGTGGAACATTTTTTTCTCCACCCATCTGGCAAATTTTTATTCGCAATTGTGTGTCAGAATGAATTCGAACTCACGTATCAAAATGTTTCCGCAATTAAAATTTTTTCGCACCTAGATGTCCATTTATTTCGCATCCATGTGTCAATTTTTCTTTTTTTTTCGCACCTAGGTGTCAAGATTTTTTCTCACCCATGTGTAAAATTTTTTCGCAGCCGCGTATAAAATTTATTTTTCGCACCCAGGTGTCAAAATGTTTTGGGACCTAGGTGTCAATTTGTTGACATTATGGTAATTTTCAACACGTGCCAAAAAACTATTGCTCATTGTTATTGAAATTTTGTGCATCTATGTTAATAAAATTACCTAGGTTTAAAACAGCGAAATACTGAAGTGTGCACCCATGTGCGAAAAGAAGAATTACAAACGCCAAAATATTTTATACGTGTTAAAAATGTCAAAAGAATTTACACTTACGTGTCAAATATTTTACACCTAGATGTCAAAGAACTTTGCACTTCAATGTAAAAAATACAGGCCTACACCTATGTGTCAAACATTTTTTTTATGTAACTCCTAAGTGTCACAGAAAAATTTGCTTCTTAAAATCACGGCACCATTTTAATCGGTGGTGGCCCGTCAGTCTAACATGCAGTCACGTGATAGCAATGTACGTTGTTCTCACACCGACGAGCTGACGACGGTGGTCACGCAGGAAGTGCGGACTAGTACATTAGGCCGTCAGCTTAATAACTTATCAGAGTCTTTCTGTTATCGACGCTGATTTAAGCAGCCATTCATGACAATAAATCAGGTCAAGTTACCCGCTACGAGTATCATCGAGGGTCTCCACGAATTTATTTATGAGGTCCATATCTGCAGTATCCTGATATGTAGCCGGTCCATTACATACGACCTGAAGTCAGGGAAGCGGGAGTCAACCGCAGAAGAAAGTGTGTCGCACACTGTTCCTTGCTTTCCACGTAGAACGGAACAGACCGCTAGCATTAATAGTGATGCCAATTAGATACCCGATTGAAATGTAATATGCGTTACAAGAGCGGTATGTTGAAGTTTTCATGTTCGAGGAAAAGTTTGAAAAAGCGAAACGTAGTTGAGCTTTTTCAATTTCCGAGAATTGAAAGAAAACATACCGCTCATGTATCGTACATTATTTTGTGCGAAGATCGTTTATTACATACCTGAAAGAGGAATTTCTAATTAGTTGCAATGAAATCTCCATCTTGGTTTCTGTTCAATGACGGCAAATTTGCAAAAAAAAATATATATATATATATATATCTTCAACATTGTTGCTTTAAAATGTTTTCTGTGTTTACTATACTCCAACAGGCCGTGATATACGTCTGTCTCCCCCCCCCCAGTCTATAAATGGGAACTTAAAACAAACGGTAAGGTTATGTAATGATTTATTTTTCATTTTAATATTTTAACAATATTATTTATGTAACATATTGCAGTAATAACATCGGTAAGTTTAATTTTACCGGTCAAAGTAGCCGCCATGATGAGTCTAGAATCTTGTTGATTTTTTTTCACGACTTCCTTAATGTTACTTGCATCACGAATGCAGTAGCTTTAGTGGAGGTGTAGAGTTTACTTAATTTTTGCAAATATTTAAAAACAATAATTAACAGTGCAATTTAGGTGAAATTGCAGTGGTAAGTTTCCAATTTATAATTATTACTATATTGAACGTCTCTAAAAATAATATGTTAAAAGCCTAAAGCAGTAAAATCAATATGTCACTTAGGCGGTAAGAAGAGGGAAATTGTTATGTGTGTTAGGTTGGGAATACTGAATGTGGAATTTTAGACTTTCCGCGGATTGGTTTTGTGCGGAAACCAAGCAAATACGCACGATCTCGCACAAATGTAATTTACAATAATTAGAAGTTGAGTTGCTGTGAACATCAGCCACAGGATAATTGTGTCATTATCTGAATACGTATTTATTTGAATCTAATAAATCTAATTTAAAACGCTCACACAAATAAAGATGTAATTAATATACGAGTATTTAAGCATTTCAGAAAATTCAAATGTAAGGAATGACTGTGCACTTACTGCAATGGCGCAGATCGATCCCGGGCTCCTTTATTGTTACGTGTGATTTGTCAGTAATTGTAGGGATTAAATTGTTAATGAGGACAACGCTGTAGTTAGCACCCTCCACACAATGCGATGGCTTCAGTATGATAAACGCTGCATAAACTGCGATTATGCTGTTACATTTAATTGCCAATTGCTGTAATAAATTGCACAGATATTAGAAGTTACACGATCGATTAAACTGAGCAAACACTGGCGTCAAATTTATGTGAATCTCTGGCTATTTATGTTGTTAATGAAAAAATTGGCAACAGCCCAAAAACTATGATCAGAAATTAATTGAAAATAACTCACAAACATAACTGTAATGGAGGCAGGAGAGAAAATATAGACGATCTGACTGATCATAGGGCAATCAAATAATCCGCAACTACAAAGGATTCAAAGAATTTTAATACAATGTGGTTCAATTTACATTATTAAATTATACCTTACAACCTTCAGTTCATAACTTCAAACAGATATTCCATTAAAGCATAATTGAAAACAGCTGTAAATGAAACAGACATAATAAGGACAAAGAAATGAAAAATAGCCTAAGGATAGCAGAGAACAAAAACTGTCGAGGAATTTCAATAACTGAATAACAAGTAATGCGAAAACATCTCAGATCAAAGTATCAGGGCTGTAACTGGTGACGAAATAAAGTCGGTTTACTTTATGTTACACGAACTAAACTTTGTCTAGTTTTCTGCAAACATATGGGACTTTAAGGCCCGTTACACACTTGCAGAGTTTTCGCCAGCGAGAAACGTGTTGCGAGAAAATTAAAAAATTGATAACATGGATTCAAATGGACGTCCACACATTGGAAGAGATTCTCGTTCGAGGCAAAAACCTCGCGCGAGTTTCTCGCTGGAATCGGTAGCTCAGCGAATTTTCTTGACACATTTATCAAAGATCTTTAACATTTATACTCTTCATGACGATTGAATCACAGTCTAGTATATACAGTCACGAAGCTTGAGTTTTGAAGGTGCTAGGAACAATTGACTGTGCCGGTACTATTTCGCATTGTCTGTAATGAGGCGATATTAGCGATCCTAGTGGTTAGCAACTATCCATGTATGCATATTTACTACGTATAGAGCTTCGTGACTGTATATAGTAGACTGTGATTGAATGTAGAAAAAGATATCACAGGTGGCGATGAATTGTATTGTTTTTATTTGAAAATGAGGAAAGATGGCTGATAATTGCAGCCAGAAACTTATCGAACTTGTACGATGTCACCCGTAGGCCTATTTATATGATACACGGGATGAAAACTATAAAAACACGAAACTTAAAGAAGATATCTGGAGACAAATATCAGATTATCTGAAAATAAATAGGGCTGTATTTTATTTTGATGACATTTAATAGTATTAATCAAACATTTGAAATAATGTATCTGTATGTCTTAACAGTTTACGTAATTTTAATCAGAATATAGCAAAGAATCCTCTATCATATCATGAATGGCAAAAAAAGAAACCGTGGTCCATTCAATCTGAAATAACGCCTAAACGTATCAGCATTCAAATCGAAACCAGTGTCCAAAACTCGCCCTTATTTTCGTAAGATACAATGTGATTTTCAGATATTTCTGCTTTAATTTTAGGCCTACTTCTTCTTTTCATTAACAAAATATGTTCATGTAACTCCATTTCCTCATCATCTGAATACTCAGATTCAACATAGCGTTCGTACGCAATTTGTAAAGTACGACAATATACTTACAGGTTATATATTTAAGTACGACAATATACGTAAATACATAACCTATAATATTTCCCCCAACGAGTGATTACTATAATCAGAAAAATGCTTTCTGCATGAAGGCAGTGCATAGCTGATCATAGCGAGGTGTGATCTGTGATAGCGAGGACTCGCCAAGTGTGTGGAGGAAGGCTCTTCGCCTCTTTCTCGCAACACATTTCTCGCTAGCGAAAACTCTGCAAGTGTGTTATGGGCCTAAATTGCGCCCAGAGTATGTAGCCAGTAGTATACACGGTGATTCAGTAAAATCGGGAAGGCTATATCAAGGACACCCGCAAGTTTTATACGTCGCCGATAGAACTGTCAGCTTTCCAGATACCACGAATACCCAGTAAACGTTCGCTGGGAGTTGCGATCTTGTAAGCGCTGAGAGTAAACATGTCGGCTGCTATAGTAACCATAGTGTTCTATCGTTTCCTACCGTTACTCATACGTCTCCTTCCCATTTGCGCTATATATGCCTCGACATCATGAATTTTCTCTCTTCACTCAAATTCACTCGCAAATTTTGCCACATTAACTTGTAGACTACTGACTCTTGCTAAATTGAGATTGTAGCCTGATTCATTACGAATCGTTTGACACTACTACGAACGTTCTACCACTTTACATATTCCAGTTACACTATATCGGCTGCTGTGCGACCTGCGATACGTGTTTCAAATTTCCCTTCCCGCGTATCGCTAGATGACGTCACCCTCTCCAACTCAAGGTCACGTTGGATACATTGATCCTTCATAGCCGTTTACTTCGTTGGAATATGTCTTGTAGTTTAGAAATTATTGGAGCGACAACCAGGCCTGAAAATGTGTAGCTTGTTGTTCCTTGGCACCACAGTACTTAACCGAACTTGCAGATGTACACTTACTTACTTACTGGCTTTTAAGGAACCCGGAGCTTCATTGCCGCCCTCACATAAGCCCGCCAATCGTCCCTATCCTGAGCAAGATTAATCCATTCTCTATCATATCCCACCTCCCTCAAATCCATTTTAATATTATCTTCCCATCTACGTCTCGGCCTCCCTAAAGGTCTTTTTCCCTCCGGTCTCCCAACTAACACACTATATGCATTTCTGGATTCGCCCATACGTGCTACATGCCCTGCCCATCTCAAACGTCTGGATTTAATGTTCCTAATTATGTCAGGTGAAGAATACATTGCGTGCAGTTCTGTGTTGTGTAACTTTCTCCATTCTCCTGTAACTTCATCCCTCTTAGCCCCAAATATTTTCCTAATAACCTTATTCTGAAACACTCTTAACCTATGTTCCTCTCTCAGAGTGAGAGTCCAAGTTTCACAACCATACAGAACAACCGGTAATATAACTGTTTTATAAATTCTAACTTTAAGATTTTTTGACAGCAGACTGGATGATAAAAGCTTCTCAACCGAATAATAACAGGCATTTTGCAGATGTATTCACGTCAAAATTAAACAAGAAATAGAGGATGCTTTTCAGAACAAACTGAGATGGGGAACTTGAGGTCAGATTAAGGACACACGAGTTTCAACATGTCTCGCTACCTCGTACTGTTTTCCATTCGTTATTTACAAATCTCAGTTAACAATACTGAACGCACTGTGGTTAACTATAGGTCTGTCGTTGGCACATAACATGTGTAATGCGACAATGTGAATACGACGGACAGAACCGACAACAGCTGAATAAAATATGACGGATTCCCTGCATGTAAATAATAAATGTAGATAATATGGAAATCAGTAAGGGATAGCAATACGGCCGTATTTTCTTAATCTTGCTCCGCAGACTAAGTTTCCGATCTCAAAATGTTCTACAGAGCATCCGCTACTTCCTGCTAACATTTTGCAAGCTAGATAAATGATCCATCTTCACACCTTGGAATTAAAGCACTGGTAATAACCTAAACATTGAAGAACTTGACGAATTTCATGGTTTTAAGGGAGTGACGGCATGGAGGAATATTAATGGCAATATTAGAAAGTTGGAACAAAAGTACCTATTTTTTATATAACTTCAGTCCCGGATGTTTTACTTTGGAGATTTATTATGAAGATCAGAAAAAAAATTGCTGATAGTATAGATCAAAACCTGTAAACGTGGGCTGACTGCAGCCTTCAGTCTCTGAAGCTAATCGTTCACCTGCGGTGAGTCCTGGTAGATTGTCCCTGCAATTTGACTTGTTTACCAACTTCGAAAATGGCGGTTTCTTGTTGGTGGCACTGACAGACCCTTTATTGTGGTTGCGTCAACAGTTACGTATGTGTGAAACAATAGAAGAAGCTAACACTGCTCGGTGCGGCTACACACGCTTGCCATGTACTTAGAAACCAGCGGGTTCGTCACCACGAAAGTTTATTTCGGAATCGATTGTCAAGCTTAGTAGTGCAGATGAACGCAACGTGTGGCGTGTGATACGATTTGTGAGGAGGTTACGATATGATGTTAGGGGTAATTAAACGAAGCGTTATGGTGCAAAGAGAAGCACGATTATGTTGAAGAAACAATCACACACACAACTACAACTAGTAATGAAAGGCAAATGAGATAGTGTAAGTTTATATGAACTTTCAAATGTAGTTTCTTTGTCGTCAAACGGCTGGCATGTTATGGAATACAGCAAGTTGTAAATCCACCTCAAACAAGTCAGAGAATGCAAACAGCTAATTAGTAGCTAATCAGAGCTCGATGAGGCGTAACAAGATATGAGCAATTCACTGTCCGTGCAATTAGAACACAACAAGAGCCTGCACTGCAGTCTTCACATTATCTGAAAACAGGACGTCCCGAACGCTGCATGGCCTTATTATGAATAGATTTTTAAAAATTGAACAACGGTGGTGTCCAGTGCTGTGCACGAACGCAAGAACGCAGGAAATGCATGAATGTTAGGACTTTTAGAACTGCTCGTCCTTCCTTAAAATAAAGTTTACACCAAATACGTCACTGTAATAATACCGGACAGCTGTATACTAGCAGCATTGGCGTGAGTGCGAAAAATCGCGGACCTGACATCTAGCGCAGAGGGATGGAATTACGTCCACATATACAAATATTAACATAGCGAGATTCGGACTATTGTTTAAAACGTGAGTTACTAATGTGGAATTATATATGAAACACTTAAGAAATGTTGAATAATATTTAATGTAAAATTATCTTATATCAGAGCTGCATATTATGAGAAATATTGCATACTTCATATTACTTTCCGTCATTAATTGTTACATATTTTTTCTTTGGTTTACAGAGACAAAATCAATCTGATATTAGGAATGAATTTACAGTAATGCTTTATATACGCATTGCTGACAACTGCAAAGATAAAATTGATAGTGATCTGATGCTCGTAATAATTAGTAAAGGCATGTGGACAACAATAAAACTTAATTTGATAAAACCTTAAAATCCAATACATTTTAACTTCTATTCATTTATTAGGTCTAAATAAAAAAAAACTAATTTGTATTTTTCTATCAACACAAAGACGAAGGAATTAGGCCTACTAAAGAATGTTGTTGACTTAGTTTTATGAACTGTCGGAAATCGAAAGTACGATTTGGAGCAATTTGTAATGCTGCAATTTTGTAGCAATTATAAACAGCACACATACACCCTGACATTTCAACACTAGTACTAATTCATAAAACTATTAACAAATTAAGTAGCCCAGCAACAATATACATTGCAGTTGATTACAGCTTGTTTCGCGAGTATCTCCATCCCGGCAGGTAGGTAGCAGCACCATCGTCGTTCGCACGTAAAACTGCTAGCTGTCCGGTATTATTATAGTAAGGTATTTGTTGAAATCATCACACAAAATGAAGCTAAACATCGCGACATCCTTTGATTCATCGCAGCTGTCACTGCACTCATTCTGAAATGAAACAGACAAGACACGTCATTCACTTTGTGCTTCATTGCGTGCATTTCGAGATTTAATAAACATAAGACATTCTTGTGTGTGTTAATACTGTTATTTCGAAATGTAACAAACAGAAAACATTCTTCATTTCCAAATGTAACTAACAGAAGTAATTCTTACGTGTGTTACTGATCTCACCTTAGGCAGGTGACGTTCCAACAAAGAATGTCATCGTGTGAATCGCGCTATGAACTTACCACCACCAATAACAGGTCCATTCTTTGTTTGGGGAACAGGACGTAACCTGACGTAAAGCGAGGTCTATAAAATTTAAAACGCTGAATAAAGAAACAAAGGTAAGGAATAATATTAACTAAAGTCGGCCCCTCGTGTGTTGAGTGGGCCAACTAGGGGCGCATAACACGACTTCCAATGACAATAATTCGGCAGCCTAAATTATTAACTTCCATCCGAAACATGGGTAACAACAATGAAAGTATTTCCAATCATCTCCATCAGATGTCTCGTCAATTGTTACAGTTTAGAACGTATGTTGTGGGTATAGATTAGAATAGTCATCATTCATCGTAGTCATCCTCAGTGATTAAATTTGTGACATTATATCCAAGCCCTCGCCTCATATTGAAAAAGGATATGTCCGTCTGGCACACTGAATACCTAGTTAAACGACAATGCGTGTCCTTGCATCAATGCTTAAACCTCGTTTATATTTTCTATTAAATACGCACACATTTCTACCTTACTAAGAACTCCTGCAAAATCCTGTGTTATATCAAATCTGATAAGTAATAATGCTGTTTACGAAGTTCTTGAGGAATAATTGGTAGCTCTTTTAATAAGGTCTCTATCTTAGCGTCTGCTAATTCTATCTTACATTGAATAACAACTGGATTTGCATATTTATTTTTTATAACATCTATATCGGCATTATTAACTTGCTAGGCCCCTTTATATGTGGTTGTATTCGAACCCAAAAGAATAAGCGATTTAGTTTTAAGAGCATGTCTCGCAGAACAAAATTTAGAAAAAACTCCTCTTAAGTACCTATTAAAAGATAGAAATATTTCCTTCTGAACTAAAAACTGTTTCTTGTCTGTATCTTTAGTACATTGTATTAAATCACCATAATATTATCGCAGAATGGTATATGTTATATCTTCAATATTTGTAAGTAGATTTCTGTTGTTTAAATTTTATTTAAGTACTAGCCGTACCCGTGCGCTCCGCTGCACCCGTTAGAAATAAATATAAAGTAATTACATAATTAAAATAGGACATTTGATCCAGGGAACATTCGTGTTTGATAGAAGGATAAATCGTTTAATATGTTACTTAATTTAAATTGTATTTAAAATATTAAAATGCGATCATTTTGATCCAGACACAGTCATTTGGTGCAATGACAATTCCTTTAACATGTTTCTTAATTGTTATTACCAATTATTTTTGGAAAAGCGAAAATTAACAGAAAAATTTTGGCTACAGATTTATTATTACGTTTATATTATATTATATTATGAAAAAGTGTGTTGATAACGGATGTACTCGAATTAGAAAGTTTTTAATTTGTTGTGGGAGCTCTTGAATCTCAGGAGGAACAACTTTTACAACAGCGCAACATAATCTGCTTGCCTCATTACCAATTTTTTTTGCATTGCATTTATTGCATATATATTTTATGTATTTTAACACGATTCAATTGAGCATAGTTAAAATTTGAATTATAAAATAATGGATTGCTAAGCTAACGTACTATTACTGCATACTAAATCAATACACTCTCGTTGTTCGTTAATTCTCTGAGATAAAAATTAATATTTTCATAAACATTATTATAAGAAATACAGGAAATGAATATACAGAATAACCTATCAAGTTTTCTGTGCATAAGAAGCTATTTTAATCTTATCTGTCCTCAATTCACTCACAAGTTACTGTAATAACATTATAGCATTATGTCCATCCAGAGAAACTACACTTTCCAATGACGAAATAATAATTAATTACACAAATCGGTTAATTTAGCTTCCGATATTACTTCATACAAACACACAAACATTCTCTGTAGGCTATCTTTCATAGCTTTCGATTGTTGCTGTCCAAGGCCCCTTATAGACGAAGTCATTTGTTTTTTATTTCAATACACCGCCTTAGATGGCAGTTATTTTAATTTTAAAACTCATTTATCTCATTAAATATCAGTTCTATCAAAGTTTTTCAGAGAATAAAACTTATCAGAAATTATTTTTAAAGAAACTTTTGTTATGTAACATATTTCATAAAAATCAATAATAAGCGAGATATTTTGATTTATTTAATTCAGGCCCCCTTATAACCCCCCTTTTAAATAACGTATTTTGAATGCCGTATAGCCTAAAATCTAAGTTACAACGAACTTAATTTATATTCCAATTTTCATATAAATCGGTTCAGCCATTATCGCGTGAAAAGGTAACAAACATACAGACAGACAGACAGACAGACATACAAACAAAAATTTCAAAAAAGCGATTTTCGGTTTCAGGGTGGTTAATTACATATGTTAGGACCAATTATTTTTGGAAAATCGAAAATTACCAGAAAAATTTCTGATATACCTTTATTATTAGTATAGATGTTTCGTTTATTGTTTTTATCTTATTTCCAAGTAGTTCTGTAATGTTATATTTATTAGTAGCTAGGATATATTTTGTGCTTCCGTAAGGGGAGAGGATGTAGCTGTGCATTAACCTGGTTAAGTACGTCAGAAATTGTCAACAATTTTTATCCGGAGCCCTCTCACAGCACCCCGATTTAATGAACCTGCGAAGAAGTTCTTTGCTATTGTCTGCTCTGAAACCATGAACCTCGGACCATGGTAATCACGAGGATGACTGTACGAAGAAACAAATCACGGGAAAGAAAACGCCCGCCACTGTTTTTAAAACGTGTAGGTAGATAATGTGGGTCGTCGTAAACTTACATTTCCTAGAAATGTTTCTGAAGATGGGATAGAAGCTAAACAACCAGATATATAACGGCGAAATATCTCAGATGACAAGAATGGATTTCAGGAACAGAAATCGATTTGTGCAGGGGGGACTCCATTCCACATCGCCACGTAGTCTTATAGAGTATCTGCCGACTAGCGTAATCTACAAAAAAAAAAACATCTGAAGGTGCGTAATGGATGCCTTCACTGCGGAATCCTTTTCTCTTATGTTTTCTAAATCGAAGACTGAGATCGTCTATCTTATGTCTTACAACATTGTCTTGCATTTGTTCGTATTACGGCAATGGGCTGTTACGTTGCTGGGATACCACAGGCTGTTTATTAAATTATATACGATCCAAGTAATATTTTGTGCGAGATCGTGCGTATTTGCTTGGTTTCCGCACAAAACCAATCCGCGGAAAGTCTAAAATTCCACATTCAGTATTCCCAACCTAACACACATAACAATTTCCCTCTTCTTACCGCTTAAGTGACATATTGATTTTACTGCTTTTGGCTTTTAACATATTATTTTTAGAGACGTTCAATATAGTAATAATTATAAATTGGAAACTTACCACTGCAATTTCACCTAAATTGCACTGTTAATTATTGTTTTTAAATATTTGCAAAAATTAAGTAAACTCTACAACTCCACTAAAGTTACTGCATTCGTGATGCAAGTAACATTAAGGAAGCCGTGAAAAAATCAACAAGATTCCAGACTCATCATAGACTGGGGAAAAAAAAAGACAGACGCATATCACGGCCTGCTGGAGTATAGTAAACACAGAAAACATTTTAAAGCAACAATGTTGAAGATAGATATTTTTGTTTTGCAAATTTGCCGTCATTGAACAGAAACCAAGATGGAGATTTCATTGCAACTAATTAGAAATTCCTCTTTCAGGTATGTAATAAACGACCTTCGCACAAAATAATGTACGATACACGAGCGGTATGTTTTCTTTCAATTCTCGGAAATTAAAAAAAAAAAGCTCAACTACGTTTCGCTTTTTCAAACTTTTACTCGAACATGAAAACTTCAACATACCGCTCTTGTAACGCATATTAATATTTCCGAAATGCGATTGAACTTGTTCAATTAGAAGCGAAGGTGTGAAGAGTAGGCCTAGTAGTCTTGATTACTCAATGAGGTTGGCGAGGCCTATATAATCTTCTGCATCTTCAAATACCATCAAGGACTCTCCAATGACGTCAGAGAGCAACGAGAGGTGTGTTGCTAAGAGAACTTAAGAGCCGGCTATCCGTCTGAACTGTGAATGAGCCGTTGGCTTTCTTCTTCTTGAAGACTGGCTCAAACTAAGCAAACAACAAACTTATTGGAATGGAATGTTTGGTCATCCCCATGAGTTACGAATTCCTTTAACATGATTGGTTGGGGTAATCATCCCTCTAGCTTCAAGAAACTTCTTGAAGTTTCATGAAAAAAATAGCAAAATAGGCAATTGTATGCAATATTAAATTAAAATATGCATTTTACACAAAAACTGTTAAAATAAGTATACTATGCAATAATAGTACATTATGCAACGAGCCTATAATGGTAGTAATTAAGACGCGAGTATGTTTATGAAACGAGCGCAAGCGAGTTTCATAATATTTTCATACGAGCGTCTTAATTACCATTATAGCCAAGTTTCATACGACTTTTTATGCTCGACCATATTTCTAACTTGAAATTATTCATAAGTATTCATATTATTCTCATCTGACTGGGGAGCGGAACTGACCTTGTGCAATATCTCGTAAATTGTGAGATGTGCGCAGACGCGAAAGTATTGATTTTTTCCGAGAAACAAATGTCGACATTGACCTTGATATAATCTAGAGAGTAAAATAAACATTAATCTTGATATAACCTTGAAATTGAATTAGACATTGAAAAACGAGATTACAAATTGAATTTATTTGAATATTATTTACAATTAACGCTAATTATTATAGTAACAGAACTGACTTTATTTCAAATATAGGTGATTTATTGATTTATTGTTGTCTTTCGATTGCATATCCGAGAATAATCGATAGGGGAGAGTCTGGTAGTATCGGACATCGGGTAATATCGGACAGTGCGTTTCTTTCATCTACCACCATATGGTAGTACCTGAATGATATGGTTACGTTTCTCTATGCGACATCACAGAAACGTAACCATGTTAATCAGGTACTATCATCGTGTGGTAGATGAAAGAAACTCACTGTCCGATATTACCCGATGTCCGATACTACCCGACTCTCCCCTACTTGCGCTTTCATATTGCTACAATGGTATTTTCTGATTGGTGGAACATCTGAACTTTAATGAATAGGTGTACTTTAATGAGGTCCATTAAAGGGCTGCTACCAGGTGTATAATTACTACATTTCGGCATGGTCGAGCATAAAAGGTTTTATTCTATTGTCCCTCGTTGGAATGTGATCACTTTATCTTTATGCATTTCGACTGGACTAGCCGTGCGGTTTGGAACTTGAAATCAAGTTGAAGAAAATTGTGATTAACCCTTTCTAACCCAAATTAAATTTACAAGCAATCAATGTTGAAACAAATAGCTGTATTAGGACCAATTCAGTAACCAAGTTACGGGAGTGGCAACATTTGAAACAAAACTATATTGATGAAAATGTATTGAAATAGAAGTTATCCAGCAAAATTTACCTTCATATGTAACACACAAGTATATAAATGCTATAAAGTTAATTATTGCCATATGGTATCTATAGGTAAGAAAGGGTTAATAAAATGGATCGGTATGTATACATATTCGAATTAAATGTATAGTATTAATAATAAGAATATGGTACAGAAATGGCATTGTTTTGTAAAAATTTAGAGAGTTGCAAGTCAAAATCAAACGACAGATGTTTCCGTGGCCGTCTGTACTTCTCACACAATCTCCGGCGTGTCCGTCGCCTGGACGGAAATTGAAGGAAAGTGTGACGGATCCGGTCACTGCATGGGGCGAAGCCTCTGAGTACTCTCCACGGAAGTCTTGTAGCCCTGAGTGTTCCACCTGAACACTGCGATGTGCCAGAGTTAACTCTTAAACACTGATAACAGCAGTTTGGTAGTTGTCAACTCTTAATAGAAGTTAGTGAGAATTTTCGGCGCCATACACCGCCACCTGTAATGTCCACGACCGCCATTTTATGTAGGCCACTGCCTCCTGTAGGCCCTTCTTAAGTACTGGAGCCAGTGTATTGACCTTTAATGTACATTATGAAGTCAGCGTGTGAGCATTCATGACTGACTTCTTGCAATTTCTACATTATGTAGACTATTAGGATACATACTTACTGGCTTTTAAGGAACTCGGAGGTTCATTGCCGCCCTCACATAAGCCGCCATTGGTCCCTATCCTGAGCTAGATTAATCCATTCTCCGGGGACCGGAATCAGAGGGCCCCCTGTATCAACACTTCATCGGATACGCGTGGGAGTCGTGTGGCACATCACACGTTGCCATGGAACCCGATCGCAATGAAGACATAAACAGGAAACGGATTATTTTTTGTCTGGCGACGCAATAGGCGGAGCTTCAAGATGATTGAATGGGTAGCCAACCCCGGCGGTCAGGGTTATCTAGGATGTTGCAACGTCAGAAGCGATTTCTGAACCAAACATTTACAAAATTGATTCTGTTCACCAACTTCAATTTAGAATGGTCAGGAAATGACCTCGGGTCCCCGGCGTAGATACCAGACCTTCGTGAAACACACTTCAGAGTGAACGAATGAGACTGCCCCTTACTCTTAACGAGAGTTTCTTGTAAGGAATCGATGCTAACGAGTCAAACCTACACTATTTGGTTAAAAATAAAAGTTGGCCAAATACGCTACAGCTGGAAGATGACACTGTTAGTTAATATAACATGTTTATTATTAAAAGTAAAGTGAAATGTTATGAGTATAATGTATTTATGCATAAAATTAAACCTGTTTTGTAACAGACTGATTTTCGAACTATAATAGTATATTATGCAACGAGCCTATAATGATAGTAATTAAGACGCAAGTATGTTTGTTTATGAAACGAGCGCAAGCGAGTTTCATAATTTTCATACGAGCGTCTTAATTACCATTATAGGCAAGTTTCATACGACTTTTTATGCTCGATCATATTTCTAATTTGAAATTATTCAGAAGTATACATTTTATTCGTATCTGACAGAAGATCGGAAGTGACCTTGTTCATAGCTCTTGAATTGTGAGATGTGCGCAGACGCGAAAGTATTGATTTTTTCCGAGGAACAATAATGTCATTGACCTTGATGTAATGCAGAGAATGTATAACCTGGAAATTGATTTAGAATTGAAAAACGAGATGACAAATTGAATTTATTTGAATATTATTTACAATTAACGCTAGTTATTATAGTAACAGAACATAACCTTCTGCGACAGTATTGGATTTCCAGCCTCCGTGACGTTTCCCTCGTCTTTCGATTGCATATCCGAGAATAATCGAAAACCTGAACTTTAATGAATAGGTGTACTTTAATGACATGCATTAAAGGACTGCTATCAGGTGTATAATTACTACATTTCGGCATGGTCGAGCATAAAAGTTAAGTTACAGGACCGTAATGTAGCGAGCATGGAATTTAACCAAACGAGTGACAGCGAGTTATCCATGTGAGCATGTTTAGTTCTTGTAACGGTCGTGTAACGTACAACGTTTTGTGGTATTTTGAATCGTTTATCTTAAGAGAAAACAAATTAATAATTATATTCTGAATGTTGTTGAAACAGAAATTATTGAGAATTTGTAGACAAAATAACAGTTGAGAAACGTCTTAATCAGTTACTATGATAGAGAAAACGTCATAATCGGTTACTATGGTCGGAAAATAAAACAAAAGTGTTTGCTACAAATGGTTTTATCTGAAATTAATCTGTAGAAATGTATTGCATTGAAATTCCTAACCAAATATATATATATATATATATATATATATATATATATATATATATATATATAATTTTAACTGGTATTGGAAATTACCGGAAAACGGCTGAACGGATTTTAATAAATGACCCCTCATTTTGAAGCTTGGAACTCAAAGTTTTTCAGAAAAATAGTAGTTTTCAGTGAAATGTCAATTTTTCAACATAATTTTCCTATTTTCCAAAATCCATCTGTCGTCAGTTTTCAGAATAAAACAAAACACACACTACAGTAAACAATATTACACGAAGGCCATGATCTGCAAGAATGCTGACATATTTAGAGCTCAAATTAAATTGGTTATTAAAAACTTAACTTGCTGAAAATAATTTACAGGTTCGATTCTGTAGTGTGTAATTTTCTGGGTACAGCCGGATGGTCTATGGCGAGTCCTCGGCATCAACCCCTTTCATTAGATTACCCCCCTTTGATTTGATTACCTGGTTGGGTTTTTCCGAGGTTTTCCCCAACCAAAAGGCAAATGCCGGGTAATATTTTGGCCAATCCTCGGACCTCACCTCATCTCACTACATCTCGCCAAAATATTGTAAAAAATTGCACAAAATTGTAAAAATTGTAGAAAATTAGTAAATTGTAAAACTATAAAAATTTGTAAAAATTGTAATTGTAATATTGTAAAATTTTGACTTGTTCCACATCTTAAAGCTTCATTGCTCTTGTAAGATCTATGGAATAAAATGAATGAATGAATGAATGAATGAATGAAGAGAAGCGAGTAGAAGCATATGAAATGTGGATATGGATAAAATGGAGCGTGTGAAATGGACAGACAGAATAAGAAATGAAGCTGTTCTACTAGAAAGAGTGAGTGAAGGAAGAATAATGCTGAAACTGATCAGGTAGAGAAAAAGGAATTGGCTGGGTCACCAGAGGAAAGCGGAAGAGGGAAGATTCCGGAATGCTGTATTTGCAATGAAGGATCTGCCTTTGGCAGAAAACTATGTACAGCCAAAAGTAAATTTGAGATCGCCATCGTGTGCTTTTTAATCGTTTTATACTTCAATGTCTCTTTTTTCTTAACGATTCATATGAAACTTCTTCGGAAGAATTCCAATAGATGCGGGAACATGTGTGTTAGTACATAAAACCAGGCATGTCAATTGATGCCCACAGGAGCAGGCGCGCGCTTTAGAGCCCAGGAGAGCCTGAGCGCTTTACAGCGGAAAGGAAAGAGACAGACGGAAGAGGTGGTATATGCCGCTTGGTCGAGCTATATTCAGGGATGGCCAGCACTGATTCAATAGATAAAGGGAAGAGAACTTATTAAAACTGTATCCATGGTAATTTTTAGATTTGCCTGAGAAGTATAAGTGCATTATAAGAATGTAAGTTTTAATTTTAATGCTCATTTTTCACAAGTTCGATTTTTTATTCAAAAGAAATATTTTCTCAACTTTTCGTACAGAAAAGTGAAATTTTCAGGTATAGGCCTATTTATTTAGTAGCCTTACAGAATGTTTTCGTAAATCTAATATACCGTATATACGTATTACTGAAGATAGTGTATTGAAAATTTTGAAAATATTTGCATGGAAATTGTTTGCAAGGAAATGAATTAACAAAGCAACTACTGTTTCATCATAAGCAAAAGATACGTGCTCATGTGTTGTAAAAATGTCAGCTCTATAGCTTCAGCAGATTTCGAGAAAATAATTTAATATTCTGATGATAGGAAGTTGCTCACAAATGTCACCTTAAAAGCATAATGCGATAAGAGTTTTGTTGTGTAATATTAGTTACACTTAAAACAGATACAGTACCTAGGTAACTTTGCTTTGTACTGTAATATTGTTTTTATTAGTTTATTGATTACTTCTGTAAGGCTAAAGATACCATCAATATAAATTCCAACTTATGATGTCATACTCAATCTCTTTCTTTGGAATATCACTTTCTTCATGAATGATGTTTCATCCACTTAATACAGTATAATATTATACTACTATGGAATTTAAGTGAATATTCCTTCTTAACTCTCTATTATGTTATTAAGATTTAAAACACAAGTGCAATATTAAGAAATCAGTGTTAGTACTTTTGTTTTACAGACAATATAGATAATATCAAACAGAAAGAAGCCATATAAAAATAACGACATAAAATTTCACGTTCCGTTCGAAGTTTGTGCACCATCGTTTTCTTAATCCAACAGGCTGCTTATTCATATACACAACCCTTCCTCTTTCCATACTTAGCGCTTGCTGCCCGCGCACGACGTCAAGGTCAGAAAAATGCGCTTGCTTTGACATCACTGGCCTAAACTAATGATTTAACATTTCGCTAGTAAAGCCTACCCTCTTAGCTGATGTCTGACGTCACGCAGAAGTTGCGCTCGAATAACAACTTGCTGTAATTCGTGGAACTGAAGCCGACGCCATATTGTTGTAAGGAGAATCTAGTGTGTAAGGCTTCCAATATTGGCGACACTGTTTCCTTCTTTCTGAGGACTAGCCCCGGCATATGAAGGAGCTCCATCACGTTCTTTGGGGCTCTTCCAGCAAGTCAAGGACCTGAGATGATGGGCCACTACGTCATGTCGGATTGACCGCATCACTCAAAGCGGTTGCTATGGAAACGGATTCAAAGATCGCAGTCGAATTTCTTGACGTGATAATGCGCCCGACGACAGGAGGTAAAATATGATCGTCTTATGGACGGGCGAGAGTTTGCTTATTCATGTACTGTCGAGGGGGCTGCGCCCCACAGCTCCGTGGAAATAAGGCGGACAGAAAGGGCTTCGAGGAAACTGAATTAAGCGTTTTTAAAACAATCGAAGGGCTCACAGGTCAGTATAAGATAAACAGTATGGCCAGAGAGATAGCAAGTTGAAAGCTGTGTGGAGTACATTACAGGCAACAATTTTTATTTTTGTAGAAATACCGATTTTTTAAAATACGACACAATTTCATGCGGTACACAAAATTTTGGGCCATATGAGATGCATATATGTGTGTAGCATCTGTGTACAAATTTTCACAGATCTGTCCCAAACGGTTAAAGAAAATTCTACTGTCACCTGAGTGTGTCCTGGTACTGAAATAGTACATTATGCAACGAGCCTATAATGGTAGTAATTAAGACGCAAATATGTTTGTTTATTTTTTATTGGGTTATTTTACGACGCTGTATCAACATCTAGGTTATTTAGCGTCTGGATGATATGAAGGTGATAATGCCGGTGAAATGAGTCCGGGGTCCAGCACCGAAAGTTACCCAGCATTTGCTCATATTGGGTTGAGGGAAAACCCCGGAAAAAACCTCAACCAGGTAACTTGCCCCAACCGGGATTCGAACCCGGGCCACCTGGTTTCGCAGCCAGACGCGCTGACCGTTACTCCACAGGTGTGGACTGTTTGTTTATGAAACGAGCGCGAGCGAGTTTCATAATTTTCATACAAGCGTCTTAATTACCATTATAGGCAAGTTTCATATGACTTTTTATGCTCGACCATATTTCTAACTTGAAATTATTCATAAGTATTCATGTTATGGTTATCTAAGTGAAGAGCGGAACTGACCTTCTAGATTGTGAGATGTGCGCAGACGCGAAAGTATTCATTTTTTCCGAGAAACGAATGTCATTGACCTTAATATAATCTAGAGAATAACATGAACATTAATCTTGATATAACCTGGAAATTGATTTAGAATTCAAAAACGAGATGACAAATTGAATTTATTTGAATATTATTTACAATTAACGCTAATTATTATAGTAACAGAACATAACCTTCTGCGACAGTATTGGATTTCCAGCCTCCGTGACGTTTCGCTAATTGTCTTTCGATTGCATATCCGAGAATAATCGATACTTGCGGTTTTATAATGGTACAATGGTGATTTCTCATTGCCTGAACAACTGAACTTTAATGAATAGGTGTACTTTAATGAGGTGCATTAAAGGGCTACTACCAGGTGTATAATTACTACATTTCGGCATGGTCGAGCATAAATTAAGTTAACGAAAAACATCTGAGGAAATAGTTTCATCAAAATCAGAGCTTTCGCATCAAACAGGTGGTTCCGATCACTGTGCTTCGGTTCAAATTCGATCGAGTGTGATAAAACACGCCGCTTGGCTTCTGAAGTGAAACTGAGGGTCCCATCTTATAGATTTGCGGCACTGAAAAAAACCTGACACAGAGCTCCAAGAAAAATTGTTCGGCTATATTTCACTCGCGTTAATTTCCACTCTGAATATCATCATCGTCTACATGTTAGGCTCGGCGCAGAGAGAATCTCTCCATCTGCTTTTAGGACGACGAACATCTCTGTAACCTCCTGGTTTATAATTTAGAATCTGTTTACTTATTTTACTAGAATCCATTCGCATTATGTGATCATACCAGCTATTTTTATTTAAAATTTTTTTATGCTCGACCATGCCGAAATGTAGTAATTATACACCTGGTAGCAGCCCTTTCATGGACCTCATTAAAGTTCACCTATTCATTAAAGTTCAGGTGTTCCACCAATCAGAAAACACCATTGTAGCAATATGAAAGCGCAAGTATCGATTATTCTCGGATATGCAATCGAAAGACAACTAGCGATGTGGGTCTCTGGCGTTGCGTCAGCCCACGCGAGTTTTGTGGATATAAAGGGAAAGGTTGAGACGGTGTCGGGTGGAGTTCCCGGGTAGCTCAGTTGGCAGAGCGCTGGTACATTCAACCAGAGGTCCCGGGATCGATACCCGGCCCCGGAACAATTTTTCCCTTGAAATTATTCAAATCTGCTTTACAGGAAGCTTCACCTGAAAGACTAGATTTGCATAACTAGCGAAACCTCACGGAGGCTGGAAATCCAATACTGTCGCAGAAGGTTATGTTCTGTTACTATAATAATTAGCGTTAATTGTAAATAATATTCAAATAAATCCAATTTGTCATCTCGTTTTTCAATGTCTAAATCAATTTCAAGGTTATATCAATATTAATGTTAATTTTACTCTCTAGATTATATCAAGGTCAATGTCGACATTTGTTTCTCGGAAAAAATCAATACTTTCGCGTCTGCGCACATCTCACAATTTACGAGGTATTGCACAAGGTCAGTTCCGCTCCCCAGTCAGATAAGAATAACATGGATACTTATGAATAATTTCAAATTAGCTCATATGAAAATTATGAAACTCGCTTGCGCTCGTTTCATAAACATACTCGCGTCTTAATTACTATCATTAGAGGCTCGTTGCATAATGTACTATTTTCGTTTTGGTTAAATATATTTAGCCTACCTGATTTAATTATTGTTCACTTGATCAAGCAAACTAAGATCAGTAACTCTGCATAAAACTTCATTTCATTTGTTTGAATTTTCCTTCTGTCAGATCTATTTAGTGCCCAATTCTCTGAACGAAACATTAGCATTGGACAGCTACCAACTTCAGCTGTGTGTCGATTCGGGTTTTATTTCTCAGAGTTCTGTGAATTGTACTACACATATGTTGAAATTTACACAGTTTATTTGTGAGATCATCCTTCCTGTAATGTGATACATCACACCCAAGATAATTAAAATGAGAAACTTCTTCTATTGGATCATTATTTATAATTATTTTTGATCTGTTTGCTTACCTTCATTACTTTAGTTTTATTGCTTGAAGTGAACAAATAATAAGTAGATGCAATTTTACAATATAACTGTTAACAAACCATTTGAAGTTGATTCTCCGTTTGAGCAAATAAAACCTGGTCATCAGCGGATAATATAGTTCTGAATAACATAGGCCTATGTCGTTAAACAAACAACTACTAAAATCTACTGCCCAGCGGCGCAGGGGGCTTTGTTGTGTTGCGCGGGGCAACAAGCCCGGCGAGTTAGAGCCGTCTGTGTTTGTTGTGCTTGCGTTCTTTTGTTTTCAAAGCCGCCGCAGTTGACCACATTAAATTAAAACCGATTCAGAACTGCGTGTTTATGACAGAGAACCAATACGAAATACAAGGCATGCATTTGAAACGTTACGTCATCACAGCGCTAAGGAAATTACATGTTCTTGAAACGAAAACAACATTTGTTCAAAAATCTACATCAAGAGCGAAAATAACACTTCGGGCCAGTTGCATGCGTGTTCAATTTTGAATGAGAGCTTCCGTCACTTTTTTTTTTTTTTTGTTAACGACGTCACAGGTTTGCCAAATGTGGTGCTCGGGAAATTATCTATCGATTGCGCTTTACGTTACAAAATCATTCGCATTATAGTTCTATTTATGTGTACCACACTGTACTTCACATTGTTGCCAGTGTAAACTCAAACGTAGACCTATGATAATCATTTCATCGGCAAACTAACTCAGAGGACGATCAGAATCTGCTTGGATACAATTAACTTGGCAATGGGTTGTTAGAGAAGAGCTGTAGGAAACTGAAAACATCTTAACATTTGTGAAATAACATAACCTTCTTCACTGCTTTGCTATCTTCGTCAAGTCAAGTCAAGTCTAATCTATCCTGTCTGTCTGTCTGTCTGTCTGTCTGTCTGTCTGTCTGTCTGTCTGTCTATCTATCTATCTATCTATCTATCTATCTATCTATCTATCTATCTATCTATCTATCTATCTATCTATCTATCTATCTATCTATCTATCTATCTATCTATCTATCTATCTATCTATCTATCTATCTATCTATCTATCTATCTATCTATCTATCTATCTATCTATCTATCTATCTATCTATCTATCTATCTATCTATCTATCTATCTATCTATCTATCTATCTATCTATCTATCTATCTATCTATCTATCTATCTATCTATCTATCTATCTATCTATCTATCTATCTATCTATCTATCTATCTATCTATCTATCTATCTATCTATCTATCTATCTATCTATCTATCTATCTATCTATCTATCTATCTATCTATCTATCTATCTATCTATCTATCTATCTATCTATCTATCTATCTATCTATCTATCTATCTACCTATCCTGGTTTGGAGGTTATTGTCGGATGAAGCACCTACAATTCATCTGCACATTGACGACAATTAAACCTGCACGCTTCTTGTTGGGGAATTGCACCACTTTGTGTAATTCGTCACATGTTCATATACAGAGTGGTATAAAAGGTCGTTTACAACGTTTGAGGGAAGATAGGGGAGGTCAAGAGTTACAACTTTCTGTACGAAAATTCATGTATATCGGCCATTTTGCCTCTAGGAGCGCTGATAAGGTCGAGTGTTTAGGGACCTAGGAGTTCTACAAATTTAAATCTAAC
Organism: Periplaneta americana; assembly: GCF_040183065.1. Classification (NCBI taxonomy): domain Eukaryota; kingdom Metazoa; phylum Arthropoda; class Insecta; order Blattodea; family Blattidae; genus Periplaneta; species Periplaneta americana. The sequence continues at coordinate 805,753 of NC_091130.1, read as the reverse complement.
AAACTGATTTCTTTTTTCCCCCACATGCCTTTAAAAATATGATTAGTTAAATAGAGTATCGGATGTTTTTGTATTTTAATAATTCATGAAGTAAAAATATCTATACAATATGCGCTATAAAACCCTGAAAATTATCCTAACCAACTGTTTTTTTTTTCTGTGGACTAATTTTTAAAATGTGGATAATCCGTGTCTTTTTTCTAATTATATCAGAGGTCTGTATACAAATTAGTAGATAATGTACTTGAAATTTGTGCGAAGAGATTTTGAAACGAGGCCTATTTTCCAAAAAAAAAAAAAATGCATATTTCAAGAACTAGCTACTTAAGTGAAAAGAAATGAAATTTTGTAGCATGTATAATTGTGTGTGTCTATATATATATATATATGTGTATGTATATATAACTTATGGCTTTTAATGAACCCGGAGGTTCATTGCCGCCCTCACATAAGCCCGCCATTGGTCCCTATCCTGAGCAAGATTAATCCAGACTCTACCATCATATCCCATCTCCCTCAAATCCATTTTAATATTATCTTCCCATCTACGTCTCGGCCTCCCTAAAGGTCTTTTTCCCTCCGGCCTCCCAACTAACACTCTATATGCATTTCTGGATTCGCCCATACGTACTACATGCCCTGCCCATCTCAAACGTCTGGATTTAATGTTCCTAATTATGTCAGGTGAAGAATACAATGCGTGCAGTTCTGTGTTGTGTAACTTTCTCCATTCTCCTGTAACTTCATCCCTCTTAGCCCCAAATATTTTCCTAAGAACCTTATTCTCAAACACCCTTAATCTCTGTTCCTCTCTCAAAGTGAGAGTCCAAGTTTCACAACCATAATATATAGTCATTATAGACCAAGAAACAACGAAATAATTTAAAGAGAAACATGTTGGAATAAAGCTCCCAGGAGCTAGATGGAACAATTGTAAGTGATATGGTAATTTTTAAACAATGTAATTAAAACATTACAAACCGATTAGAGCTAAGTAAACTTCCATTTAGGCGCGAGTCTTCCATGCTAGAACACAACAACGAGCGCTCCTGCTCGAATAAGTTTCTCCACGAACTGAAACAAACAAATGAAAGCTTGTTGCTAGGCAGCACGTGAAGCCGGATCTGTTCACTTCTATCTAACAAATCAAATTAAATTAATAATTCCCAGAAGTGCAGCCGGCGTAAAATGCTAACAAATTCGACGTAGAACTGCTCAACAGCGGTGTGAACACGAATTCAAAGGGTGATCGTAATTAACCGCATCGTTGGGAGGTGCAGAGAGTGAGTCATCCCACACCCGCCTAAACCTAATTGCCACAGATTTTTAAATAAAGAAATGAGTATCGACAAGGGGTTGCTAGTTCAAATCAGAGTAAAGTATTATTTAGTGCCGACGTGCGTGAGGGAAGTGAGAATTGTCAATAGCTACTGAAAGAAACTTTGAACATTCATCTGTCCATCTTGTTCTTGGACACGACACGCTCTTCCATTCCTTTACTGTGTATAGAGGCGAATTATAAAAGCTTTTATGCTCGACCATGCCGAAATGTAGTAATTATACACCTGGTAGCAGCCCTTTAATGGACCTCATTAAAGTACACCTATTCATTAAAGTTCAGGTGTTACACCAATCAGAAAACACCATTGTAGCAATATCAAAGCGCAAGTATCGATTATTGTCGGATATGCAATCGAAAGACTAGTTCTGTTACTATAATAATTAGCTTTAATTGTAAATAATATTCAAATAAATTCAATTTGTCATCTCGTTTTTTCAATTCTAAATCAATTTCAACGTTATATTAAGATTAATGTTTATTTTACTCTCTAGATTATATCAAGGTCAATGACATTTGTTTCTCGGAAAAAAATCAATACTTTCGCGTCTGCGCACATCTCACAATTTACGAGATATTGCACAAGGTCAGTTCCGCTCCTCAGTCAGATAAGAATAACATGAATACTTATGAATAATTTCAAGTTAGAAATATGGTCGAGCATAAAAAGTCTTATGAAACTTGCCTATACAGTATAGTGGTAATTAAGACGCTCGTATGAAAATTATGAAACTCGCTTGCGCTCGTTTCATAAACATACTCGCGTCTTAATTACTACCATTATAGGCTCGTTGCATAATGTACTATTATTGAACTTGAGACTGACAGCTCATAGCCAACCGATTACAAGATGACCGCACCAAACTCCCGGCTGAGTCACATTATACAGAGTGGTTCGGACGGTCAACCAACGAGGTGATTCAGGAAGCTGCTTGGAATGCGGCATAACTATTTGTTACCGTTTCACAAATGCAGGAAGTCGAACATTTCATTTGAAATTTACTAGTCCTACAGTTTGCGTAGCTGCCAGCTAAAATCAACACGCTCTAATTCTTTCCTGAGGCAAACAGAATTGCATCAGATTGTTGACCAGCACCACAGATTCTTTCGCAACTGGATGGAGCACCAGAGCATTTCACACGGCAGTGGTTGGACGAACACAACGCACGTGCGTAGGTGGATTGGGAGAGGAGGGCTTGACTGCCATGCTCCCCCTCTGGATTTCTTTTGTTGAGCTAGTGCCTGTATCTCAAAGCTCATGGACTAGTAATACTAGTCTGTACAGTAGTAATATTAGTTTATTTTACAAGTCTGTGTTTCTAGAAACTACAAGGGTAAAGTAGTAGTTACCAGTTCACAGACTAGTAATATTGGTCGATTTCACCAGTTCATAAGTGATTCTGTTTCTCAAAATGCTAATCTAGTTGATTATACTTGTATTCAGTATGAATATTCCTACAAGACTCTAAAGACTGGTGATTTCTATATTATCAATTACCAGTTACAATCTTTCTCAAATAAAACAAAATATTGTAGTTATTTTTTTTAGTATGTGATTTGGTGATTCCGATTGAAGTGATGAAGTTGTTGTGAGAAGAGCTAAAACTACATCGAGAAAAAACAATTATTTTTCCTTTACAGGAGCATTGTTTAAATATAATGAACGGTTTAGGTAAAGTGCTGAAAAGCTTGAAGAGTTTTTAAATATAGTGGGACCTGCCATGACAAGACAAACAAATAGAAGTCATGCATTATCAGCAAAGCTTAAAATACAAATTGCTCTACAAATCGGGATGTTGATTATTTTCCAATGCTATCTGGTCTTTCTGTCCTAGACCAGCAACACTTACAGAATTTTTTCCTAAGAATCTAATACAAATTCATCAACTGCAATAATTCTTACTGGCTTTCCTCCTCCACTGCCAGTTCTTCTGACATTATCAACTTTAGCCTACACCTTAAATATAAAATGACAATAATTTATGAATAGATCAAATATAAAACTGAAAAAAAAAAAATAGCGAATTTTTCATCAAGTCATAAATGGCATTTATGTCGACAGTAGAGCCACTAGCTACATCATATGTTCATATTACGATACTGTGAACTTGAATTGGTACTTATCAAAGTTGCTTTCTTAATGTTGGGCCAGTAAGTGTCCCTAACGTATGCATAATCTTTGTTCTGAGGTATCAGTTCCATAGCCTCACACATTACAACACTTTTTGTCCATTCGTTCACTTCATCAGTTTTTGTTAACATGCTTGAAAAAGCACCGAATAATATAATCCTTTGATTCATTATAGTTAATTTGCTTTCAACTGATGGAATTTCAACCGAAAAGAGGAATCAAAACCAAAACACAAACAACTTAGCCTTCTAACCTCAAATAACAATACCTACCAATGACTATAAACAAATGAATTGAGTCAGCTGACTAGTGAAACAGATCATGTGACTAGTGAAAAATTGTCACAAGTTACTAGACAGGTAAAATAGTTTGAGAAACAGAATCTACTAGAGCTGGTGAAATATACTCTGGTACCTAGTAACTGGTGAACTACTGAACTAGTATTTTTGAGAAACAGGCCCCTGTACGAGGAAAATGTACGCTACAACCGATGCGTGCTATTGCAAGGAATCGAGAGAACTGCAGGGGATATCAGATCAGAATGGAGCTGCTAGAGAACACGCGCGAGCATCTGCTCCAATCAAGAGCACTGAATATCAAATAAACCCTACTGTAAAGCATGGCAATATAAATGCATATCAAATATCTGACCTGCTGTATCTGGAATAACCTAGTATGACAATGTACTCTGTGCTATCCAGCACCGATTGACATAAGCTGTATATTTCTTCAGAAGAGCAATCCCACAATCCTTATCTTCGTATGTCTGATTGTTTAAGAGATCTGGCCAACGTCTACAAGATGATTCATGAAAGCGAGTAAAAATTGAACAGAAAATAGAGAACCCTCTACTGAACATCATGAGAACTCATCGCTTACTGTTCCCACATTATTTACATTTACACTTATTATTCATACTTACTTACTCACTGGCTCTTAAGGAACCCGGAGCTTCATTGCCGCCCTCACATAAGCCTACCTATCCTGAGCAAGATTAATCCAGTCTCTATCATCATATCCCACCACCCTCAAATCCATTTTAATATTATCTTCCCATCTACCTCTCGGCCTTCCCAAAGGTCTTTTTCCCTCCGGCCTCCCAACTAACACTCTACATGCATTTCTGGATTCGCCCATACGTGCTACATGCCCTGCCCTTCTCAAACGTCTGAATTTAATGTTCCTAATTATGTCAGGTGAAGAATACAATGAATGCAGTTCTGCGTTGTGTAACTTCATCCCTTTTAGCCCCAAATATTTTCCTAAGCACCTTATTATCAAACACTCTTAACCTATGTTCCTCTCTCAAAGTGAGAGTCCAAGTTTCACAACCATACAGAACAACCGGTAATATAACTGTTTTATAAATTCTAACTTTCAGATTTTTTGACAGCAGACTGGATGATGAAAGCTTCTCAACCGGATAATAACACGCATTTCCCATATTTATTCTGTGTTTAATTTCCTCCCGAGTATCATTTATATTTGTTACTGTTGCTCCCAGGTATTTGAACTTCTCCACCTCTTCAAAGGATAAATTTACAATTTTTATATTTCCATTTCGTACAATATTCTGGTCACGAGACATAATCATATACTTTGTCTTTTTGGGATTTACTTCCAAACCATCTCTTTACTTGCTTCCAGTAAAATTCCCGTATTTTCCCTAATCGTTTGTGGATTTTCTCCTAACATATTCACGTCATCCGCATAGACAAGCAGCTGATGTAACCCGTTCAATTCCAAATCCTCTCTGTTATCCTGGACTTTCCTAATGGCATATTCTAGAGCAAAGTTAAAAAGTACAGGTGATAGTGCATCTCCTTGCTTTAGCCCACAGTGAATTGGAAACGCATCTGACAGAAACTGACCTATACGAACTCTGCTGTACTTTTCACCGAGACACATTTTAATTAATCGAACTAGTTTCTTGGGAATACCAAATTCAATAAGAATATCATATAAAACTTCTCTCTTAACCGAGTCATATGCCTTTTTGAAATCTATGAATAACTGATGCACTGTAACCTTATACTCCCATTTTTTCTCCATTATCTGTCGAATACAAAATATCTGATCTTATTATTCATATTTTAAAATTATTTTCATATCGTTTACAAACCTGAGATAACAACGTAACATTTACCTCACAACATTTTCTCAAAACGAGCATGACGTCTGCGTGCGATATTCTGCTGCGCCCTTTCGGATATCCTTGTCGAGTTTTAATCACATCGCAGGAGGCTACAATCCTGGCAAATAATTTCATATCTGTATTTATAGAGTTCTTACAAACAAGTGATTTTAGACATCCTCATAGGAAGTAATCCAATGGAGACATGCTGGATATAGAATGGGGCCTCCCCTTCCAATCCAGCGACCAGGAAATGTATCATCCAGATGATTGCGGAGATCAATATTGAAGTGAGGCGGTGTTTCGTCGTGCTGCAGCCACAGCCTCTCACGGACAGCAAAGGGTGCTTCCTGCAACAACTCAGAACTGTTGGACGAACCGCGAGTACATGTGACCATTAGGACGGGAGGTACGTGGATGGTGTAGTCCAGATATTTACGGCGAAACCGACTTCATCGCCTTAATCTGCTTTGCTAACCCCAATATTGCTATCACAAAATCTTCAGCATAGCATTCTCCACCGGTAGTTCCTATTTAATTTTTGCAAGCTTTGACTGAATCACCCTGTATTTCTCACAACTGTAACTGAACACCAAATCTGCCATAATCTTATAAAACTCCAGAAACACACCCTTCAGTGCTTTCATTCGTAGCTTCTCCGTTCATTCTATTCTGAATATTTTAATATTTCTTGGCTTTTTTTAGTTTATTTATACACGATTTAACATCTGAATGGGCTATCTATGAAAGGGCCTAAGTCTTGAATACAAAATTGTCAGCAGTTTAAGAAAAACTGCTTACTGGCCGAAATTTTGAAATTAAGACTGAAATAAAAATTGTATCATAAATTCTACTAAGCATTACAGAGTGTGAAACTTAGTCCTCTTCATATCTAAATCGATGCACCTACACCCAAAGAGCAGTATTACATTACAAACTCATTTTCACAAAATTGGCGACTTAGGCCCTTTCATAAATAACCCATTCACCTGTGGTCATATCACGTGTTTACTATTGTTGAGTTCCTGCTGCTATTGTGGTTTGTACATGGCTTGTGTTCATGTATAACTGATTGTAGATTTTGATTAATGTTTTTGTGATATTGGTGACTAAGGCGATGATGAATTATGGCATGTAAATTTACAATCCGGCATTTGTCTTTGTGATTGGGGGAAACCATGAAAAACCCCAGTCAGATTGGTCAGCCACGGGGTTTGCACCCGGGAAGCCTCAAACGCTACCGTCTGAGCCAACTCACTCGGTTTCTCTATTTTATTGTATAAATGCTGCCATTATCAAATGAAAACAGTCTACTCGTATAAATAATATTTGTTTTGCCATGAATATTGTAAAATACATATAGAATATTAATTGAAAGACCTGAGGGAAAAAGACCTTTGGGAAGGGTGAGACGTAGATGAGAGGATAATATTAAAATGTATTTGAGGGAGATGGGATATGATGATAGAGACTGGATTAATCTTGCTCTGTATTCACTCTCAATTTTAATTTTATTTTTGTCTGTATTGGAATCCCCTCCTGAGCACCAGTCTTACTCATTCAGGAGTGGGCTAGTTTATCTTTCATTGTATTATTAACTTGTATTCATTTAAAACTTACTAGCAATAAATAAATAAAAATAAATAAATGAATACTTACTTACTGGCTTTTAAGGAACCCAGAGGTTCACTGCCGCCCTCAGATAAGCCCGCCATTGGTCCCTATCCTGAGCAAGATTAATCCAGTCTCCATCATCATATCCCACCTCCCTCAAATCCATTTTAATATTATCTTCCCATCGACGTCTCGGCCTCCCTAAAGGTCTTTTTCCCTCCGGCCTCCCAAATAACACTCTATATGCATTTCTGGATTCGCCCATACGTGCTATATGCCCTGCCCATCTCAAACGTCTGAATTTAATGTTCCTAATTATGTCAGGTGAAGAATGCAATGCGTGCAGTTCTGTGTTGTGTAACTTTCTCCATTCTCCTGTAACTTCATCCCTCTTAGCCCCAAATATTTTCCTAAGCACCTTATTCTCAAACACCCTTAACCTATGTTCCTCTCTCAAAATGAGAGTCCAAGTTTCACAACCATACAGAACAACCGGTAATATAACTGTTTTATAAATTCTAACTTTCAGATTTTTTGACAGCAGACTGGATGATAAAAGCTTCTCAACCGAATAATAACAGGCATTTCCCATATTTATTCTGTGTTTAATTTCTTCCCGAGTATCATTTATATTTGTTACTGTTGCTCCCAGATATTTGAATTTCTCCACCACTTCGAAGGATAAATTTCCAGTTTTTACATTTCCATTTCGTACAATATTCTGGTCACGAGACATAATCATAAACTTTGTCTTTTCGGGATTTACTTCCAAACCTATCTCTTTACTTGCTTCCAGTAAAATTCCCGTGTTTTCCCTAATCTTTTGTGAATTTTCTCCTAACATAATCACGTCATCCGCATAGACAAGCAGCTGATGTAACCCGTTCAAAATGAATAAATGAATAATTAAATAAATAAATAATAGGGATCGATGCGGGCTTGTGTGAGGGCGGCAAGTTCCTTAGAAGTCGTAATTATTTTTACATGAAGAATTAGGAATGATAAAACAGGCCTGAAGACAGAGTTTGTTCTTCAGTATGAAATATACATACACGCATGCAAAACTTGCAGAATTTATCTAAAATGTGGACTTGAGGAAAACCAATTTGGAAAAGGTAAGTTAGGAGAACTGAGTGACAAACTTACCGAAAGTTCTGTCCATATTTAAGTAGTCAAGTCATCTGACACTGTCTCACGTTTTAGGTCGTAACTGGAGGAGTATTTTTTCATCATACTATTCAGGAAAGTTCATTCAACAAAAAGTAAAGGAACATTTTTCTGCTTCCGAAGACATATAATACGTCCTCCTAAGTTAATGATCATGTAGCTCGATATGAAAACTTGCATGGAGCGCCCCGGTCCTATCCTTGCATAGATGTCGCAGTTTCTGAAGAAGTTTCACAGCTCGGCATTCTTTTATTCTCGCTGATGTCCCCATAGCAACGCATACGCTCAGAGATCAAAGAAGCGGCGAACATATGAGATTCGGCAGACGCCAGTGAGTGATGTCAGTTACACTGGAGTCCCGAGTTCCACTCTATCAGTTGCGCTTCCCATCTCGTGCCACAAACACTCTTTATTTATATCCTACCAACCGTGTAATCATTGTTTCACTTAAGAACTAATGGCAGGTACTTGGCTGTTCGTCCCTCACCCATATCAAACCAGTTGTGTAGACCAATTTTACCGACAGAGTCGTTGCCCAGGGTGCTGCATAGGAAGCTGGTCTTCGCTACACCGCGAATAGATTATGGAGATTTCTTGGCATGCCACAGGGGAATCGGAGCTCCTGGAGAAAATCCCTGTGTTATCTGGACCACGGGCTTGCCCAGCACAAGTTACGGTTGTGGCACATCGGGGATCGAACCCGAGTCCTCAGTATTGAAAGTCCAGCGCTCTAGCCATTAGACCACCGTGGCGGCATTCTATTCAAATATTGTGCAAATCTAGTCTTTCAGGTGAATCTTCCTGTAAAGCAGATTTGAATAATTTCAAGGGAAAAATTGTTCCGGGGCCGGGTATCGATCCCGGGATCTCTGGTTGAACGTACCAGCGCTCTGCCAACTGAGCTACCCGGGAACTCCACCCGACACCGTTTCAACTCTTCCCTTTATATCCACACAACTCGCATGGGCTGACGAAACGCCAGAGACCCACATCGAGTGCACACAAACTCTGTGTGACTTGGAATTGTGGTTTTCTGTTAACGTACACAGTGACGTATATATTATGCAAATCTAGTCTTTCAGGTGAATCAATTTTTCCCTTGAAATTATTCAAATATTGTTCCTTTAATATTAATTTCGTATTCATCAACTACCAACGATTTTTTTTTAATTTTTGTAGGTTATTTTACGACGCTTTGTCAACATCTTAGGTTATTTAGCGTCTGAATGAGATGAAGGTGATAATGCCGGTGAAATGAGTCCAGGGTCCAACACCGAAAGTTACCCAGCATTTGCTCATATTGGGTTGAGGGAAACCCCCGGAAAAAAACCTCAACCAGGTAACTTGCCCCAACCGGGAATCGAACCCGGGCCACCTTGTTTCGCGGTTAGACGCTCTAACCGGCTACTAACGAAATAGAAACATAAAACAATCCAAGAACTTCTTTAAGCATAAATGCGGTGAAAATTATGTCAAAATAGTGAACCATTCATAACATTAACAAAAGAAAAATTAATGCAGAATGGAACGGTATAATGCTACACTGAATGACCGTTGATGGGAGACGAACTGCATGGGGAAGTTCTCCAAAGTAACACTGCAAAAACCAGCAGAAAAGTTGAAAAGCGGAAGAGGGGTAATGAAACTGCTTATGCAAGTGTTGGACTGTAGCGTAGTGAATTCCACTTAGCGTTCAATTTGATTGATCCATTATCGCCGATCTTGGATAAATCATGTCGTTGAAATAAGTACATTACGCAAACTTGTGCAGTACATATTTATGCAGTGCGGCACTAATCTCTGCGAAGGCCGGGTCACGATCCAGAAATCCTAGCTGTAAGCATAATTCAAATTTGCATACATTTAAAATAACCGTGTGAACGAATAAAATCCAGCTTTATTGCGATACGTGGACACTGACAACAACAATGAAGCAACCAAGACAAAGTTTCCCGGTCAACGAGAGCAGGTTGCCATGGAGACACTTCGCATCTACATGCACCCACTCGGTATCAATTTTAGGAATATCCCCCGAGATGGGACAAATTTACGACGCAGTTCTTATCTTGAAAATAAAAACAAGCTACAATCAATTCCCCAGATGCTTGCGGAAAGGAAAGATGTCCCAGATATTTTGTGGAGAGCGCAGGAAAATACAGGGATCAGCTGAAGGGGTCAACATGTCCTTTACACAGAACTCAGCGTGGTTTAAGAATAGATTCGCCCCTTTACTGATATTGTAAGAAAATGTTCAACTCCCGTAATAATCGCCTCTTCCTTATACTCTAAGGTGGAATCACACTATCGCCACGCCATGTCACTTCACACTTACAATTAGTTCAGTCTCTCTTTTATTGAGTAGTTTTTCTGTAGCACAGATGGAAGGTGAATGTATTAGTAGATCCCGCAGTTCTTCAGAGTTTGAAGAAGACATCGAAAATGCGGCTTCGGCTATTACTCGTATCATTCAGGAGAAAAAGTGTCGGAAGTGGATGTATGACAAACTTGAAACGGGAGGAATGTGATGAATTTCACACCTTGTTTAAACAACTGGAACAACATTTTCATATGCACTTTAGAATGAATAAAAAAGAATTTGAATTTATTTACAATACAGAAACAGAACACTCAATTTCGAACAGCAGTTAACACTCGAGAAAAATTAGTCATATGTTTAAAGTGAATACATGCTTCAAATTCAAGTAATAAAACTCTTTAATCACCTCTGACTGAGGTTCTGGCTGATATGTACATCTATTATCAGGCAGTACATCTCACTTGACGATACGTGTCAGAGGAAGAACAATAATAATTGTTTGTATAGGCTACATCTGAAGTCTGATTAGTGTAATATGTAGATAGTCGCCGATGTATGTGATGGAGGGGGAAAGGAACGGGCCACCCTATCCCATTATCTCCTGGCCTAGTTTCCTCATAAGTAGTGCCTTGTTGGTATCAATTGTAAAGGTTCAGACCTGTCTTGAGACAGTTGACTAAACTAAACAACAACTCTGTATTTTAATATTTCAATGAAGTTTCGTACTACCATACCTACGTGAAGTGGCTTTTTTAATAAATTCCAATGTTGTACAACTGAACGAACCCTGATAATAGACAGTTTATGTTTAACGACAACAATCATTGTCCATTATTGGCTCGCAATTTGTGAGCGTACCTGTACTTATGTATTGTGCTATTGATGGAGATGGTCCTGCAGTTTGAGCGTCATTCTGTGGTGTAAATATTCTGTATAGCAAATTAATGGCGCAAATAAAGGACGCAATAATTGCAACTGCTCCTGTGTCTCTTCATTGTCTTCTTCTTGTTCTACCAGTAAATGGTGTTCGTCGAAGAGATCGCAAGATACATGTTTTAACAATACAGTTATTCTTGTAGTCATTACTAATATTGTGACAGCCGGGAAACGATCTCACGACCGGCAGACGGAGGGCAAGGTCGGCCGTGGTTCGACGCGCCAAATGAAGTTGCGCGCGCATCTGCTTCCTGGGGCATGTGCTGTGGCTTAGAGAGGAGAGGAGAGACAGCGACCGCGGCAGAAAGGGAAGAAATCCAGAGAATTCGAGATGTGCCATCTTCTAGGCATCTGTCGATTGATCGCGAAATCGTACTCTCCAGAAACTACGGTTTCGTTATAAAAGAAGAGAGGCAAGTGAGCAGCAGCAGCAGTTGTTGTTGTCGTTGGACAGCAAGCCAGCCAGTCTTGTGTAGCAGTGAAGCCAGCTTCGAGACCGGAGTTCGACTTGAGTGTGTCCGCAGCTGTGTGAGCGTCCGAGTCCTGAGTTCGAGTGCAGTGGACCGCAGTTGGGGGACCTGAGTTCGAAGTTCAGTGGACTGTCTCTGAAGGCTGGGGTTCAAGATACTGTGAACTCGAGTGACTGAGCTAGAAGAACTATCCAAGGCAAACGAACTGTGAACTGAGAACTAACAGTTCTGATTTGTAAATAGTGCTTTGTGAACATTAGTTAAGATTAGCAATACATTGTTGTTCTCAATAATCCAAGTAAATTGTCATTGTCGTCTGTGGAGTGCAATAACGAATACTGTGTTACTGTGTGGCGTAGAAATCCCATTGTTGACGGGAGTGTTTACATTCAATTATAGAAAGTGATTATTGTCGTTTTGAGAATAAAATTACATTATTGTTTTGTTTTAAAAAGTTACAATTTTTATGGTTAATATGCATTTTAATATGTATGGTCACATCTAGACTGATGTACCTACAACAACAACAACAATAATAATAATAATAATAATAATAATAATAATAATAATAATAATAATAATAATAATAAAATGGAAATAAAAGGTTAGTTCAGTCGATAATTTAGTTTCTAATACTGAATAAATTGACATAATTATAGTATTCACCGCTTATATTCAAATCTCTTCCTATTTCTTCCCATCCTTTGTTTCTCATGTTGAAGTCTCTCTAATTAGAGATTATAAAATTATACAAAAATTCATGTTGCCTTACTTTTTCAATCACGCATTACTCCATAATGAATCTGCACTTGCTCTCCACCATCCACCAACGTCCGGTGCAACAGAAAATCTAAACGTGATGGCACGAGTGCTGCACTGCAGAGGACGTGGCGTGGGAACAGTGTCATTCTAAGCAACGTAAATAAATGAGAAAACGAATACCACACATTGAATGCAGAACGTGACAGCACAACAAATCACATTCTGTGCCGTGCCGTGTCAATAATGTGTTTCTACCATCCACTGCTGTAATGGTGCATCATAAAACAGGTCACCAGAACTCCAGTGATGATGGCTTCTTTGTCGTGGCCCAAGTGTTTGTTTGGAAATTAAAGCTGGAGAAGATTTCGAACAGCACCCCTGGATGTCTAATGAAAATAACGGGCGGGAAAAAATATGTAAAAATCTATGCCACTGCAAACAGGAGATCCTCGAGAAAATAACGAGTTTATCAGCCGCATAATATCTTCGACGTAATGTTATGCCATATCTGGCCTTCTACTCGCTCTATCTTGCGCAATGGACTAACAATAAGAACATAATTAAACAATTAGATGTGTGACGTTGCTAAGCTGTGTGCGTTGCGGCAGGTGCACTCTCACGTGAGGAAGCGTAAACACTTGCGTAACTGCACGTGCAGCAGCTGGGATCGCAATGAAGGCAGTGCAGCTAGTGGATTGCACAACTGAATAGAACAGAGAAGATGGTCAACGACAAGGAGGGAGTTGACAAGAGAATGCTCTGGCGTACAGAGGACACCAAAATAATCCTCAGCTCGTTAAGCATCACGAAGTGCACGATAAAGAGATTCTGGTTTTTCATTTGCATTTTCTTCTTCCTCTTTTCCATCTCTTACACCATGAGCATGGACATATAAATGTGTCTGTAAGGCTTAAGAAAACATATGACTGGCAAATAAAGGAAAATCTATCATTTACTCACGAAACAAACCTAAATGTATCTTCACATGAGATTCCTAGAATAATATGTAGGGAAGAGTTCTGCAGCTGCATCAGGATTCGCGATCACGACCATTTGGTAGCTAGCAGTATCTTGCAGCAAGTGTGACAACTTCTAATACAAGGCAGAGTTCTCTTTTAAGCACCCGTTGGGTTATGATTTATTTATTTATTTATTTAACCTGGTAGAGAGAAGGCTATCAGGCCTTCTCTTCCCCTCTGCCAGGGGATTATAACTACAATATTAAGAATACAATTACAATTATAATTACAATTAATATTAAATTTACAAATACAATAAAAATCAAAGTACTAAAAGATTAACAGACTAATAAAAGCTATACAATTCATTGTGAAAAATTAAGAAGAGAATTTTTTTTCTATTAACTAAGTAAAAATTAAACCTACTCTACGCAGTAAGAAAATGCTTAGGGGAGAGTAGGGTAGTATCGGACATGGGGTAATATCGGAGAGTGAGTTTCTTTCATCTACCACGCGATGATAATACCTGATTGACATGGCTACGTTTCTGTGATGTCGCATAGAGAAACGTAACCATGTCAATCAGATACTATCATATGGTGGTAGATGAAAGAAACGCACTGTCCGATACTACCCGATGTCCGATACTACCAGACACTCCCCTAATAAGCTTGCTTTTGAACGCTACTAAATTCCGACAGTCTCTGATGTCACTGGGTAGGGTATTCCACAAGCGCGAGAGCGAGATTGTGTATGATGATGAATACGATGATGTCTTATGTGTTGGTATGGCTAGTATGCGGCTATTTTGCGTGCGTGTGAAGAGATTATGATATGATGACAGGTAACTGAAACGGGAGGTAAGGTAGGTAGGTTAGAGTCTAGTAAATTAGAGTCTAGTAAATACTGAGGTGAAAAGTTTCTCAACATAGCAAATGTTTTCCTTCGTTTTTCATTTTATTAACTGGTCTGCAAACAACTTCAGGGAATTACTGCTAACATCCTTTTCAGTGCATCCTTCAGTAGGCAGTTTAATCTCAGCCAGTAACTTAATCAATTCATTTTCTTCTTCCTGATCAGTTTCAGCATCATTCTCTCTTCACCCACTCTACGACACAGCTTCGTTTCTTACTTTTTCAGTCTATTTCACACGCTCCACACATTGCTATCCTCCTTTAGACTTCCTAACAGCAGCTCAGGATACTGCTTATTGTACACTCCAAATGCTATGAATAAGGATTCCTGATATATGACCCAGATATCTCGTTACGCCGCACAGATCTGTGGTGTCTGCACGAGGCAGGAAACAAAACCAGAATCCTGAGCGTGAACGACAGGTTGCGGTGTATCTAGGGACTAATGGGATTTAGGAATTTAAAAAAATGAAACATAAAGAGGAAGAATTAAAACTGCGTCACCTCGAAAAGGTACGACAGAATGCGCTGGATAGCAGCGGAAGTGAAGACATGCCTCCGTTCTTCGGGACTGAGTTAGTGCCCCGCTACCTGAATGAGGCCGAATGGGTGTGGGACATACGTGAACAACGGGCGAGAATTTTGTAACATGAACTGCCGTTAGTTTTATTCAGTTTCCGTCAATTGGTATTAATAAAAAATTTAGCAAATAAAATTTTTTATTGGGTTATTTTACGACGCTGTATCAACATCTAGGTTATTTAGCGTCTGAGTGATATGAAGGTGATAATGCCGGTGAAATGAGTCCGGGGTCCAGCACCTAAAGTTACCCAGCATTTGCTCATATTGGGTTGAGGGAAAACCCCGGAAAAACTTCAACCAGGTAACTTGCCCCGACCGGGAATAGAACCCGGGCCACCTGGTTTCGCAGCCAGACGCGCTGACCGTTACTCCACAGGTGTGGACAAATAAAAATTACAATAGGAGTTTTGTCAGGATCCGTCTGTGCTTATCTATTTAACACATATTATTAGTTTACAATATTTGTCACATTTATTTAGTTTTTAACGTTTTCGGCTTAATTAAGCCATCTTCAGAAAAGTTTATGCCTATATACATGAATGTAGTACATGTGTGTGTGATACAAATAAATAAACCAATTAAAACAAATCTCTGTAGAAGTAGGTGAACATACAATGAATTAAAACATTACTGTATTCAAATACAAATTAACCACTTTACAGTTTGATAATTGGAGCTTCTGGCACAATAGTAAGTGGTGAAGCAAAACACGCTGAAAGTGACATGGAGCCTTGCTGTTGCGGCAACCTGCGTAACATGGCTGTCAGTGAAGTGGTCGGCTCATCAAGGCGTTCAGAAATTCAAGTCTGACTTGGAATTATAACGTAATTAATAGAACAGCAATTCATTCAACAACGTGGAAAGTGGATGGAGATGGAAGAATGCCGAAAAACGGAAAATGTAATAATCATGTAGACACGAAACTCAGCGGGTTGATAAAAGCAATGAAAACAACAAAATCCCTGAATTCTCTGAACTTGTAAGATAGTCCATAATGCGGTAGTAGTATACAATTACGTATGGGGCAGAAATTTCGGACTGGAGACGAACACAAAACAACCAGGTACAAAGCGACTTTTTGAAAAGAATAGCGGGGATGGGGAGCTGCCTTTTAACAGAATCCAGATGTCAATAGAATAAAAGATAATAATATTAAAATATTACCAGAGGATTGCGCGTGGACATCAATCGGTTTGTTATAGAGCCAAGTACAGCTCAACTGATGAATTGTTTATGATTATAAATTGAATTAATCTACTCGATATTAATTGCACAAATTTGTATACCTTAATGAAAGTATGCTTGTAAATTGAATTAATCTGCTTACTTTGTATTGTATATATTTGTATAGTTTTGGCCGATGAATTGTATATGCTTTAAATTGAATAGTAATCTGTATAGCTCTGTTGATAAATTGTTTGTGTTTGTAATTTGAAGTAGTTTGCATGATATGTATTATCAATTTCTGTATATCACAACTGATTGAATTGTTTATGCCTTAAATTTAATTAACTTACTTGTTTTGTATTATACATATAGCTCAACTCATGAATGATCGTTTGCGTTTGTAAATTTAATAATCTGATTGGCTATGTATTGTATACTTTTAGTAGAGCCATCGATGTAGCTCAGTCGGCAGACTCGCTGGGCTGCTGATCCGGAGCTGCGTTGGGGCTTGGGTTGGATCCCCCTTTGGTCTTTGGTTTCCTTCCGAGGTTTTCTACAGCCGTGGGACTGAAGCCGGATGGTCTATGGCGAGTCCTCGGCATCAACCCCTTTGATTTGATTACCTGGTTGGGTTTTCCGAGGTTTTCTCCAACCATAAGGCAAATGCCGGGTAATATTTTGGCGAATCCTCGGACCTCACCTCATCTCACTACATCTCGCCAAAATATTGTAAAAAAATTGCACAAAATTGTAAGAATTGTAGAAAATTACTAAATTGTAAAACTATAAAAATTTGTAAAAATTGTAATTGTAATAATGTAAAATTTTTACTTGTTCCACATCTTAAAGCTTCATTGCTCATGTAAGATCTATGGAATAAAATGAATGAATGAATGAATGAATGAATGAATGAATGGGAGAAGGGAGCGAGTACATTACGCAGATGGTTGGAGAAAATAGGCAAGGGATTTATAATCGAGAGGTTGCAGAACTAAGCAACATGTCTGGCGGAAAGTCAAGAAGCGCCTGAAGAATATAGACAGGCAAATAACACAAGAGTAATGTAGGGATAAGATTGCTCTGGAGATCCAATCGATGATCAAAACAAATTGAGGGACAGAGTTGCAGTATACCTCTATGGAGGAAGCAGAGACGGCAGGCTGGAATTAGCCTGGTTTCGTCTAGTAGCATGGAGGGCACTTAAAATTGTAACGAGGAAAGGAAGAGAAGTGTCCTATTTTTGGCAGAGGCGAGACATCCCATCGTATTTTGTCCGTGTGAAGCCCAGAAACCCTGAGAAAACGATACCTGCCAGAGTCCTTCAGGGTGGAACTGGCGAAAGGGAAAGGGACAGAATTACTTAATACTGTTGCAATAGGTAATAATTACACTGGCCACGCTTGTGGTATATTAGGGGTTAGTGTTCTTTTGTTTCACCGTGTTCTTTACCTCTTTTGAAGTGTGCATAGCAGAGTGCTGCATTGGAGTTAAATCGCTCGCTTGAACTCTGTCGAGTGTCGCACCGTTGAGTGAGATACGATCGGTCGTGATACGCTCGTAATAAATAGAAGCACAGTACAAGGTCATCTCACAGACATGTCTTATCTTGTATGGAAGGCGACAGATAAGATACACATATGTTTTGCTCACACGGTAAAAATAAGGCTTTATTTTCTGCGTTTATGACAAACGTTTAATGGAACAGTCAATGGAACGTACCAAAACAGAACATGAAGTTATGAATAAAATAGTATGAAAAACTTCGATATACAGTTATTGTTGCTAATTAATAATTATTCAATATTTGATTTACCACATATATAATATGATAGGTCCATACATAGTGTTCCGCCTATATACTGCGACAATGTAGAAACGTTTTACAAAATATTATTGATATAGCAGTAGATTAATAACAATATTAGTACAGAGATAACGTCACAGAAAATATAATAAAACGAATAATCATGCTGCACAACTGTTACAGACGCAAAGATTGATACACTAATTATTAGAGATTATTATTATTATTATTACTATTATTATTATTATTATTATTATTATTATTATTATTATTATTATTACTAGAAAACTTGATACATTTCTTGCATTATCGTGATTGTGTTCTCCGTTTATAATAATTACATTTACATCCAATAACGTCTATCAGATGCGGCAAAAACAAAATCACTCCTGTGGGGGGGGGGGACATTTACCTACAACATTTATATTACATTTTAAAGCAAGTTTTGTAGTTTTACTATGGAGAGGTTAGTTAAACACTGCAAAGTTTTGAAATGATGAACATCTATGATGTTACTATACAGTTCATCTCTGTAAGAAGAACGAATGTCTAACGTTCGGCTTATTCCGTTCGAGAATTTATCGCTCGTGACAATTTTACCCATCATGCATGTGCGCTACCTATCCGATTATGCTATGAACTACTTGGTGCTTGAGCGAAAACGGCCGATGCAGACCTCTGGTGCATAGTTGTATGCAAGATAGGGTTGTGCGAAGGATCTTGTGTTCACGAGTTTGTGCCCATTATGTATATTCCTAGTAACAGTTCTCGTTAGTTAGATCCGTATGGCGGATGGGACAAGAGAGCGTTATTTGCAGAATCTAAACCTGGACGGCGGTGCGTCTGATCTTTATTTACGCAGACTGGAAACTCGACATGCAGATCCTTGTGCAAGTCCTGCATCGATACAAGAAGATTACGTAAACGAGGGGGCAATACCCTTCGCAGAGCGCGAGTCATTTGTCACGGTGGTCCGCAGCGATCCAGTGTTAGGAAAGTAATTAAAACAGCGAGAAGACAAATTGCATCACAGAATTAATGGCGTAGTTATTAATAAGTGTTGTGTGGAAGGCGGCGGTTTATTTTGAATATGTCTCCCATTCAGGCACCATACTGCATTACGGCTCCAAATGTTCTTCGATCGTGTTATGTTCATCTTTGTTGATTCGTAGCTTTGGTTGTGCCATCACGTCCACGTAGTTCAGAACCTGATTCTGCTAGTTTTAATTTTTCTCGTTTAACTCATCGTTATCAAGGTAAGTATTCATTTTTAATCTTCAGTGACACAAACTCGGAAATAGTTTACCTACAGAGGTGTGAAAATTATTAGAATAATCTTAATTTTAAAGGTTTTTTAATAGTTCCTTCACAAATATCCATTCAATTGATGAATATTGATTATAATATTACTATACTGATGTAAGATATATTTACTACTAACAATGCCGGAAAGCATTGTTGTACATTGGTATTTTTCTTATTTTACAATTGTTATGGGAATTCAGAAATTATTATATTATGTTGGCGGAATTGGAAACATAAAAAATTAATTAAGAAATGCTTTAAACAAATTGTTCTTTGCGTTTACATTGTTGTGAAGGTTCAAATGAACGTATACATCTGTTTTGTGCTTATAATTTTTTTATTTTCCAATTCCGCCAACATAATATAATAATTTCTGAATTCCCATAACAATTGTAAAAAAGAAAAATACCAATGTACAACAATGCTTTCCAGCATTGTTAGTAGTAAATATATCCTACATCAGTATAGTAATATATACCAATATTCATCAATTCAATGAATATTTGTGAAGGAACTATTAAAAAACCTTTAAAATTAAGATTATTCTAATAATTTTCACACCTCGACACGAATTAACATTGTTGAAAACTAGCTAGATGTATCTCAATATCATCAAATACCTTTTAGACTATCGTCTTTTCTTCAAATAAAACAGGACCTCCCATGCAAAAATAATTTCGAAATAGCGTTACATCCCTGAAATTGTTAAAATATTAATACTTGCTTTGTTCTAAAGTCCTTATATGTGAACAGGTGAAATATTTAGGCATGGATCAAATGGGCCAAAACGTACGTAAGAAAAAACATACAGTACATTATCTCCGCTCTAAATTAAGAAAATTGACACACATTAATGTCGCCCACTTCGATCCCTTCCGACATTGGTGTAATGCGGTTTACTTAGCTTCACTGCAGTGTTATTCAATATGGAACTATAGGTTGGGGAGGTGCAATACAATCTGTTCTGTTCCCACTAAATCAACTTGCTGAGAGAATATTGAACATTTGTTTAAATAAGCATTTTAGATTATCCAACAAATCCCATATAGCATCGTTTCAAAACGTATTAAGTCCCCCAGTGGACGAAATTAAATTTCTTACTTTCTATGTATTTATCTTTCATGCTGTGAAGTCTGATGGTTCCAAGTCGTCATATTTGTGAACTGTTAAACCAGTACTTAAAAATGGTTTTGTATAGTGTTTTGAAAAATTGTCCGGTTCACGAGTAATTCAGGTTTTCGTCATTCGTGTAAAAAAATTGTAAGTTGCACATAATACGTTTTGAAACGATGCTCCTCATTAATACTTCGAAGTTTTAGACATACAAAATTAAGTACCCCTCAAATAATAATGCTTATTCCACAAGAAGATAGGCTATCTCTGTCCCACTAATTGAACCTCAGTGTAATATCGAATGTGGTCTGAGGCAAAACTCCAATTTCGGCCCAAGACTATAGGCTACAATTCTCTTATTAAAAGTTATCTTACTTGTCACTAATGAGTGATTCTGCATTTAAAAAGAAGTGTTGAAAATTATTTTCTAACAGAGAAAAGAAATTGTTAATAATGATTAATGCTTCATTTTAATAGTCTACTGTAACTAATCTTACTTCATTTTATATGTTTTCGGTATTTATTTATATTATTTTAAAGTGTATCTTTTACTTTTGCCTCTCCAAGAACTCTTCCTTTACACAAACTTTCACTTTTTCAGGAGATCTAATTATGAAAATCCGAAACATTAATAATAATAATAATAATAATAATAATAATAATAATACTTACTAGCTTTTAAGGAACCCGGAGGTTCATTGCCGCCCTCACATAAGCCCGCCATTGGTCCCTATCCTGAGCAAGATTAATCCAGTCTCTATCATCATATCCTACCTCCATCAAATCCATTTTAATATTATCTTCTCATATACGTCTCGGCCTCCCTAAAGGTCTTTTTCCCTCCGGCCTCCCAACTAACACTCTACATGCATTTCTGGATTCGCCCATACGTGCTACATGCCCTGCCCATCTCAAACGTCTGGATTTAATGTTCCTAATTATGTCAGGTGAAGAATACAATGCGTGCAGTTCTGTGTTGTGTAACTTTCTCCATTCTCCTGTAACTTCATCCCTCTTAGCCCCAAATATTTTCCTAAGTACCTTATTCTCAAACACCCTCAATCTGTGTTCCTCTCTCAAAGTGAGAGTCCAAGTTTCACAACCATACAGAACAACCGGTAATATAACTGTTTTATAAATTCTAACTTTCAGATTTTTTGACAGCAGACTGGATGATAAAAGCTTCTCAACCGAATAATAACAGGCATTTCCCATATTTATTCTGTGTTTAATTTCCTCCCGAGTATCATTTATATTTGTTACTGTTGCTCCAAGATATTTGAACTTCTCCACCTCTTCAAAAGATAAATTTCCAATTTTTATATTTCCATTTCGTATACTGCTACTGCTGCTACTATTATTATTATTATTATTATTATTATTATTATATTTCTTGTAGTACGTCTCATAATTCGATCTAGACTGCAGCAATCTACTTCCATCTTCATCTCGCCTGCCTATGGCGATGTGCATCATTCCGTCCATACAAAATGGTGCTATGGATTCCTAAATGAAGATCCAAACTACGAACACAATATAGTAATGTCGTGTATATAACTTGACTACAGCTCTAACACGTCTCCCAAGTAAATGATTTGAAGCAGATAACTTTCTGGAATTACAAGCACATGATATTTTCACAATCGTATCGTGAAGAAATAAATACACACGGCCTGTGTTTGGAGACAGAATCGAAAACTTTAACTTCAGCCACTGGGACAGATTACTTACAAACAACTGCCCGTGTCACGTGCAATTGAACCGAATGGGCTTTACCAATGACGTCATTCTAATACGTTGCCACAGAAACGTGTACGTGAGCGGCAGGTCGTTTAGGGCGAAAACGTCCACGAAGCAGTCCCACCATGAGGAGGTGTGAGACAAGAATATTCCCATTACAGGTAAGTCAGCGGTATAAAGACTCCACTGGTTGGAACCGTAAAGACATCACTCGTCAGGCAACTAAGCCAGGGGATAATGGGGTAGCATGGCCAGTTCCTTTACCCCTCGCTGCAAATAACATATTACACTAGTCAGACTTCAGATGCATACAAACAAATGTTCTTCCTCTGACACATATCGTACAGTGAGATGTACTGCCTGATAACAGATGTACGTATCAGCCAGAACCTCAATCAGAGGTACAGTAACAACTGCAATTAAAATTGAATGAGAGGATTACAGACAACAAACCGAGACACGTCAAACCTTGTATTTAAAAAGGAATATGTTCATAGAGTGCCGCGCCGTGGCGTCGCGGTCTAAGGCATACTGCCTAGGACTCGCGTTACGGAATGCGCGCTGGTTCGAGTCCTCATGGGGGAACAAATTTTATTATGAAATTTCGGTCAGTGTATGGACCGGTGCCCACCCAGCATCGTGATGCACTTAGGGAGCTACGATAGGTAGCGAAATCCGGTTGCGAATGCCAGCTATAACGGCTGGGGGGATCATCGTGCTAACCACACGATACCTCCATTCTGGTTGGATGATCGTCCACCTCTGCTTAGGCATTTGGGCGTGAGGCCAGCAGCCAGCTTGTCGGTCTAGGCCCTTCACGGGCTGTAGCGCCACGGATTATTATTATTATTATTATTATTATTATTATTATTATTATTATTATTATAGAAATAAAATTTTTGCGACTATTATTGCGCGAGATATGACGTCATCGGGAACATTTTAGTAAGGCGCTGTATCGATACCCTTCTTATTTACGTGCAATATGTCGTACGAGGCTAATGGGTATTTGTACCGTGTCATACAGATACAGAGACCCAACGTTTCTGAGCTATGTGTCGGCTCCATTATCACAGAGTGCAGAGAAAGGGAAACTCGAACGTCTTTCCGTTGCCAAGGGATGAACCTCGCGTCAAGTCTTAAATAGCACGAGGAGTTCGTCATATAAATAAACGACAAACGTGCAGTAACAGGAAAATAGAAAAAAGAATATGCTGAATGGGTGACGAAGTCGGGACTATAGGATAAAGAAAGCAGGCAGGAAAGTCTCTCCGAAAAATTCTAAAGCCTTTGTGCGTTACATAAAAAGTGTCGTGAAGAAGAGTTGGAGCTTGACTCAACAGCCACCTGGATCTCAGCTGACAGTTCGTGGGAACCTGGAACCTGCAGCAACAAAACGCAGCCTGCTAGCTGATCGCTATCGCCTCTACATCGGCGGGCCGTCCCTTCGTTTTAATCAATTCTCTCCGTGTAATCTCGCTCATTCTGGACTTTTATTTTCTCTCGCCTTTATTTAAGTTTTGCACTTTTCCTTTCCATTTCCCTTCTATAATAAAATTGGTATAACTTTGTATCTCTTTTCTTGTCTCACATTTCATATTTTTCCTCGTAGCAGTAATTAATAAACTTCCCTGGCTGCCGCTCCCAATACATGAAACAGACTGCGTGGTTGTCGGCACTCCTATTGCTGTTACTGCAATGTTAACGTATGGGCACGAGCAGCTGCGTCACGTGGTGCATCTCTGCGACTGCTGGGTTCGAAGGGGACGTGACTGATTGAAGAAGTGAAATTTGAAAATACTGAACCTTTTTTTTCCCCCACATTATTTAGCAGATGAATAGTATACACAAACTGCTAGCTCAACTGAGAAGTATTTTGTATATTTTAAATGTTTTTGTTAAGAAATATTAATTTCAATTCTCTTCAACTTCCCACATAATAGTACATTATGCAACGAGCCTATAATGGTAGTAATTAAGACGCAAGTATGTTTATCAAACGAGCGCAAGCGAGTCTTAATTACCATTATAGTGAAGTTTCATACGACTTTTTATGCTTGACCATATTTCTAACTTGAAATTATTCATAAGTATTCATGTTATTCTTATCTGACTGAGGAGCGGAACTGACCTTGTGCAATACCTCGTAAATTGTGAGATGTGCGCAGACGCAAAAGTATTGATTTTTTCCGAGAAACAAATGTCGACATTGATCTTGGTATAATCTACAGAGTAATTGGAAAATGCGTTACAAGAGCGGTATGTTGAAGTTTTCATGTTCGAGGAAAAGTTTGAAAAAGCGAAACGTAGTTGAGCTTTTTTAATTTCCGAGAATTGAAAGAAAACATACCGCTCGTGTATCGTACATTATTTTGTGCGAAGATAGTTTATTACATACCTGAAAGAGGAATTTATAATTAGTTGCAATGAAATCTCCATCTTGGTTTCTGTTCAATGACGGCAAATTTGTAAAACAAAAATATCTATCTTCAACATTGTTGCTTTAAAATGTTTTCTGTGTTTACTATACTCCAGCAGGCCGTGATATACGTCTGTCTTCCCCCCCCCCCAGTCCATAAATACGAACTTAAAACAAACGGTAAGGTTATGTAATGATTTATTTTTCATTTTAATATTTTAACAACATTATTTATATAATATATTGCAGTAATAACATCGGCATCTGGAATCTTGTTGATTTTTTCACGGCTTTCTTAATGTTACTTGCATCACGAATCCAGTAACTTTAGTGGAGTTGTAGGGTTTACTTAATTTTTGCAAATATTTAAAAACAATAATTAACAGTGCAATTTAGGTGAAATTGCAGTGGTAAGTTTCCAGTTTATAATTATTACTATATTGAACGTCTCTAAAAATAATATGTTAGAAGCCTAAAGCAGTAAAATCAACATGTCACTTAAGCGGTAAGAAGAGGGAAATTGTTGTGTGTGTTAGGTTGGGAATACTGAATGTGGAATTTTAGACTTACCGCGGATTGGTTTTGTGCGGAAACCAAGCAAATACGCACGATCTCGCACAAAATAAACATTAATATTAATATAACCTTGAAATTGAATTAGACATTGAAAAACGAGATGACAAATTGAATTTATTTGAATATCATTTACAATTAACGCTAATTATTATACTAACAGAACTGACTTTATTTCAAATATAGGTGATTTATTGATTTATTGTTGTCTTTCGATTGCATATCCGAGAATAATCGATACTTGCGCTTTCATATTATGGTATTTTCTGATTGGTGTAACAATTGAACTTTAATGAATAGGTGTACTTTAATGAGGCCCATTAAAGGGCTGCTACCAGGTGTATAATTACTACATTTCGGCATGGTCGAGCATAAAAATTATTTTCAAATTGTATTACTATTCTGAAATTTTAAGCGTGCTCATTACTTTTGGCTGAAAAATATTTACAATAGTCTACTGTAGCGAAAAAAATGTCACTATACTATAATTTCTGTTAAATCATTTTGAAATCCTACTGAGACATTCATGCCAACTTGCATATAGATTGAATGGCGTGTAGAAAACATTTCATATATCTCGCTCAGAATTTATGGAAGGAGAAAGGTTCGAACATGGGAAAAATGAAGGAAGTAAAAATAGAGAAAAATGCAGTTACATTGCACAGATTCAGAGGTTTGTCCACACCTGTGGAGTAACGGTCAGCGCGTCTGGCCGCGAAACCAGGTGGCCCGGGTTCGATTCCCGGTCGGGACAAGTTACCTGGTTGAGGTTTTTTCCGGGGTTTTCCCTCAACGCAATATGAGGAAATGCTGGGTAACTTTCGGTGCTGGACCCCGGACTCATTTCACTGGCACTATCACCTTCATATCATTCAGACGCTAAATAACCTAAGCTGTTGATAAAGCGTCGTAAAATAACCTACTAAAATAAAAAAAATTCAGAGGTTTGCAGCGTGCACCCCTTTAAAATGGCTGCCAATACAACTGTTCCGAGGGGCGAAACTCTCTGAAAGTTTGCTAGAAGCATTTGTAACTATCCACATTTTAACAGTAAAAACAAACAAACAAATGTTATTTTTCGTGGGTAATGACATTGCTTCACTTCAGTGTACTCTTACGTAGCAAAAAATTATTGGCCTGGCTATCTTCGAGAGAGGAACAATGTCGGGACGCGAAGCCCGCCCATGCATGAGAGAACTCGGGGCGAAGCTCACCGGCGGCCGGACAATACAGGGGTCTCACCTGCACTACGTCACTGCAGCTGTTAAATCACGTTCCAATATTTTTAATACGGTCACCCCTCAAGCGCACAGCCAACTCCTGCAATCAGCAATCCAAATTAAACCAGATCACACCCCGGTCATGCGGGTAATCGCACCATTAGGGGTATCTAACTTGCCAGGGCTGTCCAAGCGACTGAACATGACACTTTTTTTACAATGTGGACTGACAGAACATTGGGGACTCGAACCAAGAAAGCAATTGCAACTGGGAGCCGACATTGCAGTTAGCAGGGACGGTTTGTAGGAAACGCCTACAATTTTTCTACCAATTTTTTTATTTATTCTGTCAGTAGATAGCGACAATATTAAAACACACCAAATAAAGTAGATGAAATGTGAGAAAAACTGCATAGGAGTGAAAAAAAAATATGGAAACTTGTGAACCTATATATAAGACAAATATGGTAATAGAAATCCTACATGTGGAATCCAACTGAGGGACGCATTAGGTGCTGAATCTAATTTGAGAAGTAAATTATTATATGCGTATAAAGAAACAGCTTTAAATTCAAGTACGAATATTTCTAGCAACAATAGTCTTACTCTACAGGAACTATTCAAAATTAGATGCTTGCGTCTAATTCAATAACTGCACAACATCACTGCAACGCATGTTTCGACACTATATCGGTGAAATATAAAAAAAAGGAAGATGTATAACACCCTGAGAATTGGATTTCAGTTATGTAGAATATTATTTCATCAGTTAATTCTTAAAAATGTTGCTTTCAATTCTGAACATGCCATTTCATATAGGCTGAATTATGAAATTGTGCCAGTTTGTATCCACGAGAGTAAGCACATACAATTTAATTACACCCTGTACATCAATCCGGTCCACAGGTGTGGAGTAACTGCTAGCGCGTCTGGCCGCGAAACCAGGTGGCACGGGTTCGATTCCCGGTCGGGGCAAGTTACCTGGTTGAGGTTTTCTCCGGGGTTTTCCCTCAACCCAATATGAGCAAATGCTGGGTCGGTGCTGGACCACGGACTCATTTCACTGGAATTATCACCTTCATTTCATTCAGACGCTAAATAACCTGAGCTGTTGGTAAAGCGTCGTAAAATAACCTACTAAAAATACATCAATCGGAATGCTTAATGTAACTGCACGGAAATAAATTTCTAATTAAAATAAATTTTAATTTTCTTTTCGCAGTGAAATATCTATAAATTAAACTGAGATGAAATGAAATACATAAGAACAAGAATTTGCAAAATTTTTCACCAAACAAACAACACGTGCACATTTCATGCAATCGCAAACACTTCACAATGTGTACCTGTTTGGCTCTGCCGCACTTCTGCGAAGTCCTTGAACATTTTGTCTTGTGTCATCTCGGGCACAGTTTCCAGTTAGTAATCATCATTTGAACAAATATTCACACTGTACAGTACAATGTATTATTACAATTGAAACAGCATACAACCACATCCTGATGAGCCTATCTGGCACCTCTCTACGTCTCAGTTACTCTAAGATTGATTGTTCATTATTCCAGTCACTGTCCAAGCCAGAAATCTATTCTACCAATGAACTTTCTTAGTCTTTCCCTACATTTTTAAGGGCTCTTGAATGAAACTAGGGTGTTCAACCAAAAACCGAATATTTTCCATTTGTTTGCTCATTTCTACAATCAGTTTAAAAGAAACTTGCACGTCATAACATCTTAACTATTTCAGCCGATTAATATTAGAGGAGAAAAATTCGCTCCGGCGTCGGGGATCGAACTCGGTTCTACGTACCAAGCGCTCTCACCACTGAGCTACGCCGAAGTCCAATCCACAGCACCGGATCAAACTCCCGGCGCGCGCCAGGGCGAATTTTTCTCCTCTAATATTAATTGTTACCATAACAGATATATTATGTAATAATCTTTACGTGGATGTTTCTTCCGACATTATTTGCTAAATGGTGGTGTGGTAGCAGCAATATTTTATTTAAAGACCCTTCCAACTGCAAAGATTGTTACTGACAGTCGAAATTCTGCGTGATAGAGTGATGTTGTCTACAGACCCACCAGACACAGAGTTAGTTCACGCGATGTGAAGCTCTCAGCTTTGTCTCCCCGATTAGAATTGTGTGCGAGATCGTGCGTATTTGCTTGGTTTCCGCAAGAAACCAATCCGCGGAAAGTCTAGAATTCCACATTCAGTATTCCCAACCTAACACACATAACAATTTCCCTCTTCTTACCGCATAAGTGACATATTGATTTTACTGCTTTAGGCTTTTAACATATTATTTTTAGAGACGTTCAATATAGTAATAATTATAAATTGGAAACTTACCACTGCAATTTCATCTAAATTGCACTGTTAATTATTGTTTTTAAATATTTGCAAAAATTAAGTAAACTCTACAACTCCACTAAAGTTACTGCATTTCGTGATGCATATAACATTAAGGAAGCCGTTTATTTTAAGTTCGCATTTATAGACTGGGGGAAAAAAAAGACAGACGTATATCACGGCCTGCTGGAGTATAGCAAACACAGAAAACATTTTAAAGCAACAATGTTGAAGATAGATATTTTTGTTTTGCAAATTTGCCATCATTGAACAGAAACCAAGATGGAGATTTCATTGCAACTAATTAGAAATTCCTCTTTCAGGTATGGAATAAACGATCTTCGCACAAAATCTTCAACTACGTTTCGCTTTTTCAAACTTTTCCTCGAACATGAAAACTTCAACATACCGGTCTTGTAACACATATTACTATTGTAGTCCTCAGCAGGGTTCATATTCAACTTCATGATAAACAATAGATCGCCGATCACATCTGCAAGTTAAATATTTAATCAGCATATCGTAAGAGTCGTCCGTAGTGAATCGGCAATTTCGTAATTTTGAAAAGACGAGTTTCAAACAGTGCGTTAATATGAACCAACAAATTTTTTTTCACACGTTTTTTTCTCTGATAAATGACATATTGCCTACGAATACAACGGGTACAATATTTTTTTATTTATTTATTTGTATGGGATATTCCATATGAAATCGCATTTTTTTTATACTCTAATTTTTTCCCTACTTATACAAGGTGCTGAGGGGAGTGCATTTTCAAAAATATACTATCGAAAGTCAAACGGTTTTCGTACTATTGAGCGACAAATTTAGCGTATTTTATAAAAACAAGCCTCTTTCAGCGCTCAGAACTCTGGAACCATTTACTGCAGAACATTGAACGAGAGCTCATTTTGAAGCTGACATTTGGTAGGTTATGTTAAGAAGACATATTTTTATTGTACACAGAGAGACAGATAATATGATTTTACTTGCTTTTAGGCTTATTGGCCATTTGTAAAAATGTAAAAATATATTGAGAAAAAACCTTGCATTATTAAGAGGGATTCGGCATTGTTTGCTTAGTGGTACGGCAATAAGTTTCGAAGGTACTAAATAGATTATTTTTCACACGTCTGGACTTGAACGGCGCAGTACCGCACGCACTGGCCGAGAGCTGAAGATAAGCGAGCGTTGGGTGTCATTTTACTCCTGTGTTTATGAAAACATGTGATAAAGCTAGCCCAGCCATGACTGCTAGACGACACATCCTGTGTTTGTCTCCTGGCCTTGCTTGTCTCGGCTAGCTCCCGCCTCACAGTCAGCTGGTTACTTCACGCGCGTACTATTTATTTTCTTTATTTGATATTTTCAATACCATACCAACATACCATCAGTAAAAAATGTGTTTATTTGTACTTTCAATGCGGAATCTAACTATATGTTTTTAAAATATTTTTTCCTAGCTAAAGGCGTCTTAATGAGGAAAAATCTAAATTTCTCCATTTCCATAAAAGGCAAGAAAACCTGTTTATATGTCAATATAAACTTTAATTTTTCAGCATCAAAATAAACCATGATTTTGATCATTGGGTGAAAGGGTTTCGGAGCCACAACAGTTTAAAGTTGCTAATTTTATAAAATACGATAAATTTAAATATTTTTAATTTAAACACTATGAAGTTCTGATGCCTCAAACTTTGCACAAAGCATTGTATCACAGTTCTCTACGTACAAAAAAGTTTCATTGTATTTAGAAATTGTAAGGTCAATTTTCTCTGTATTTCGGTCGATTTGAGATGGAATAGCTCGTATTGTTTTACTTCCACGTTTTGTACCAATACGGCAGTGCAAACACAGCATCCCAGAATCACAGTAAGACTGTCACAATGCAGACCTCCCTGATTGTGTGGTCGGCACGATGATGGGTAACTGCGAAGACGTCACAGGACAAGGAACGACAACTCATCTCAGAATCGAAGCACTGACCGGTTGGTTGTGAAGCACACGTGGACCTGGACCAATTGTTTGTGGGAACAGACTGTACCTGTAGCGCTGCATCTGAGGAAGTGAAATGGAGACCTAAGAAAAGAATCGCAGCTGGATGCTGCAACAAGTGGACCACGCCCTCCCCCACAAGGAAGCGCTCTTCTATTAATAGAATCCGCCTCAATTGGTAACAAAACAATCGATGTGCAACTGTCACTCACGGCTCGCAGCGCTGCCATTCCATCGGCGTGCGGCACAAACAGCCCCGAAATATAATAATTATTCTTGTCCGTCAGAGCAGGCGAAATTTTGGAGTAGTACAAAGTGGTTTTTTTGTTATTGACGGCAATTGAAGTTCCATACAGAGACAAACGAGTTGTCACTACTTCTTTTGTAGATTGTGTCGCTGTTAAATTCTATCATTACTGTTATTGGTTTAATTAATTTCTAGTTTTTTGTCTGTATTTTACTTTTTCTATTTCTGATGGTGTGGAAGAGAAAATCTGTTGACCTTAACTGTACCACTAGATAAGATAAGATAAGATAAGATAATACAGGATAGGATAGGATAGTATACGATACGATACGATACGATAGGATACGATAGGATTAGATATAGACAGACAGACAGACAGACAGATAGATAGATAGATAGATAGATAGATAGATAGATAGATAGATAGATAGATAAAATAGACAGATAAAATAGACAGATAGATAAAATAGATAAGATAGACAGACAAGATAGATAGATAAAATAGACAGATAGATAGATAGATAGATAGATAGATAGATAGATAGATAGATAGATAGATAGATAGAAT
Source organism: Periplaneta americana (assembly GCF_040183065.1). Lineage (NCBI taxonomy): Eukaryota > Metazoa > Arthropoda > Insecta > Blattodea > Blattidae > Periplaneta > Periplaneta americana. Next base: position 773,922 of record NC_091130.1, on the reverse strand, counting down.
AGATAGAATAGATAGATAAAATAGACAGATAAAATAGACAGATAGATAAAATAGACAGATAGACAGACAGACAAAGAAAGATAAGATAAGATAAGATAGATAAAATAGACAGATAGATAAAATAGACATAGATAAAATAGATGAGATAGATAGATAGATAGATAGATAGATAGATAGAATAGATAGAATAGATAGATAAAATAGACAGATAAAATAGACAGATAGATAAAATAGACAGATAGACAGACAGACAAAGAAAGATAAGATAAGATAAGATAGATAAAATAGACAGATAGATAAAATAGACATAGATAAAATAGATGAGATAGATAGATAGATAGATAGATAGATAGATAGATAGATAGATAGATAGATAGATAGATAGATAGATAGATAGATAGATAGATAGATAGATAGATAGATAGATAGATAGATAGATAGATAGATAGATAAAATAGACAGATAAAATAAATAAAATAGATGAATAAAATAAAATAAATAAATAAAATAAATAAAATAAAATAAATAAAATAAAATGAAATAAAATAAAATAAAATAAAATAAAATAAAATAAAATAAAATAAAATAAAATAAAATAAAATAAATAAATAAATAAAGAAGAAGAGGTGAAGAAACAGGGCTGCGATTCACCTTCATTGTTTAAAAGACAGTTGAGGACTGGTAAACGAAAACATTAATGGCAAATAGTAATTTTTATAATATTTTCAAACCTCTACAACGACCAGTACGAAGTCTACGGCGACATGTAGGATGAGTCTACTGACTAAATACGTGCTTTTTTTTTTAGCCAATGGCGCGTATTTACGTTATTCATCTATATGAAGTTAGTTATGTAGACCAATTTACCGACAGAGTCGTTGACCAGGGTGTGCCATAGGAGGCTTGTCTACGCTACATCCGCGGTGAGATGAGATGATTGAGATTTGTTTGGATGCAACAGGGGAACCGAAGCTCTCAGAGAAAACCCCTGTGTTACCTGGACAAGTTATAAATCGGGATCGAAGCCGGATCCACAGGATTATAAGCCCAGGACCCTAGCCACTAGATCACCGTGGCGGCTAACAAATATACGTAAAGAGGACGCAGTAGTATTCAGTAGGGAACAATTCACTCTTGTCCTCAACGAATCTCCAACACAGACCTACCGGGAAGCCAGTCACGGCAACTATGGATAGTATCAAGAGATGTATAGTACGTTGTCGCATCACTACTGTAGATGGCAGTGTGATGTACGCACAGCGATGTGAATTCAGTTGTGAGTCGACCACTGTTCCGTGCATCCATTGCACAGGGTAGGGTAAGCAATGCCGTTCCAACTACAGTGTAAACACGAAGAATATCACGCTTTGTCGTTTATGATGTTCGAACCTTAACCTACCCTATTCTAGTACATACTCTGTTCTTTCAAGTAATACATACACATACTCTTCCTTTTCAAATGATGTGTGTCGTCTACGGACACCTTAGTAGTAGGCCTACATATAGCCTACCTGCCCTTCCATTTGTACAGGGACATCATTTTATTTTTACTTCAATTTTTATTGTACCTGAGTTTTTGAATGTACTTCACTTCCACCCCTTCTATTAATGAAGTTCAACCGTCCTCCACACAGATCCAAGACCGCATATACAGTCATAGTAGCCTTAAGGTCATAGTAAACAGTACGTTCCAAAAATATGTTCGCGTTTTCCAGTGACGAAAGAGCTTTCAATATTGCATCATTTTCCATTTGCCTACGTCGCATCCCGGTTTCCCCCACCTGCTTCTATTCGCCTCTCTGTAAATGCTAGTGGCTGGGCTGTCTTAGCTCTTTTCTGAGAACATTAATTTCAGTTAGGAATTGGACGTCTACGTAATATTATACTCATACAATTGTTTAAAATAACTTAAATAAAGGGCCTCGTTAAGAAATTAACTGTCACGTGATTTCCTCCCTTTCTACGACGCTGCGGCGTAACCACTTGGACGGACAGTAGATAGTATGTCTGAGTAATTTTATCTTTTCGGATCGGACAGAAGTGAAGATTGAATTTACAGTACGTAAGGTACTCTTTTATAGAGTGGGTACAGAATTATTTCAACATGAGTTACTGATACGAAGTACGAACCTGGTAATTGGAATTATGTACAGTAGTCTATAGTGCGATAATATGCACATTAGAACTGAAGCCTGTATCGAAATGAACGGCCACCATTTTAAAAAATGTGTTTAAATATCCATATTATGATTATTTTTCAATTTAACTTCATTCTCCATATTGTACGTTAATGTGCTGTAGACAGTATAATATACACTGCATAATGAATACGTCCGCTCAGTTCGTGAGTAAAAACACTCACTGTTAATATTGTACCGTATTTAGATTAAGCAAAAACCTAATGAAAGTTATCGAACTCAAAATCGCTATATTTTCTAGTTTACGTAAATGGATGAACTACTTTTCTTCCCTCCTATACCTAGTAAATTGATTTGTTTGTATATTACGCCAGTATCATCGAACTCCAGTCGTGGAAGGAGGTAGCAAACGGTGTTTCCGGTTCTTAATCGTTGATCCAAAGGTATAGCCAGGTTAATATTAGAAATGTTAGTAAAAATAAAATGGTGTCCCTGTGTGTTTGAAAATTTAGCGCCGCACCCGCATTCTGACAGAAATAAATAGTTGCCATGATTTATGTCCAGTCCTTGATGTTCCTAAACGTAGCGTCTGGTAGATTATCTCAACACGCAGATGAAAAGTAAAACCATATTCAGAAGTCTGACAGCCCGAAATATAAGAATACCTTCTTAACTTGTTCATAACTTTTTTGGACATGTACGCAACCAACAGCTTGAAGTATTCAGCACATCTCGAAACGCACCTATTTTTACGTCAAAATGCGAAAAGACTCGTATAGCTGAAATATTTTTATACAATAAAATTCTTAGTAAAAGACAGCTGAGCTATAAACCCGTCTGGAATTATCGACCAACCCGACAGCGGAGGAGTACAGCATGCAGTTAGTTCCCGAGGGGCACGCAGTTGCATACACAAGGCAGGCGATCCATCTAACCGCTCAACATTTTGTTGTTGAGCGATGCGACGTGTTCCGGGAGTCAATAAAAACTAGCAACAACTTCTGCGGGCGCACAACTTCCTCAAATCCGACGTAAGCGGCTCGAGACCTCGTTGCAGCACTTCGACCCAACTTGTGCTAAGTGCGACAAGGTGCAGGTAGCCGGCAACAGCTCTCCATAATTAATTCGCTGACAAACTGCTGCCTGCGATGAAGGAAGTGATAATGGAAAAGGGCGATATCCTCCCACACAGGGGCGGACGCAGGATTTTTTTTCGGGGAAGGATTTGAGGAGATAGTAAAAATGGACTAATCTATACTACTAATAAATCTGTAGCCGATATTTTTCTCGCAATTTTCGATTTTCCAAAAATAATTGGTCCTAACATATATAATTAATCACCCTGAAACCGAAAATCGCTTTTTTGAAATTTTTGTTTGTATGTCTGTCTGTCTGTATGTTTACCTTTTCACGCGATAATGGATGAACGGATTTCGATGAAAACTGGAATATAAATTAAGTTCGTTGTAACTTAGATTTTAGGCTATATGGCATTCAAAATATTTTATTTAAAAGGGGAGTTATAAGGGGGCCTGAATTAAATAAATCGAAATATCTCGCTTATTATTGATTTTCATGAAAAATATTATATAACAAAAGTTTCTTTAAAACTAATGTCCGATAAGTTTTATTCTGCACAAAATTTTGATAGGACTGATATTTAATGAGATAAATGAGTTTTAAAATTACAATAACGCCATCTAAGGCGTTGTACTGAAATAAAAACAAATGACTTGGACAACAACAATCGAAAGCTATTACACATAGTCTAAGAGAATATTTCTGTGTTTGTATGAAGTAATATCGGAAGCTAATTATTAATTGATTAATTATTATTTCACCGTTGGAAAGTGTAGTTTCTCTAGATGGACATAATTCTACAATGTTATTAGAGTAACTTCTGAAACATAAGCAAGTAATATAAAGTATACACATTAAAACTAAATGATATGTCAATCTTCATTAAACTATGGTTGCATGTAATAACAATTAAGAAAATGTCAAAGGAATTGTCATTGCACCACATGATTGCTCTCTGCACCAAAAGATCGCATTTTATTTATTTAAATACAATTTAAATTAAGTAGCATATTAAACTATTTATCCTTCCATCAAACACGAATGTTCCCTGGATCAAACGTCCTATTTTAATTATGTAATTACTTTATATTTATTTCTAACAGGTGCAGCGGATCGCACGGGTTCGGTTAGTTGTAAATAAAATTAGTCCTGAACACAATCTTGTACAAATCACTCCAAATAAATATGAATAATGTGAATATAGCGTCGTTTATGTACGAATATATATTTTTGTTGGCCTAATGTGCATCATTATTTACGTAAATATAGACATAAGAAAATTAACATGGGACATAAAAATTGTTTTAAGAAATTAAAGAAATAAATACAAAATACAAAATGTGTACCTTACGCAATGATACTTAATATGTGCCGCGTGTGAATTTCTGAAGATAGTCATCTCTCACTTTTATTTGGCCACGACACAAATCAGACATCAATTTTTTTTTATTTTAGTAGGTTATTTTACAACGTTTTATCAACAGCTTAGGTTATTTAGCGTCTGAATGAAATGAAGGTGATAATGCCGGTGAAATGAGTCCAGGGTGCAGCACCGAAAGTTACCCAGCATTTGCACATATTGGGTTGAGGGAAAACCCCGGAATAAAACGGGAATCGAACCCGGGCCACCTGGTTTTGCGGCCAGACGCGCTGACCGTTACTCCACGGGCGTGGACTCAGACATCAATCCAGTGTGGTTTAGAATAAGGAAGTTTCAATATATAATGTTACAATGGGAAATGTGTTAAAATGGCTATTATCTCGCGAAATGAAGAGGAGCATGCGTAGCACCGGAGTTTTATTTCATAAGCGAGGCCCTTAAGCAATAGGCCTACAGAATGAGCACAGGCTGAAGAAAAACAGTGACTCTTTTGTCTTAATGAAAGTTTTCTTGTGAGAGAAAGAGAAAGGAGTGATGTTGAGAGATTCTTTTCAAGCAGGATTTTAGTTTCGACTAGGGCCAACTTTCGGACGGGTAACCACCGTGATGAAGTACACAATAGCCTTGTGGGCCGGATGTAGACATGGCATGTAATCCATGGATGGGACCCGTTGAATTGAGGGCCGGCATTGCCACCAAGAGACTTTGTAGGCCAGATTCTTAAACTGATAACACTTAATTAACTTGCTACCCTAGACGTATCGGACTCGTTGAGGCTGCAGCTACAGGGTGTATCCAACTCTGGTCTAAAAAAGTTACAAAGAGAAAAGTTCGCTGATGTCGATATGCCTAGCACAGAAGGCATGTTAGGTTCAGTATGGGGTTCCCGTTGTACTCTCCCCCATACCAATGTCAATGTATCAAGAACCACTTTTCCTATCCAAGCCGCCTTCGCTGGTCTAGAGCATACCTGCACAAACAGCGCTCGACGAGCGCGCGCGCTCCTTCGGAGCGGGAGAGCAGTGTTTACCGCTCGCCGAAACGGGGAGGAAGATACATCAGAATGACATAGACTTGCTATAGGTAGAGGAGAGGGAAACGACCACTCAGTTATCTAGTGGAGTGCAGTGTGTAGGCCTAACTGTTTCACGTTGCTTACCTACTGCTACAGTACAGTATGGAGGAATCTAAAAGACGGAACATAACATTTAACATTTAACGATTTACAGCTCGAACTTATTGATCGAGTTATTGATCGCAGGAGTTTTTACATGCCAGTAAATCTACTGACATGAGCCTGTCGCACTTAAGCACACTTAAATGCCATCGACCTGGCCTGGGATCGAACCCGCAACTTTGGGCATAGAAGGCCAGCGCTATACCAACTCGCCAACCAGGTCGACTACACGTTTGAACAGGCCATTCTATTGAAAAGGTGGATTTACGGTAAGGTTCATGGACTCTGAAAATGTAATGTAGGTGTGCTCAAATGGTTTAGTTATGCACGTTCATGTTAAAGGATCACATTATACGACACTCCCTATGAAAGCTCCATTCTGCAACATGAACGTTAGCTCTACGGTATGACATCTACAATGTACAGTATCAACATTCAAAAGCTGTCACTTTGGTACACTTGCTGACATTTCATTCCGAACTGTTTGTCTCGCCAACATCATATAATCTCCCAGTTCGTTTCTTTCTCCACTCTTCGGTATGCACCCTACAGCGTTTCACACGAATCCTCCAGTTTGCTTCATCTAATCTTCATAATACATTTTCAATCAATTAAGAATATTGTTTGGTAAGCACTCAGTATACGG